>NC_086375.1:62149813-62497313 GCF_036588685.1 Mytilus trossulus
ATACATATATATTGTACCTTGTTTTTATAAAACTGGTTTATACATTTTCCCCATGTCTTATTCCCCCCATATGCTATTTACAAATTGTGTGTGTATTATAAGACAGGTACGTACTTATGGGTAACCACAGAGACGCTTGGGTGTTTGGAGCAATAGACCCTTCCAGTGGTACAGCTGTAATGAAGGAGGTTTCACGTGTCATGGGACAACTAGTAAAAAATAGTAAGTCAGTTTTTGATATTATCTGCAATAGTTTTTGTCTAAACTTACTCTGTTTGAGGCAATTACAATATTGTTTTGTCTAATTTTACCATTCATTAGATACGAAATTCCATAACGAAACAAAAATGTAGCGTTTGAACTTCAGTTCTATTTTTCCTTTTTTTTATACACTGTAAGCTACTTTTACCAGATTTCAACATGGAGTAACAAAATATATATTTATGAATGGTTGTTACAGTTATTTTTTCTTAACTTAAATAATCCGTTAAGACTGTGATATTTTCCTACTTTTTTGTAATAAAATTAATATATATTGCTTTCAGAAAAATGGCGACCACGTCGATCAATAATATTTTGTAGCTGGGGAGCAGAAGAATATGGTTTAGTTGGTTCTGTTGAATGGGTTGAGGTATATAAGATTAACTGTTATCTTTATTTATTTTATGGCGTGTTGTTTTCTCAGAGTACTAGTCATGTGACCAAAAGAAACACTGAGACAAATTAACATGCGCCACTAGATCTTCTGGACAGATGAAAAGAACAACAGAGAAAAAAAGCAGACAACACCAAGGCTGGACGTTGCAAAAAGTAAAGACAAAAAGGATGAATATTAGGAGACGAGATAAACATCAAAACTACAACCATCCGACGAAACCGTGAAATAGTAAACATACATCCAGTTCTTTTAACAATAGCCGAATATACAATATGTCAATAAAGCTCTTAATCTTCCAGAGACTAAACAGTTGCGAATTCATTTGATGGAAATAATCAAAGATATGCTATCAAAACAGAATTCGGTAAAATATTTATCTTGAGATAACTACAAAACATCACAAATATCCAACAAAATCATAGAATGAACATTTATGCTTTAAACTTAATGAAATTAACGGTACCAATTTTCTCGCACTTAACTGTTCTGATTATTTGGTTTTAATTTTCTCACATATATAGAAAGATTAGGACCTACGGCTCGAACTTTTCTACATATGAGGTTTTATTTACTTTAACGTTACTTTAATATACTTTAAATTATGTTATATCTGATTTATTTTGGTGTTTATTTCAGCAATATATAAAAAATCTAGCGGAGAGATCACTTGCTTATCTCAATGTTGATTTAGCTTTGCAAGGTATGCGCTTAGAAGGCCAGTAGCATTTCAATTTAAAGACGTTGATTGTGTATGATTTGATGGTGCTTAATATTAAGATTGAAATACAAATATGAATCAATCCTTTATAGAAAGCGTTAAAAAAAAAGGATAAAGTCACGTAAATGTATGATATTTACCTTTCCAGTCATTTGTGAACATGCAATGGTCTATACCTCTAAATTTGATTTATTTATTATTTTGAAACATCGCCGTTTACGTTTTCAAACTGTTAAAAATTAATTGGAAGATACAAAGACCTTGTTATAAATATTCCGCATAATTTATAATGATTACTTCATAATAAGTACACGATGGTCTTGACATTTAGATTATGGGTAAGGACGTTGTTTAACATCTTATTAACATTAATAGTATTCTTTGATTTGTCTTTTTGAATATTATTTTTACTGTTCCTATTACTTTTTAAGATAATCATTTAACGTGTCTCTGTACCTGTATATCCCGTCCTGGTGATATTGTGTTATTGTGTTATGGTAAAGTTTTGTAACTGTCTTTTATTTTTGCTGAGTTGCATTCTCTATATGCCTTTTTTGTGTTTTCTTTGTTACATATTTGTTTGTTTTATAGTGATCAAGATAATAACACAACGTTGACATTTATACCCCTATTATGACATTTTTACCCATTGCGTCTGTTTGTTTTGTTTACACTCCGTTGTCCAAAAAAAATATTATGCGACTGTCATACAAGTGAGAGGTTTATATAGCTGTAAAACCAGGTTTAATCCAATTTTTTCTACGTCAGAGAATTCCTGTTCCTAGTCATGAATATGAGCTTTTGATTTTGCCATTTGATAAGGGACTTTCCGGTTCGTATTTGATACGTCTCTGATCAAATTATAAAACTAACAACCCAAGCACTATAAACGGTAAAATGAAATCGACAATGAAGATGCATGGCATATAATTATGTACACTGGACGCGTGTTTTGTCCAAAAAAGACATACAAGTGTCAATAGTAGTTATAGACTAAATCAAGTATGAAGTTCAAGAGCAATGCGAACCCAAATTTAAAATTGATATATTCCACTAGTTTCTAGCAACTAAACACGTTGTATTCAATACAGGAAACTTTTCTCTGAGGGCGCTGGCGACTCCACTATTGTATGATGTCGTTTTCTCAGCTACCAAAAAGGTACTTATAATTCAGAAATAAATTCGGAGATGGTAACTAAAACTTCTTGGATAGCTTGAACTTTCTTTCTTTATTTTATATCAATATTTTGCTTAAGGAAGGCAGTTAAAAAACGCACAAAAGATAGATCTACCAGGCTAATTATTTGGTACACGATTCGAGTGTTTCGGTTGCATGTTTAAGAATCTAAATCATTTGAAAAAAGATTTGGATTATTTCATGTATTAGTATATGAACTAAAATGTATTTAATTTGGATAGTTTCTGAATATTTTTATTTATTCGATTTACTAACATGCATGAATTATTATGAATGAGATAGTGTCTGAAATCTGAATGTCTTAGAAATATAATCCCTGATATCTTTGTATTACAATTTTATAATATCGGGTTACATATATAAGATATATTATTGTTAATTTTTTAATATGATTGTATTTACTTTAAACCAGGTCCCTAATCCAGACTCCACTGAAATGCATAAAACTGTGTATGATAAATGGAAGGCTTCTTTTCCAAAGGATATCAATGACCCTAATAGTGTTCCTGAGTAAGTTTACAATACTCAATTGATAAATAATTTCTTCACTATAAAAAAAAATTATGCAACATTTGGTTGATTTTACAGTTTGCAATAGCATTACGTGTTCTATATAATAAGGATGTTCTTATCCCGTGCATAAAAAAAACAATGCCGTATTTGTCAAAACCTTTTCAACTTTTGATCTTCAGTGCTGTACAACTTTGTACCTTTTTCACGTTCGATCTTTTATATCTAGGCTTTATGTATTCAGGTTTAGTTTTCTGTAATTAGTTAATACTTCAGTTTCTTTGTGTATATCTCTTTCATATTTATTTGATAAAATTTACTGTTTGCAATAGCATGAATTGTTCTATATAATAAGAATGTTCTTATCCCGGGCATAAAAACAATGCCGTATTTGGCGAAACCTTTTCAACTTTTGATCTTCAGTGCTGTACAACTTTGTACTTTTTTCACTTTCGATCTTTTATATCTGGGCGTCACTGGTGAGTCTTGTGTGGACAAGGCGCGTTTTTGGCGTATTGAATTTTAAACCTGATGCTTTTTGTTATCTATTAATCATGTTTTTCTTTGTCTAATATGTTCTCCTATTTATTTGTATTGTAGTCCTGTAATATTATGTTGTCATTTCAATGTTATATTTAACTCTGCCATTAAAGTGCGAGGTTTGGCATGCCATAAAACCAGGTTCAACCCACCACTTTTATTCCCCTTTAAAAGTGTCCTGTACCAAGTCAGGAAGATGGTCATTGTTATATTATTGTTCGTTTCTCTGTGTGTTGCATTTTAACGTTGAGTCGTTTGTGTTTTCTCTTATTTTTGAGATATTGAGATAAGACGTGGCACGGTACTTGTCTATCCCAAATTCATGTATTTGGTTTTCATGTTATATTTGTTATTCTCGTGGTGTTTTGTCTGATGCTTGGTCCGTTTCTGTGTGTGTTGCGTTTCGGTGTTGTGTCGTTGTTCTCCTCTTATATTTAATGCGTTTCGCTCGGTTTTGGTTTGTTACCCCGATTTTGTTTTTTGTCCATGGATTTATGAGTTTTGAACAGCGGTATACTACTGTTGCATTTAGATCATAATTTAAACAAGTATATATTTAATTTCTTTTTTAGTGTTTGGGATGTTGGTTCCGGAAGTGATTATGCACCTATGGTACAAATGGTTGGTTTACCAGTATGTGATGTCCGTTATACATTCGATCCTGTAAGTCATTACATTATCCCATTGGTTTACCAGTATGTGATGTCCGTTATACATTCGATCCTGTAAGTCATTACATTATCTCATTGGTTTACCAGTCTGTGATGTCTGTTATACTTTCGATCCTGTAAGTCTTTAGATTATCCCATTGGTTTACCGGTATGTGATGTCTGTTATACTTTCGATCCTGTAAGTCATTTCATTATAGCTCTGGTGTCCGTTATACATTGTATTATCTAAGTATTGATGTACCAAGCTGTGATGCCCGTCAAACATTCTATCACTGTAAGTCATAACAATCTCACATCGATTTACCCAGCTGTAAATTCCGTTAACATTCGATCCCTGCAATAATCACATCGGCAAACCCAGCTGTGATGTCCGTTATACGTTCGATCTTGTAAGTCATTACGTCAAACCTGTTTATCAAGCTGTGATATGCGTTATCTGTTCGATCTTGTGAGTCATTACATCGTCCTATCGATTTACCCAGCGATAATGTCCATGCTATGTTCGATCATGTAAGTTATTTTATTACAAATTACGATTACAAATTTATGTGACGTATTTAATTTTTCTGACGTCAGACACTCAAATCAATCCATGTGTTCTTAGACAGTAGATGTTTTTGTGTCCTGTTAAATTGTTCCTTTTAAAAGTTTTGGATTCTCATAAATTCTATGTATAACTTTTGGACTAGTTTGAATCTCTGTCTATTTCTGTAATTTATTCTTACATACTTTTGATTTTTTAACCCTGTATGCGTACATTGCCTATGTAAATTTTAAAATTGTTTGTATACACATTGAACGACAAATTTATGTGACGTATATAAATTTTCTGACGTCAGACACTCAAATCAATCCATGTGTTCTTAGATAGGTTTTTGTGTCCTGTTAAATTGTTCCTTTTAAAAGTTTTGGATTCTCATAAATTCTATGTATAACTTTTGGACTAGCTCGAATCTCGGTCTATTTCTGTGATTTATTCTTACATACTTTTGATTTTTTAACCCTGTATGCGTTCATTGTCTATGTAAATTTTAAAATTGTTTATAATCCTGGTACTTTTGATAACTATTGTATGCACATTGAACGACAAATTTATGTGACGTATATAATTTTTCTGACGTCAGACACTCAAATCAATCCATGTGTTCGTAGATAGTAGATGTTTTTGTGTCCTGTTAAATTGTTATACGATGATGACTGATGTACCCATATTTTGACTATTTTATTAATTGTGACTGTTTATTTAACGCATCATGTAAATGTAGCGGAATTTGATGAGACTGTTATTAAAGTGAGAGGGTTAGCGCTATAGAACCAGGTTTAATCCACCATTTTCTACATTTAAAAATGCCTGTACCAAGTCAGGAATATGACAGTTCTTGTCCATTCGTTTTTGATGCGTTTTGTTTTTTGATTTTGCCATGTGATTATGGACTTTCCAAATTGATTTTCCTCTGAGTTCAGTATTTTTGTGATTTTACTTTTTATTCCATTTTCTCATCTTAATAAGATATCACAGTTTACTGATGTCATGAATTTTAAATGACAAACTATCATTATCGAACATCTGTCAAGTCAATGTAAACGTGTGGACTACTAGGCTGGTGACACCATTTAGGACGAAGAGTAAACCAGCAATGGCTTTGACTCTGTTGTCGTACAAACTCATTAAAGATACCAGGCGTAGTTGTACGCTGGAAGTGCGTTTCATCTCCATATGACTCATTAGATATTTTCGAATCAAAACAGATGGTAAGCGAAATCAAATACGAAGTTGGAGAACATCACTTCCCTTATGAGAAATTCACGTTGTGGAAATAAGTTGTTCTACTTTACTTAAAGAATATTGCTTGCAAAACCAACCTTGGAATAAAACAAATAAATCAAAATGAGATTCAAACTCAAAAGTCGAAACGAAATAGATAACAACAAACACAACACTTGAAGAACAAATTGACATTAAAACTGAACATAGTGATTCACTTAGGATTTACATAACCCTTACGTATTGTAAAATTTGCCGTCTAATCAAATTACAACTAAACTAAATGTTATCCCGATCTCAAATGTACAATGAAGAACCTTTTCGTAGTACTTAATACTTACACTTCATTGACATTTAGTTAGCTATAAAAACAAATCAAATTAACTATATATATATTAATGTCGATTGTCTTGTCCTTATTTCTGAAATGATGTAGCTTTATTAATTTCCATTTTAGAAAAAATATCCGTTGTCTTCATATCCATTGTACCATTCAAAGTATGAAACATTTAAGGCTGTTGATGAAATCATGGACCGAGGTTTCAAGGTAAGATGCTGTGTTTAAGCAAATAATTGTGTCACTGTGAAGTACAGGTCTTAAGAACATGCAACAGACTATAATATAAAACTATAAATGAAAAGTGTTGTTTGTTAATGTATGCTTTATTTGTTAAACCAACGACGTCAAAGAAAGGAAATAGTTCAAGTTATTAATGATATTCGTATTACAGAACACATTTATTCTTTTATCAGCATCACCAAGCCACAGGACAAGTATGGGCAGAAATGGCAAGAGCATTAGCAGATACAATGGTTATTCCATTAGATGTTGTAAACTTCGCAAACGAACTAATTTCGTTGGTAAATACCCTTGACAACGATTATGGAACAATGTTGCGAAATAACAATATAACTTTTGGTGAGAATTTCTAACTTACAAATTATGTATACAGTGTCCTTTTATCATACAGGGCTTTTTAAATCATATCATTGGAAACAATTTGGAAGCTGTCAGAACTCAGACATGCAATATCATTGTAGCACTTATATATCCAACCTTTTATGAATGTAACCTGATTTTGTTTTTAAGAGTAACAAAGCAAACAAATGAATCACACTAATAACGCTGCTCTTCAACTTCGTACGTACTTGTTCTTGGCATTTTAATCTTTTTTATTGAAGCGTCATTTCAGGGTTTGTGTTAAGCTTGGTAATTATAATGAGTTGATTTGCAACATCAGAATTTTATATGATACAATGAAAGCAATGACGATGTAAATTATATTGAATAATTAAGCTTTAGCAATGAATAACAAAAAAGTGGTAAGGTACAAGCTTCTATTTTTTTCTATTTTAGATGATTTAAAAAAGGTGACAGATAACCTTAAAACAGAGGCAATGGCATTCAACAGCAGAGTAGAAAATGTTGAGAAATATAAGTAAGTCATGATGTATGTTCTCTTGAAGGTTTTATGTATTCAAGATTATCGTACACATTGTTAATTCTAATAGACAATAAAATCCCAATGACATCGTGTATAGATTTTACAACATCGTCTATGGTGGACAGTTATATTGTCAGATCACATTTTGTGAGGAAATTATATTTGATATACGACGGGTCATTTGAACTCACCTGATAAAAATACAACTGTACCAATCGGAATGAATTTTTGCAATGTTTGCAGTTTCAAGATATGGTTTTACTTTGTATCAATGTATCATTTATGAAACTATGAATACTTTTGAAACCCAAACTTTCCATTGAATCCGAACATACACGAACGTGTACAGTAACTGAAATGACCCCAAACCAGACACTGGACGTGTACATATTATTTTTATCAATGAAACTAAAGGTATGAAAGGTTAGAAATGCTACTTATATTTTTAAAAAAATTTCAAAAGAATGAGTAGATAAACTATTTTTAACCGGAGATACAAGTGTTTTTATATGAGACGTTTATAATATTGCCATTAAACAAGTTGTTTTTCGAAAAGAAATGCCGAAATACATTTTTCGCATGGCTAAGCCAGGTAAAATAATTGTTTATATTCGGTCTCATTATAATGAAATTAGTAAAGAAAATCTTTAATTATTAGAATTGAGTCGGTTAATAGTATGAAAATATTTCCGATCTGTCTATTTTTGGACAACATAATATTTCGTCTACCTCTCAACATCTTTTTAAGCACTACAGCCTATCTCATATCATCTTGTTGTATATGATCAGAATGAATTTGCTCTCACATTTAGTAATTTTGACATATTTTATTTCAGTCCACTGGCAGTTCGGCATATAAACGACCAGTTAATTTTGTTTGAAAGATCCTTCTTGGATCCACAAGGTCTTCCTGGACGTCCGTATGCTAGGTAAATTTATATTGTAAATAGTATTTTAGGTTAACTGTTACTTATATTGTGTCGTTGAAAATGATGGACAACTGTTTTCCCATACAATAAGCATGTCTTCCTTTTTAAATTAGCTAGATCGGGGTTGTAAAATAGCTTTTGCAGAAAACAATCGATCCAGCTCCTGAAGAAAATATTAAAAGAGGAATGTAATATATTTGTGAGACGACACAAATGTCTTTTATCCCTTTTATCTTTTTTTCCCTCTAAAACTTAAGCAGATAAACTCATCATAGAAACCAGGATTTAAATTTTTTAATTGCGCCAGACTCGCGCCCTACGTTTACAAAAGACTCATCAGTGACGCTCGAATAAAAAAGGTTTATAAACACGTTATTTATAAATATAACCGTATAAATGATAATTCATGTATACATTTCTCTTTTAAATTAAGAAACAGTTTATTGTAATAAAAGATATTTTGTATTGATGAAACTTCTGACGTCACCTATTGTTTATTATGCATATTGTTTATATTGTTTGTAATATGCCATATGTATACACTGTACATGTACTTGATTATACTGATGAGCCGTAAGGCTCAATTTGAATTTGAATGTCACCACAGTAGTGCCGACTCCTGGGCTGGATAAACCCTACTCAAGCGGCAGTGGCATCGACCCAGTGGTCGTAAATATTCTCATCATTAATACCAGGATTGAAATTTTGTAATTTCACCAGACGCCCGTTTCGTCTATTACAGACTCATTTTAAGTCGCTAGATAACTCAGATTATCGAACCTTTTTTAAGGACGCGTTTCGGAATGCTCATCCACCCGTTCGGGCGTATGAACGGCTATCCGCCCGCTCTTGAAAGCGCTCTCACATGTACAATTGTAATTATTGCCAGATATTTATTAAACTTTTATCAGAGGCTAATATCGCCAATTTCTAGAACAGTTTCGAGAAGAAGTACCGCTCAACTATCTTTAAAAGAGTTACACCCATCAAAAACAGTCATTTCTATCTGGCATGTACAATTCTTGAAAGATTCTGTTTTTCAATCTTATATCAAAGGTTAAAATCAGTAAAATCTTGGATGAGTCCAAAATTAAGTTCCGATCAGCTTTTTTTAAAAGAGTTGTCAGCCTTTTAAATATTAATGATATTGAAAAATTGCATTGTAAGAGCACTTTCGTAATCAATTCTTGACAGACATATATCAGAGGTTTATATTAACGTATTGGAAATTAAAAAAAGAAGAAAATAAATTGGCTTGTAAATATTGATTATAATATATTAAACATTGTAAGCTCTTTTAAGTCTACATTTCTTTACTAAATAATAAAAATTGAAGACTTCCAAACGCTGGGGGAAAAAGTAACTCGACTTAACTCAATGGTCTTCAACTTTGTACTAGTATAACTTTATAACTATTTAGATCTGAGCGTCTCTGATGAATCCTTTGTAGAAGAATCGCGCATTTGGCGTGTTCAATCACCTTTGTTAACTATTAAGGAAGTCCTAAGTCAGGAATCTGATGTACAGTAGTTGTCGTTTGTTTATGTAATATATATACGTGTTTCTCGTTTTGTTTATATAGATTAGACCGTTGGTTTTCCCGTTTGAATGGTTTTACACTAGTAATTTTGGGGCCCTTTTTAGCTTGTTGTTCGGTGTGAGCCAAGGCTCCGTGTTGAAGGCCGTACTTTAACCTATAATGTTTTACGTTTTAAATTGTTACTTGGATGGAGAGTTGTCTCATTGGCACTCACACCACATCTTCCTATATCTAAGTAGATTTATTGTAAAAAAAAATGATTGATTGTTGTGAACATAATATTGATAATTAAAAAAAAATATATGTTCTCTCAAAAAAGTTGCTGCAAGGTTCCACGAATGCAAGATAATGAGACTCTTCTACTGCACTAGACTTCAAATTTATAGTGTTTATTCCAACCGGATGTGCCTGCGTATTTATACATTCCATACAATCAACGGCAGCACATTAGTGTTGAGCACTTTTCATTAATCAGGAATTTCAAGTAGAAATAAATAAGTTATACATACATTGCAATTTATAAGTGGGGGCGATAATTTGGTCCCTCGACACTCTTGCGTTATATCGAAAATGTCCACCCCTTTGTTTGTAGATCAAAAAGCCTTTGTTTCGAATTTATCATTGAAAGGAGCAGTAAAGAACCCGAACTCTATGCGGTCAAATAGTTTTTTTTGTTATCAATAAACCTATGTTTTATATCACCAGGCATGTGCTATTTGCTGAGAGTCAGGTAAACACGTATGCTGGTAGTAGTTTCCCCGGATTGGTGGATTCATTGTTTGAAATCGAAAAAGACCCGGATCAAAAAGGACGATGGAATATTGTTAAGAAACATTTTTCAGTCATTTTATTTACCATAGAATCGGCAACTTCGACTTTAAGAGATGTAACAAAATTTATGCCAGTATTTAATAAAGGTAGTTCGTGATTATTAAGTATTGTGGTTTTATTGTAAGTCATTTTTGTAAAAAAAAATATATAAATATTGATTACTCATTTTAAACAGAATTTGGTTAGATATTAGAAAAAAACAAATGTAAAGTAATTATGCTTTCTAAAACAGGAATATTGTCAAAGCTTATTTAAATGCCATGATTTTATATTTTCGTTGTTTTTAATTATATTTTCTTAGCTTAATCGAATGAAAAATACTTCATTCATAAAATGATGAATGTACTAGATTTTTTCTCGTAAATAAAAATGGAGAAAACGGAAGTATGTATGCGTTATGAAATTATTTGGAATATGTAAAAGTTTATCATTTATTAATGAATTATTTATTACCAGTTTGATTTATGTTAATATCAAAACACATCATATATCTGATAAAACAGTAAGTTTTGTTTAAACGTTTGAAGGCATCATAAGAATAAATATTGAATGGTGTAAAGAGTTTGTAAAGTATATAATACGGTAGATTTCGTGAGAAAGCAGCTTTGAAAAAAATAAGATTTTGGATTACACAATCAATAGTGCCGAGGAATGCATGAAAGGACTTGTGTTGTTAAAGTTTTACTGTTTTGACCAAGTCAGATTTATACCAAAGATTAGCCTTGTTTATGAAATAGTCATTGGTTTGTTACCTTATTTTTGAATAAGTAAAAAAGAAACAAGGGAAGCAGTCAAAACTATAAGTCGAAGTAAGACAGACAACACTATGGCTTCAATAAAAAAAAAAGGAGCAAAGGAGAAAAGGAACCGTCAACATAACGCTCAAAAGGAATCTAGCGGATTTCGAATCAGAATTAAACCTTTTAAAACTTGCATATTTTGTTAGCTATTATTTGTGTGTTTCTCTGTCCTATTTGTTCTCCCATTTATTTGTAATGTAGTCCTATCAAGTAATGTTGTCATTTTAATGCCATATTTAACATTGCCATAAAAGCGATAGGTTTGGCATGCCACAAAACAAGGTTCAACCCACCATTTTTTTATGTCCTGTACCAAATCAGGAAAATGGCATTTGTTATACAGTTCGTTTCTGTGTGTGTTACATTTTAATGTTGTGTTTCTGTTGTGTCGTAGTTCTCTTTTTATATTTGATTTGTTTCCCTCAGTTTTAGTTTGTAACCCGGATTTTTTTTTTCTCAATTGGTTTATGAATTTCGAACAGCGGTATACTGCTGTTGTCTTTATTAAGAGGACAATACTCTTTTGCCATGGCTCTACCAGTATGTTTTTGACTTATGACTTTGAATACTCCTTTGGTATCTTTCGTCCCTCTTTTAAGTTATATCGTAGCTTTCTCATACAAAAAAACATTAGCTTTCATGAAACAATGCACAGCTAGTAGATGTATAGAAAATGTATGTATCATAAACCCTATTTGATATAAAACCATATTCATAAAATGGGTTGCAAAACTTAACTGTATAGTTATCTGTCCATCCGTACAGATACATTATGTTGCGCATTTAACCACAGGTAATCTTGGTTTTCATGAAATGTCGCATTTACCAAAAAGTGACATTTAATACAAGAAGGATCACGTCGTTACTACATTAAATCTGACTGCATGCGAAGTAGTAATCACTTTGTCCAACTGGACCAAAACAAATAAAATACAGTAAAGTTCTTATCTCAATAGTTATTTGTTAGACCTTTTTCGGTAAAGCAATATTACTACAATAAGTCTACTCTAACTTCAACCAAGGTCATATGTAAAAATTGAAATCACGTTTTCAATAAGGTACCGTCACGATTTGGTTACAGTACCTCGACTATACCCACAAATGACACCTTTCTCTTTCATATATAATACGAGTCGACATTGATTAACCTGGCAGCGTCACAAAGTTGACTTAATCTTTATTTATTTTGTCTTATCTTAGGCAAATCAACGCTTCTAAAGGCAGACTTGATATTTCGTCAGTATTTGAAAACATAGCATTTCGTTTATTTATACAATGTACTTAAGGATGTACTTAGGTGAGGTAAGGTGAAAATTAATAAATTAAGAAGTTAAAATAGATACTGTAAGCTGGTAGAGCATCAATTAAGGATAAAAATAAGCTAAAAAATATTGATAGGTCATGGACCTCTTTTTCGAGATATTTGAGATTTAAAATATGGCGGGAAAAGGCTGACTCGGACTTATACCTTATATTTGCATTGGTATTATTAGGTCTCAAAACAAAAAAAAGAAAATTAAGAATCTTCTAAAATTTTGGTAAATGACCTTTCATAAGCTATTAAGTCTTACATGAAAAAATAAATGGGTGTTTTGGGGCAAAATATTTTACATAATATTGTATGGAAAAACACCAAGAAGTCCGAACATTTGACACAAATTCCAAAACCTCATCTAAGTACATCCTTAAATACATATTTATCATATTTACTTTAATACTTGTGTATCTTTGTTATACATTTGTTTGTTTTTTGTTTTGATTGAGATTATAACACGGTAATGATGGCTGTATTCCTATTTTGACAATTTTACCTATTATGTCTGTTTTGTTCACACATCGTTATAAAAATAATGGAATTTGATGCGAGTGTCATACACGTGAGAGGTTTAGCGCTATAAGACCATGTTCAGTTCACCATTTTCTATATTTGAGAATGCCTGAGGAATATGACAGATGTGGTCCATTCGTATGATGTGTTTAATCATTTGAATTTGCCATTTGATTCTGGACTTTCCGTTTTGAATTTTCCTCGCAGTTCAGTATTTTTGTTATTTTACTGTTTACACATATATACATGAATTATTCATGTTGACTTCAAATATATTAAAGATGCACAAATTAGGTGTTTTTCTCTGTTTGTTAAAAGGGAAAAACGAGTTCATGCATATATATATATCGATATGAAAGCTTCTTTTAACGCATCAAGATATTTATTTTCAACTTAAAACAATGTACACAGGAGTCGCTTTATTCTTATTCTTTCAATTCTTTCTATTGTTTTCTTTATTCTTGTATGAACTTCAAAATGTGTAAGTTTTAAACTTGTCATTTTTAAAAGGTTATATAAAAACTCACTAGTATACGACTTCAGTTCAATATTGTTCTTCTTCTCTGTTGTATTTTGCAAAGCCAACGTAGAAAACAATTGTTCTTAAACATGCAGTCAATCCTATATACAATGACCCATTGCATAATCTACGTGTTAATAAATGTAAGTACACGTTAAAATTAAAACAGTCTTCTTAAACAAACATGAAAACATATTAAATACGCTCATACCAGTAGGCAGGTAAGACTTACATCATTTCCATCATATTTTCTGTGAATAACAATCAACTATGGATATGTCGGATTCGAATGAGTATATGTTTAAGGATGCTAATCGCCGCCATGCTAAAAGAAAGATCTGGATATGTGGTGTTGTGACCATCATTGTAGGGTTTGTCATAGGCATACTGGTTGGAAGATTTGTAACATGTCCAGAGGATAATGAGGCTCCAAAACAGGACGGTACATTTCTACCAGGTGTTTCAGATTGTATCATAAGAGATGGTGACCCCAAAATAAGCGAGAAGATATTAAATGGCATACGAGCAGAAAATATCAGAGAATACCTAAGGTAGGTTTCCCTTACAATGAACAAAGCATAGATTCGGTGCGTTTTGATTACAAAAAGAAACGAAAACTATACTTAGCTTCACATTATATTTTATATTCAAGTATTATTAACAAGAGGTCAATTATAAACAAGTCCCACTACGAGTAACAATTATTTGAAAGTGCTTTAGGACATTTTTTTAAATTCGAATACTGATTCAGAATACTCTTTTATTGCAATGTTATAAACCCATTGTTCAATCAGTTCCACACGTTTTATTTCTCCCAATCGTAGACTCTTTTAAATACCGGTAGAATCAACACTTCATTTGTTCATATTGATAAGAATTTTTTTTTATAAAAGGCGGCCTTTCTTTTAAGAACATGATGATAGAAACACGACTGAGGATAAAGATATTTGAATAATACATTTACTGAATGTGTTGTATCTTTGTAATCCTTTATAAATTTACATGTATAAACCACTAAGGCCGTGTTCACATTGACCTAAATTCGGTGTTGTGTTAGTGTAACTCACACGTAAACTAAACACAATTGCGTTCCCAATTGATAAAACTCAATGTTTACATGTAGTTTAAATCATGTTTTACCTACACACAGTCGATAGTTCTAATATAGATAGTAAGAATTCATTAAATGCAATTTCGTATCCTTCATTTATCATGCTTTTTACCTCAATATATGAGTAAATTGTTGAAAGACAACACCGTTTTTCCTTAATCATTAAAATCTATCATATTCAAATAACCATATGTTTATGGTATGGTAAATTAGATTTTGAATCACACAATCATATCATTCATCGTTCAATGTGATACGATAAATATCTCTCCCGGGAAATTTATAAGGGCCAATACTAAAAAGGTAAAGGTTCTTTTATCATCGTTGTTATCATTTAAGCTCTATCCACTTCTCCTTTGTAATAAACCGTGTACATTGATTCAAATATTTTTCATCAAATCATTCAAAATTTCACAACCAATGTTTCATTTTTTCATTCACAAAAGTTTCAAATCGGATGTGTATCGAATTAATGGCTTTTATTGAAATTGTTATAATAAGGAATAACCTCGTTTTCGGCTTTACCAAGTGTGTAGAATTAAGACACTACCGTGTTTTTACCTCCAAATTAAAGAGTTCAAGTGCTGCCATTGGTCAAGAATGATGTATTCGGAATGGACGTGACTTAAATCTTCCGGCAGATGGTGCAACATTGTTTTCACAAATATTGGCTCAATCCGCCAAGGGTGAAGAGAGCGGTAGTGGATCGTAACCCTTGGCTAGCGAAGATGGTTAAATACATCTTCGCTAGCAAAGGGTTACGATCCACTCCCACTCTCTTCACCCTTGGCGGATTGAGATAAAATTTCGGAGACACAGGGTAAGGATTTTTATTGGTTGCAGTCGAAACTCGCTGCATCCAATCAAAAATTGCCTTTAACATGATCACGTGTAAATGTAGAAAGTGTTTGTGAACAATTGCCACGTGTTTATTAATCAACAAATCTTTACATCCCTAAACATACGACTATATTTAGTGACAACTTGAATGTTTTTAATCAACTTATAGAAGTTCCTGTGTATGTTTCATGCACAAATGTATGAATGTTGACGTATGATTTCGTTTCCGGCTTTACCAAGTGTGTAGAATCTAGACACTACCGTGTTTTTACCTCCAAATTGAAGAGTTCAAGTGCTTCCATTAGTCAAGAATAATGTATTCGGAATGGACGTGACTTAAATCTTCCGGCAGATGGCGCAACATTGTTTTCACAAATGTTGGCTCAATCCGCCAAAGGTGAAGAGAGCGGGAGTGTATCGTAACCCTTGGCTAGCGAAGATGGTTAAATAAAGAGGGTGTTTGTTTTATTTTTCGCACACACATATGACAAAGAAATATTTTCTTCGTTTAGTATTGAACATTTTTGCCCATTTGAAATTTTTGATAACCTGGCCCGAATTCTAAGTTCAGACATGGTGAATTATAGATTCGTTTTATAGTCTAGAATGATTATAGACACATGATCGCATTTTATTGCGTATTTGCATTTGCACACATAGGCACATGAGCATATTTACATGCGTGTACAAAATTCATGACTACATGCGTACGTGACGATAAATAGGCTTACTATTCAATTGTTTTAGAATATGCCTAAATATATTTTGAACAAGAAAGGTTGTATATTATATTATACTATTATCTTTCCTGTTGTTCCAGAGACCTATCAGCAAATCCTCACCTTGCTGGAACTCCTGCCGACTGGGAACAAGCCAACGATTTACGCAATTTTTGGACAGACAATGGGTTGGACGAGGTATTTATCAGTGAATATGACGTGTTGTTGTCATATCCTAATACAACAGATGAAGATAATATGAACCAGATACAGATCGTCGACAACAGTACCGGAAATATCATCTATAAATCACCATTGTACGAGGATATATTAGATGAATCGGAAAACAAGTCAAATGTTGTTCCCCCTTTTAATGCTTATTCTAAATCAGGAACTGTTGAATCGGTAAGAAAAATGGCCAATAAAACCCTGAACTAAACACCAATCTTCATGTTTGCATAATTGATTGAGTTTTTTTGTAGGTTTAACGCATATTCATCACGTTGTTACAATGACATATGTACGTAACTCGACGTACGGACCTAAAGGGACTGGTTATTAGATGTTTTTGTAAAATGAAAGAAAAAAAACCAACAGTTTAAGAACAATGAGGTTGATTGAAGCATACGTTTATACCGGATCTTTTCATAATCTATGCATCATTATAATAAAAAGAAACTGATTTAGTAAGTGTAATCACGCGGGGTAAACCATCTACTCTCAACCAAATGGTTAAGCTAGAAATAAGTTTACTGGCACTTCTTGTTGAGCTTTTCTGGTTCAAAATATCCAAAATAAAGATAGGGTATGTCAAAAGTTCTTCAATTTACTGAAAATCAATGAACTTTTTGTAAAATAGGAGAATGTCATGGCATCGATAATTGAATTATAGTGTATACAAAGGACAAATATAATTTAAAATGATATCGGAATTGCTTTTCTCTGGCAGGTAAGTATGGCCGCTAGTAACTGCGTACAATACTAGTCAATTTAGATCAAATAGACAATAGAGATTTAAATTTAGTTCCTGGTGAATAGCTGGAGCATACGTGGTGACAACGTGTATATAAGGGTCCTCTGTTTAATTTTTTGGAGGAATCGAAGATGAGAAAGAGATATGTGAAACGTTAAACGGTTTTTGTTATTCTAGGAAGATAAGGCAGATGTTGGTATATTATTGGATTATTAATATTTTTGTCCGCAAAGTATAGGACACTGTTGTGTTATACTCCACCATCATTGCAATATCAAAACCATTAAAAGATGCATTAAAAGAGCATACTTCAGTAAAAAGTAAATTACTATTGGATAGCTTTTTAACTATATAAAATCATGACAAAAAAAAAAGATTTTTTTGTTTGTTTTCAGAATCAGTTAATTTATGTTAACTATGGAAGAATTGAGGATTATACACATTTAGACAGTGTAAATATCAATGTATCCGGGAAGATAGTAATTGCAAGATATGGGAAGATATTTCGAGGAGATAAAGTAAGAACCCGTGTAACGTATATTGAAACTAAAGACTGTAAATAAAATAGATATGGAGTAAAGGGTCACTGAAACAACAACAATAAACAATATTAAACTTTAAACATTTACTTCTGAGCTTGTATTCACAACAAATAGGTTACAGACCCACAAAATATCAAACAGTAAAACATTGACCGCTGTAAATTTATTTTCCTTCTTAATTTAGTGTCTTTAAGATTCATTCTAGGTATGGAAAAAGAGGTAAAATGATGAGAAATCCGTAAAGTGTTTGTTAAATCATCGTTTTACATACTTGTGATCTGTGTTTAAAAAGTCATATTAAAAATGCTTCAGATCCAATGTGAGATCTAGGGTTGCATGAAAAAGTAAAATGACAAAAACAAATAATCTCCGAGGTAAATTCAAAACGGAAAGTCCCTAATGAAATGGAAAAATCAAAAACTCACATCAAACGAATCAATAACAACTGTCATAATCCTGACTTGGTGCAGGCATTTTCTTATGTTGAAAATGGTGGATTTTATCTAGATTTATCGCTAGCTTAACCTCTCATGTTTTTGACAGTCACGCAAATTCCATTACATTAACAACGATGCGTGAACAAAACGAACAGACGCCTCCGGGTGCGGGAATTTCTCGCTACATTGAAGACCTGTTGGTGACCTTCTGCTGTTGTATTTTTCTTTGGTCGGGTTGTTGTCTCTTTGACACATTCCCCATTTCTATTCTCAATTTTATAAAAGGTAAAAATGTAAAACAACAGCAGGCAACATTGTGTTATAATCTTATTCACTAAAACAAATGTTACAAAGAAGCACAAAATGGCATATAGACCAAAATATTAGCAAAAATTAAAGACCGAAATACACAAATTTATTTACCACAGTACAAAAACACAATAACGGAATGTATAAGTACAGAGCTACGTTATATATGTAAAAAAGAAACATTAAAAGGCATATAGATAAAGCACATAGCAAAAATGAAAGACAAACAACACACAAGTTTTACGATAGCACATTATTGCCACTTTTTTTCAATTTTCCCGTTGTTATAGAAAACGCTAAATATCAATTAGAAGATGTGGTATGAGTGTCAATGAGATAATTTTCCATTGCAGTCAAAATGTGTAAAAAGTAAATAATTAAATAATTATAGGTCAAAGGATTGCCTAATTTGTAAACGTCTTTAATATTATATTCATGTGTTATGGTAAAGAAAATTAATCACCACCTTTATTTATTCGATTTGATTTTGTTCAACGTAATCTGTACTTATGTATGTTTGAAGTTGGATTCAAAACAAACTGGACATATATATATATATATTATAGTTAATTGCTATTAATAAGTATTGCAATGTGCATTGTGTTTAAATGTAATATCAGTATTTAGTTCTATTATAATCTTAAATCAATCTTTATTCTATCTTACTTTTGAGATATAGTGTTTCAAATGTGACGTCATTTTTGTACTGTTTCAGAAATTGATGTGTCGTAATTTTTGTGCCTTTTCACCACTTCGAATGTGACGTCATTTTATGATTTTTGCGTAGAGGCCTGGACTAAGTCGGATGTGTCAATATTTCTGTGATGGACTTTGTATTATATATTTGGGTTTTGTTTTCTGTAATTAGTTAATACTTTAGTTTCATTATGTCTATCTTTTATATTCATTCGGTAAACTTTACTGTTTGCAATAGCATAAATTGTTCTATAAAATAATAAGGATGTTTTATCCAAAGCATAACAACATAGCCGTATTTGACACAACCATTTTCAACTTTTGATCTTCAGTGCTGTATAACTTTGTACTTGTTTTCACTTTCGAGCTTTTATATTCGGGCGTCACTGGTGAGTCTTGTGTGGACGAGGCGCGTTTTTGGCGTATTGAATTTTAAACCTGATGCCTTTTGTAATCTATTAATAATGTGTTTCTTTGTCTAATACGTTCTCCTATTTATTTGTATTGTAGTCCCGTAATATCATGTTGTCATTTCAATGTTATATTTAACATTGCCATTAAAGTGCGAGGTTTGGCATGCCACAAAACCAGGTTCAACCCACCATTTTAATCCTTAAACATATACTGTACCAAGTCAGGAAAATGACCATTGTTATAGTATAGTTCGTTTCTGTGTGTGTAACATTTTAACATTGTGTTTCCGTTGTGTCGTTTATTTTCTTTTATATTTGAGTGTGAATTCACATTACTATAAGACGTTCATTCAGTCATTCATTCATATCTTTATTTCCTCTATTAAGAGATCCAATGAACAATCATATATGTAAACAGATCAAATTACAAAAGTTTTCAAAACATGATAATAACACAATATAATATTACAATATGTACAATAACAAAATAAAGTTCTGTGCTTATTTATATAACTGAAGAAAATTTTGACAAAAATTGCTCTCACTAACGACGGTTCATGCACTGGCACATTAACGAATCGTTGTTCTCCTTAATCTACTATATGCAGCGACACAGTGTGCAACGTGCACATGACAAAGATTATGAAAACTGTCCGTGTCTATATTGCTTGTTGTTACGTGCTTCCCCAAGAGAATGCAATATAACTCTTCATTTTCGTATGAATAAAGTTCCACAAATAAATGCAATGGCAATTTTTCAATTATAAACTCCCACCACATATCTCTGATTAAATGAATTCAACTACAGCTACAACATGCATGTACATATACATCTAAAAACTGAGTGTTACATAATTCGCATGTACCTGCAGTGGTATTTGGAATGTCGGTTAGCAGTTTTGTATTATATAAGAGTTTACGATTTCTCTGGATGATTTAGAACTTTTCCAGAAATCTGGAACCCTAACCGATAGGTGAACACTTCTAAAACGAGAAAAGTTATTATCGTTATGTAAACGCCGAGTCCATTCGTCAGTTTTTACTTTGTCAACTGTATTTTTCACTATAGCTTTCCAAGATTGCTTCGTTGGAAAAACTCCCTCTCGCAAAAAGTCAAGCATATAGGAATGAAGGCTATATTTATACAAAATGTTCTATCTCAAATTTATATTTGTTATTCTCATCGGATTTTGTCTAATGCTTAGTCCGTTTTTGTGTGTGTTACATTTTAATGTTGTGTCGTTGTACTCCTCTTATATTTAATGCGTTTCCCTCGGTTTTAGAGTGTTACCCCAATTTTGTTTTTTGTCCAAAGATTTACGAGTTTTGAACAGCGGTATACTACTGTTGCCTTTATCTTCCACACGAAGCTGTTGGTCACACAGAGCAGCATGATATAAATGTCCCAAAACATTACTAGGTTTTTTATCATAAAAAAAAAACTTCAAATATTTTAATGACTTTTTGATACTTAAACCCAGTTTGGCACATTGTCTTTTCATATTGTAGGCAAATCTAGCTTATATGCATGGGGCCATAGGAATTATATTATACTCGGATCCTGAAGACTATGCTATGGGACAAACTGATAGTTTACACGTATATCCTCACGACTGGTGGCTTCCGGCCTCAGGGGTACAACGCGGAACCATATTTCTGAGGTCTGGAGATCCTTTAACACCTGGATATCCAGCAACAGGTACCGACTTATTTTACCATCAAAAGTTAAATTGTTTTTCATCACTTAAACAATTTGCTGTATCTTATATCTAAACTCAATTTAAAACATCTTCTAAAGTTCTTTATCGTCTGATTTTTATGAAATTTTACAATTAAATACAGAAATAATTGTAGTTTCTTTATCTGTCATTTTTTTAAATTTCAATGTATTTGTATATTACTATTTGTATTCAAAACTATGTGTCTAAAGAAACTATTTGGAAAAATAACACTTAACTTCAATTATTTTTTGATAATGGCATGTCACAAAAAAAAATAATAATAACCATACGGGTTATGTTCTTCTCATATATTTTATGATAGTATGATACTAAACCCCTAACGGGAGGGATTGTACCTGCTATTCATATGATGAAGACATAATCTTTCAATCAGTTTAATTGAGGTCTGGAGCTGGCATGTCATTTAACTGCTAGTAGTCTGTTGTTATTTATGTATTATTGTCATTTTATTTATTTTCTTTTGTTACATCTTTTGACATCGGACTCGGACTTCTCTTGAACTGAATTTTAATGTGCGTATTGTTATTCTTTTACTTTTCTACATTGGCTAGAGGTATAGGGGTAGGGTTGAGATCTCATAAACATGTTTAACCCCGCCGCAATTTTGCGCCTGTCCCAAGTCAGGAGCCTCTGGCCTTTGTTAGTCTTGTATGATTTTAAATTTTAGTTTCTTGTGTATAATTCGGAGTTTAGTATGACGTCCATTATCACTGTACTATTATGCATATTTTAGGGGCCAGCTGAAGGACACCTACGGGTGCGGGAATACTCGCTACATTGAAGACCCATTGGTTGCCTTCGGCTGTTGTTTGCTCTATGGTCGGGTGGTTGTCGCTTTGACATATTCACCATTTCCTTTCTCAATTTTATACAAATGATGAATATTGGTATGTCCAAAATGAAATGATTTTTTTACCATTTTCTACCTTTAAAGACTTATATGACACCCTTCTAAATACGTTTTTTTTACTTTATTAGATACTGCATACCGTCTAGGAGAGGATGAACCCGAAGCTGGTTTACCAAAGATTATAACACACCCTGTTGGATATGGCGTCGCCGAAAACATACTGCAGTAAGTTCGCCATTTGTATAATACTTGTTACGTGTTTGATCTTTACTAGCTGACATTTTATATTAATTTTTTTTTTGCGCCTGACCCAAGTCAAGAGCCTCTGGCCTTTCTTAGTCTTGTTTTATCTTTAATTTTAGTTTCTTGTGTACAATTTGGAGTTTTATATGGCGTTCATTATCACTGAACTAGTATATATATTTGTTTAGAGGCCAGCTGAAGGACGCTTCCGGGTGCGGGAATTTCTCGCTGCATTGAAGACCTGTTGGCGACCTTCTGCTGTTGTCTGTTCTATGGTCGGGTTGTTGTCTCTTTGACACATTCCCCATTTCCATTCCCAATATAACGTATTCTTATCAAAAATATTAAGAATTGTACATACACAGTATATCAGTTGACAATATTGCAGTTTACCCCTAAACAGACGTATGTATACAGTACGTCTCTTCCTCGGGCCTTATATATTTTTTATTAAAATCTATTTTTGTAGTTATACCGAATCACCTTGCTTTCAAGAAATTATTATGAAAATCAGTCAGGCAAAGATGACCTTATTAAGATAGATTTATTTTTAATGTTCTTTTTAATTATAATAACTCATGTCTTGAAGTACTAACTACTACTAAATAGAGTTTGAAGTTCTAGTAATATATATATCTTTAGCTTTTATATGTTTGTATTTCAGCATTAATTAATTAGGCTCTTCTAATATAAAATCAAAAGAAGTCGAAGGATTTGAATGAATAATGGACATTTCAATTTGATTGCAGACAGATGACTGGTGATAACGTTCCATCTGAGTGGG
The DNA here is from genome assembly GCF_036588685.1 of Mytilus trossulus. Classification (NCBI taxonomy): domain Eukaryota; kingdom Metazoa; phylum Mollusca; class Bivalvia; order Mytilida; family Mytilidae; genus Mytilus; species Mytilus trossulus. The sequence goes on from NC_086375.1 coordinate 62,173,426, forward strand.
AAGGTAAGGTGCCAAACGTCACTTACAGATATGGTGGACAACTGACCAATTCAACATGGTAACAAGTTCTATATAATAATATTTTTTGCATTTTGGTATTTATAGAGATTCGTGGTTTACATATTTACTTCGAACTTAATTTTTCTAAAGTGTTATACTGAAGTCAACGTCGGAAATCAGCTTGTCTGGGTTAAAGATAAGAGAAAAGATACCCTGGGACACCAAAATGTTAATAATTGTAGCAGAATATTTGTATATACCAAGAAGAACACCCTACAATAATACAATTTTTAATAAGGAGCCTGTAAGAGTTTGACATAATCCATTATATTTACTTGATTCATCATCGCAAAGTATTTTATTTTTGTAACACAGAAAGTTGACAGTCGTTTGCCGATGTTCATATTTCGTTTATTGATTGGGTATAGACAAATAAAGGTAAAAAATATCCGAGGGAATCAAAACTTGACGTCCAAGAGGGAATCAGATGCACTCTTCAAAGAGTGAAAACGGGTGCGTCAATAGGAAGATAATAAATCACATAATACAAATATAACAGAATCAAAACTCTCACTTAGAATATAAAATACTATGCTTGTTAACCTTACCAAAATGTAAGATAGTAAGAAAATGAAAATAAGAAATGTTACTTCATGTAACTATTTAAAAGAAAAGAAATGTTTCTTTATGATAGTTGAGTATTAATCAATTAATAAATACATGTTTCAAAGGTTATTCTTGTCATATTTTGTGTTTCTACAGGAGAGTGAAAATGAGGATATCTACAACAAATAAAAGAGCCAAAACTTACAATGTAATAGGAATAATAAGGGGAGCTATTGAACCAGGTATACATTGCTTTTATCGAAATATTTTCAGATTGTAAATCATATATGATTTTCTTGTTTCATACATATATTTTACCTTGTTTCTATAAAAAATCCATGAAAACATATTATATTAACACATATTGTGTATGTTATAAGACAGGTACGTACTTATGGGTAACCACAGAGACGCTTGGGTGTTTGGTGCAATCGATCCTTCTAGTGGCACAGCTGTAATGAAGGAGGTGTCACGTGTCATGGGACAACTGGTTAAAAGAAGTAAGTCACTTTTCTTTAACTGCAATAGTTTCTAACTAAGCTTATAATGTTTGATGCAACAAATATTTTGTATAGTTTGACCATTCATAAAGATATGCAATTCCAAATGAAACAAAAGTATAGCGTTTGAACCACAGTTGTAACAAATAGTACTATCTTTGCGAGATGCCCATTTCAACCATCAATATCTCTTCAGTGATGATTTGGGCAAAAATATTAGAAAGTCAAAAGCTTTTAAAAAAATGTAGAACTATAAACCAAAAAGGACAAAACAAAGAAAAGCAAAAGCCAGGCAAGGAATCACAGCTTTGCAAGAGGGAGATACGTTCCTTAATTTTAAATGATTTTGTAACAGCAAATTTTAATACCATGATATCCGTATTTTCCTGCCAGTACCAAATTTCTGGCTACTGCGATGGTGATACCATCGGTGACTATCAGTCCATCAGCAGAGGTAAGTTTAAGTTACTTTTTGTCAAATTTCATCACGACTGACAAAATATATATTTTATGAATGATTGTCATCGCTTTTTTCATCTCTGAAATAGTCATGGTCTCGTCCGATCTTTCCATTTATGGCCTCCGTTAAATTTGCTTTGCTGCGAAGTATTCTACTGAAAGTGTATACCGAAATACTAATTTAATTTAAACAGCCAATTTATTTCAAATTTGTCAAAATAAGATACACAAATTGCTGATGAATTATACACTTGCAATAATTCGACTTCTTTGAATTCGTATTCATTAGATCTTTTATTTAACACCTCAGCTGTAGATGGGATTAGCATGTATTCTACTATTCAAAGGAAATGTAAAAATTGAAAATGAAACAAGGATAAATCATTTTTATTGACAGATTCGCCATTTCCATTCCCAATATAACGTATTCTTATCAAAAATATTAAGAATTGTACATACACAGTATATCAGTTGACAATATTGCAGTTTACCCCTAAACAGACGTATGTATACAGTACGTCTCTTCCTCGGACCTTATATATTTTTTATTAAAATCTATTTTTGTAGTTATACCGAATCACCTTGCTTTCAAGAAATTATTATGAAAATCAGTCAGGCAAAGATGACCTTATTAAGATAGATTTATTTTTAATGTTCTTTTTAATTATAATAACTCATGTCTTGAAGTACTAACTACTACTAAATAGAGTTTGAAGTTCTAGTAATATATATATCTTTAGCTTTTATATGTTTGTATTTCAGCATTAATTAATTAGGCTCTTCTAATATAAAATCAAAAGAAGTCGAAGGATTTGAATGAATAATGGACATTTCAATTTGATTGCAGACAGATGACTGGTGATAACGTTCCATCTGAGTGGGAAGGTAAGGTGCCAAACGTCACTTACAGATATGGTGGACAACTGACCAATTCAACATGGTAACAAGTTCTATATAATAATATTTTTTGCATTTTGGTATTTATAGAGATTCGTGGTTTACATATTTACTTCGAACTTAATTTTTCTAAAGTGTTATACTGAAGTCAACGTCGGAAATCAGCTTGTCTGGGTTAAAGATAAGAGAAAAGATACCCTGGGACACCAAAATGTTAATAATTGTAGCAGAATATTTGTATATACCAAGAAGAACACCCTACAATAATACAATTTTTAATAAGGAGCCTGTAAGAGTTTGACATAATCCATTATATTTACTTGATTCATCATCGCAAAGTATTTTATTTTTGTAACACAGAAAGTTGACAGTCGTTTGCCGATGTTCATATTTCGTTTATTGATTGGGTATAGACAAATAAAGGTAAAAAATATCCGAGGGAATCAAAACTTGACGTCCAAGAGGGAATCAGATGCACTCTTCAAAGAGTGAAAACGGGTGCGTCAATAGGAAGATAATAAATCACATAATACAAATATAACAGAATCAAAACTCTCACTTAGAATATAAAATACTATGCTTGTTAACCTTACCAAAATGTAAGATAGTAAGAAAATGAAAATAAGAAATGTTACTTCATGTAACTATTTAAAAGAAAAGAAATGTTTCTTTATGATAGTTGAGTATTAATCAATTAATAAATACATGTTTCAAAGGTTATTCTTGTCATATTTTGTGTTTCTACAGGAGAGTGAAAATGAGGATATCTACAACAAATAAAAGAGCCAAAACTTACAATGTAATAGGAATAATAAGGGGAGCTATTGAACCAGGTATACATTGCTTTTATCGAAATATTTTCAGATTGTAAATCATATATGATTTTCTTGTTTCATACATATATTTTACCTTGTTTCTATAAAAAATCCATGAAAACATATTATATTAACACATATTGTGTATGTTATAAGACAGGTACGTACTTATGGGTAACCACAGAGACGCTTGGGTGTTTGGTGCAATCGATCCTTCTAGTGGCACAGCTGTAATGAAGGAGGTGTCACGTGTCATGGGACAACTGGTTAAAAGAAGTAAGTCACTTTTCTTTAACTGCAATAGTTTCTAACTAAGCTTATAATGTTTGATGCAACAAATATTTTGTATAGTTTGACCATTCATAAAGATATGCAATTCCAAATGAAACAAAAGTATAGCGTTTGAACTACAGTTGTAACAAATAGTACTATCTTTGCGAGATGCCCATTTCAACCATCAATATCTCTTCAGTGATGATTTGGGCAAAAATATTAGAAAGTCAAAAGCTTTTAAAAAAATGTAGAACTATAAACCAAAAAGGACAAAACAAAGAAAAGCAAAAGCCAGACAAGGAATCACAGCTTTGCAAGAGGGAGATACGTTCCTTAATTTTAAATGATTTTGTAACAGCAAATTTTAATACCATGATATCCGTATTTTCCTGCCAGTACCAAATTTCTGGCTACTGCGATGGTGATACCATCGGTGACTATCAGTCCATCAGCAGAGGTAAGTTTAAGTTACTTTTTGTCAAATTTCATCACGACTGACAAAATATATATTATATGAATGATTGTCATCGCTTTTTTCATCTCTGAAATAGTCATGGTCTCGTCCGATCTTTCCATTTATGGCCTCCGTTAAATTTGCTTTGCTGCGAAGTATTCTACTGAAAGTGTATACCGAAATACTAATTTAATTTAAACAGCCAATTTATTTCAAATTTGTCAAAATAAGATACACAAATTGCTGATGAATTATACACTTGCAATAATTCGACTTCTTTGAATTCGTATTCATTAGATCTTTTATTTAACACCTCAGCTGTAGATGGGATTAGCATGTATTCTACTATTCAAAGGAAATGTAAAAATTGAAAATGAAACAAGGATAAATCATTTTTATTGACAGATTCGATCCACAAAACATCATTCTAGCACAAATAAAAACGATGATAAACATACCTACGATATGGAATCAAACAGACCTAGAACAACCCAATTGCACGGTGTCGCTATCAGCTTGTTATTCTATTCATGATTATGTTAGGTTATATGACCGTTCGCAGTCCTCGGAGGTCATCTCGATGGTTAAATAGATGACGTCAAGACATTAATGCACATGAAAATGTTGATATTTATTAGCGAGTGCGTGCATTGTTTATTGTACATGTTTTGTAAATTCTATAAACGTTTTAGTATGTTTTATATCGAATGTCAGAATTTGAGTTAAATCGGTGAACAAGAATTTTACCTTCTTTGTGGTAAATTTAAAATGGGTATATACCGTTTTCAGACAAATGGCGACCACGTCGATCAATAATATTTTGTAGCTGGGGAGCAGAAGAATATAAATTAGTTGGTTCTGTAGAATGGGTTGAGGTACATAACTTTGATATTCTGTGCTTTACGTCATTTTATTTTCTCCGAATACTAGTCATGTATATAAATACCGAGACAAATTAACTTGCGCATGCAGATCTTCTGAACAGAAAGATAAGAGCAAAGACAGATAAAAAGAAAACATCAGAGCTTCGAGTAAAAAGTAAAGGCAAACACAATGAATGTTAGGCGATGGGATATGAATCAATGTTTCAGTAATCCAACGACGCTGTAAAATAATAAAAAGACGTGTTAACAATAAGTCAAAAAATAAAGTCAACAGTAGTATACCGCTGTTCGAAAGTCATAAATCAATTGAATCGAAAACAAATTCGGGTTACAAACTAAAACCGAAGAAAACACATCAACTATAACAAAATACAAACGACAATGCAACACACACAGAAATGAATTTTAAGATAACAACTGCTATTTTCTTGACTTTGTACAAGACATTTCAACAAAAGATGGTGGGTTGAACTCTTACTCGCCAACACAAAATGAGGTTAATCATTAAACTTGAGTCATGAACAACAGATCACAAATATCCAACAAAATCATTGAATGAATATAAATGCTTATCATATATAAATAAAGGAAACTATAGTATGCCGCTGTTTCTTTTTTTTTTTTATTGAGGGTTTATTTCAGCAATATGTTAAAAATCTAGCGGAGAGATCACTTGCTTATCTAAATGTTGATAAAGCCTTGCAAGGTATGTAGCCAGTAGCAACTCACTGATTGAAAGTCGTTCATTGTGTATAAAATATTAGTGCTAAATATCAAGATTGCAATAAATTATGTAAAAATCCTTAATAGATTGCGTTTGAAATACAAAGAGGTAAATCAATGTAGTCATGTAAGTTTATGATACTAACTATTCTAGTCATGTATAAAAGAAGAGGGACTAAAGATTAACATATAAGTATTTAAGTTTAATGTATTTGTTATCTTGAAACATCGTCATTTGCGATTTCAAACTGCATTGACATTTGGAAGGTCATGATTTGGATCCTATCTTTATCATCAACAGATGCAACACTTTTTTTCTTATTCATCGCTAAATCAAGTAACGTAAAGTTCAAACAAAATAAACAATTAACGAAAATTGAACAACTGCATGAAATAATTGAAATGGTAAATTTTTAAATTTCATGACAAAAAGGTATACCAAAATGGTAAATTTGAATTGAAAACATCGCATTGACTAAAAAAATCTCGTTGTGAATATTTAACCAATAAATCGCAGAATATAAGATTTTTTTTGCATGCAAAGCGACGGAGTTTTTCTATTCATGCCACATTTTGCCCCATGATACATACAGAATAGAAAAACAAGGAAAATAAAAAAAAAACAGCTTACACACAGCAAATTGAAGAAGAAAAAAGGACATCGACTTATAGTATGATTTCCGAAAAGAAAGAAAAATTAAAAATTCGATGGAAAGTGTACACGATAATAGAGAATGATATTAGCTTCTATAGGACTTTGTCATGTTTTTATAGTGTGCAGACATGTAACCTTAGCATAAGAACAATATGAAGAAACTTAATATTTATAATAAAAGATATCATGGAAATTGTAACAGTATCAAATTACTGGCTAAAATTGTTATTATTACTATTGGGTCTGGAAAGATATTAACCAGTGGAAATAATACAAAAGGGACTTAAAAATTACAGTGGTAATTTTAGAAACATATATAATTTTTGGCTTATTGCTTATATTTTCTGTTTCATTTGATCTCTTATGAAGCGTTGTCTCATAGGCAATCACATCACAATTTTTTTATATTTATAGTAGTTTGTTAACGTAAAACACTGATTTGACTTTGTATTTTTGGTTCAAAAACTAGAGAATCCGAGTATCTGAATCATTAAGGACCATCATTGAAATTGGCCACAAGACATTCAAAACATGTGATATTTTAATATTTTACAAATATTTTCTGTTGTGAAATACTCTTTGACATGAGTCATATCACTAGAATTAGTTTCAAATAGAGTCGCGTGCATAGCTTGGTTAAATAAACTCAAAAATGATACCAGACACATAAAAGTGTATACCAGACATTTCGTCAATAAAGACTCACCAGTGATGCTAGAAAATTCAGTATTATAAGGAAAGTACAAGAGTTGAAGATCAATACGAACCCCAAATTCCGAAAGGTTTTTCCGAAGACAGCCCCGGTAATCTACTCCCGGTATAAACAATCCTCAGTACATGTATTTCTAAAAATCAAGGTTTTGTGAACTACTTACACTGTCGTGACACTTACCAAAATGTGCAAAATTGATAATAATTATAATTTGTAGCTGCTAAAATCTATATTGTTTTATACAGGTAACTTTTCTCTAAGGGCGCTGTCGACTCCACTGTTGTATGATGTCATTTTCGCAGCTACTAAAAAGGTACGAATAGTACAGGAATTAATGCTTTGATGGTAATGTAATTCAAAATTCAGAAATAACTAGGATGTTTTTTATTTTATATCAATGTATTTCCTTCAACCATGTTCCTGACAGCAAGGTTAGAAAATGCATCTAAGATAACAGCCTTGTCATTTTGTACACCGAACGTTTCGTGTACATGCGACTTATCAGTATTTCAGAATGTAAATTATTCGCCGACTGCTTCCAGTTTATAAAGTGTCATGTAGTTATTCTGGATAGTTTTTGGTGTTTTCATTTTTTTTCTGACACTCAACACCATTGATGGATGAGACAGTGTCTGAAATATGAAAGTCTTAAAAATATCATACCTGATCTCTTTGGATTGTAATTGACTATAATAATACTTTCGCTTATCCGGCGCAGTGAATAATGGAGGCAGTGTGAAACTTTAAAAAATGTGAAAAAGTATATTAGTATTCCTTTCTAATAATGTGTTTTGTATTTAATTAAAACCAGGTACCTAATCCAGACTCTACTGAAATCCATAAAACTGTTTATGATAAATGGAAGGCATCTTTTCCAAAGGATAGGAGTGACCCTAATAGTGTTCCTCGGTAAGTTTACCATACATGATTGATGAATATTATCTTCACTTTTAAATGTTTTATGCCAGCTTGTAGTTGTGATATATAATAAGGTATATTTAATTTCAATCCTGTTTTAGTGTAAGTGGTATTGGTTCCGGGAGTGATTATGCTCCAATGGTACAAATGGTTGGTTTACCCAGCTGTGATATCCGTTATACATTCGATCATGTAAGTCATTAGATTGCCTAGTCAGTTTTCCCAGCTGTGGTGTCCTTTGGTTTATCCAACTGTGATGTCCGTTATACGTCGACCTTGTAAGTCACTACATTATTACATATGTTCACTCTGTTATGATGAGCGTAATACCAAAATTACTAAATATCTTGGGGAAATACAAAATATCTGAATTCAAAATTTAAAATTATATAACTCTATAAAATACCATGCTGATCCTTTTTTGTTTACCAAATGAATGTTTCTTTTTCTAAAAAAAAAACCTCATTTGTGACGCTCAAATCTAAACATTTGGGACTTTGAGAAAAACAGAAATTCCCAAAAGTTTTTCAAAATAGGGCTAAGACAGTTCGAGGTAGAAAACCTTGGTGTTTCAAATAATTATATATTTTATAAACAGTCAATTAACATAAATGTGATGTCTACTAGGAGGATGATACCCAAGCGACTGGACCCACCTTGTGGTTGTACATACTCATCCATGATATCATGGTTTATAATTGCGTTTGGAAAACGCGCGTTTTTGACAATATAAGACTAAACAATAACGCTCGAATCAAAACAGGTGGTAGGAAAACGTAAATACGAAGTTAAAGAGCTTAAAAACTGAAATTTGTCCCAAAAAGTTCCAAATAAAACCAAAGAAGTAATATACCTAGAAGACATACGTTTTTCTTATATAAGTTGCTATAATTTTCTTCAGACATGACATGCAAAGCCTTCCTAAAAATCTGAGAATTCGGAAGAACAAATCGAAATTAAAACTTAACATATTGATCCACTTTAAAGATTTACATAGGCTTTAATACCTTTTCATGTATTGGAAATTCTGCTTCCTTTTCAAATCATAACTCAAATTTACCTAGTCAGGAATATGAGAGTTGCTTTCCATTCGTATGCTATGTTTTATCATTTCATTTTGCCATTTGACAAATGTTTGATTGGGGAATTTCCGGTTTGAATTTTCCCCGGAGTTAAGTATTTTTGTGAATTTACTTTTTATAGAGTCCAGAACTCAACTTCACCATTAATTACTCTTTTCTTAGTACTAAATACTTATATGTCCTTAAAATTTATTCCTGTAGTAATACAACAAAAAATTAAGAAAACTATTTAAATCAATGTCCTTAATTTGTCTTGTTCCTTTTTAGCTCACCTGGCCTAAAAGGCCATGTGAGCTTTTCTCATCACTTTTCACATCGTCGTCGTCGTCGTTAACAATTTTTCAAACATCTTCTCCTCTGAAACTACTGAATGGATTTGAATGAAACTTAGCATGATTGTTCCTTAGATTATCCTGCACAAAGTGTGTGCCTCGATTTTTGATCCGTCAAAAAACATGGCCGCCGTTACTTAAAATAGAACATAGGGGTCAAATGCAGTTTTTGGCTTATATCTCAAAAACGAAAGCATTTAGAGCAAATCTGACATGGGTTCAAAATGTTCATTAGGTCAATATCTATCAGCCCTGAAATTTTCAGATGAATCAAACAACCCATTGTTGGGTTGCTGCCACTTAATTGGTAATTTTAAGGAAATTTTGCAGTTTTTGGTCATTATCTTGAATATTATTATAGATAAAGATAAACTGTAAACAGCAAAATGATCAGCAAAGTAAGATCTACAAATAAGTTAAATATGACCAAAATTGTCAATTGACCCCTTAAGGGGTTATTGTTCTTTAATGACAATTTTTCACAATTTGTTCATCATGTTTGCTTACTTTAAAAAATCTTTTCCTCTGAAACTACTGAATGGATTTGGATGAAACTTAGCATGATTGTTCCTTAGATTCTCCTGCACAAAGTGTGTGCTTCGATTTTTTGATCCGTCAAAATACATGGCCGCCATTACTTAAAATAGAACATAGGGGTCAAATGCAGTTTTTGGCTTATATCTCAAAAACGAAAGCATTTAGAGCAATCTGACATTGGTTAAAAATGTTCATTAGGCCAATATCTATCAGCCCTGAAATTTTCAGATGAATCAAACAACCCATTGTTGGGTTGCTGCCACTTAATTGGTAATTTTAAGGAAATTTTGCAGTTTTTGGTCATTATCTTGAATATTATTATAGATAAAGATAAACTGTAAACAGCAAAATGATCAGCAAAGTAAGATCTACAAATAAGTTAATATGACCAAAATTGTCAATTGACCCCTTAAGGGGTTATTGTTCTTTAATGACAATTTTTCACAATTTGTTCATCATGTTTGCTTACTTTAAAAAATCTTTTCCTCTGAAACTACTGAATGGATTTGGATGAAACTTAGCATGATTGTTCCTTAGATTCTCCTGCACAAAGTGTGTGCTTCGATTTTTTGATCCGTCAAAATACATGGCCGCCATTACTTAAAATAGAACATAGGGGTCAAATGCAGTTTTTGGCTTATATCTCAAAAACGAAAGCATTTAGAGCAATCTGACATTGGTTAAAAATGTTCATTAGGCCAATATCTATCAGCCCTGAAATTTTCAGATGAATCAAACAACCCATTGTTGGGTTGCTGCCACTTAATTGGTAATTTTAAGGAAATTTTGCAGTTTTTGGTCATTATCTTGAATATTATTATAGATAAAGATAAACTGTAAACAGCAAAAATGATCAGCAAAGTAAGATCTACAAATAAGTTAATATGACCAAAATTGTCAATTGACCCCTTAAGGGGTTATTGTTCTTTAATGACAATTTTTCACAATTTGTTCATCATGTTTGCTTACTTTAAAAAATCTTTTCCTCTGAAACTACTGAATGGATTTGGATGAAACTTAGCATGATTGTTCCTTAGATTCTCCTGCACAAAGTGTGTGCTTCGATTTTTTGATCCGTCAAAATACATGGCCGCCATTACTTAAAATAGAACATAGGGGTCAAATGCAGTTTTTGGCTTATATCTCAAAAACGAAAGCATTTAGAGCAATCTGACATGGGTTAAAAATGTTCATTAGGCCAATATCTATCAGCCCTGAAATTTTCAGATGAATCAAACAACCCATTGTTGGGTTGCTGCCACTTAATTGGTAATTTTAAGGAAATTTTGCAGTTTTTGGTCATTATCTTGAATATTATTATAGATAAAGATAAACTGTAAACAGCAAAAATGATCAGCAAAGTAAGATCTACAAATAAGTTAATATGACCAAAATTGTCAATTGACCCCTTAAGGGGTTATTGTTCTTTAATGACAATTTTTCACAATTTGTTCATCATGTTTGCTTACTTTAAAAAATCTTTTCCTCTGAAACTACTGAATGGATTTGAATGAAACTTAGCATGATTGTTCCTTAGATTATCCTGCACAAAGTGTGTGCTTCGATTTTTTGATCCGTCAAAATACATGGCCGCCATTACTTAAAATAGAACATAGGGGTCAAATGCAGTTTTTGGCTTATATCTCAAAAACGAAAGCATTTAGAGCAATCTGACATGGGTTAAAAATGTTCATTAGGTCAATATCTATCAGCCCTGAAATTTTCAGATGAATCAAACAACCCATTGTTGGGTTGCTGCCACTTAATTGGTAATTTTAAGGAAATTTTGCAGTTTTTGGTCATTATCTTGAATATTATTATAGATAAAGATAAACTGTAAACAGCAAAAATGATCAGCAAAGTAAGATCTACAAATAAGTTAAATGACCAAAATTGTCAATTGACCCCTTAAGGGGTTATTGTTCTTTAATGACAATTTTTCACAATTTGTTCATCATGTTTGCTTACTTTAAAAAATCTTTTCCTCTGAAACTACTGAATGGATTTGGATGAAACTTAGCATGATTGTTCCTTAGATTCTCCTGCACAAAGTGTGTGCTTCGATTTTTTGATCCGTCAAAATACATGGCCGCCATTACTTAAAATAGAACATAGGGGTCAAATGCAGTTTTTGGCTTATATCTCAAAAACGAAAGCATTTAGAGCAATCTGACATGGGTTAAAAATGTTCATTAGGCCAATATCTATCAGCCCTGAAATTTTCAGATGAATCAAACAACCCATTGTTGGGTTGCTGCCACTTAATTGGTAATTTTAAGGACATTTTGCAGTTTTTGGTCATTATCTTGAATATTATTATAGATAAAGATAAACTGTAAACAGCAAAAATGATCAGCAAAGTAAGATCTACAAATAAGTTAATATGACCAAAATTGTCAATTGACCCCTTAAGGGGTTATTGTTCTTTAATGACAATTTTTCACAATTTGTTCATCATGTTTGCTTACTTTAAAAAATCTTTTCCTCTGAAACTACTGAATGGATTTAAATGAAACTTAGCATGATTGTTCCTTAGATTATCCTGGACAAAGTGTGTGCTTCGATTTTTTGATCCGTCAAAAAACATGGCCGCCATTACTTAAAATAGAACATAGGGGTCAAATGCAGTTTTTGGCTTATATCTCAAAAACGAAAGCATTTAGAGCAATCTGACATGGGTTAAAAATGTTCATTAGGTCAATATCTATCAGCCCTGAAATTTTCAGATGAATCAAACAACCCATTGTTGGGTTGCTGCCACTTAATTGGTAATTTTAGGGAAATTTTGCAGTTTTTGGTCATTATCTTGAATATTATTATAGATAAAGATAAACTGTAAACAGCAAAAATGATCAGCAAAGTAAGATCTACAAATAAGTTAATATGACCAAAATTGTCAATTGTCCCCTTAAGGGGTACTCGTCCTTTAATGACAATTTTTCACAATTTGTTCATCATATTTGCTAACTTTAAAAAATCTTCTCCTCTAAAACTACTCAACCAAATTCAACCAAACTTCAACTGAATGATCAATAGGGTGTATAAAATAAAGTTTGTGCTTTTTTTTTTATTTCGTCAAAAAACATGGCCGTCATGGCTAAAAATAGAACACAGGGTAAAATGCAGTTTTTGGCTTATATCTCAAAAACTCCAGCATTTAGAGCAAATAAGACAAGAAGTTAAGTATTTATTAGGTCAAGGTCTACCTGTCCTGAAATTTTCAGCCGAATTGGGTAACTGGTTTTTCAGGTATAATGCCCCTGAATTGATGATTTTAAAGATATTTTGCAGTTTTTGGTTATTATCTTGAATATTATTATAGATACAGATAAACTGTTAATAGCAATATTGTTAAGCAAAGTAAGATCTACAAATAAGTCAATTTGACCAAAATTGTCAATTGACCCCTTTAAAGACTTTTTTTCACAATTTGTTCATCATGTTGACTTACTTTTAAAAATCTTCTTCTTTGAAACTGCTGTATCAATTTCAGCCAAACTTAGGCTAAATGAGTTTCAGAGTATCTAGTATAAATTTTATATTTCATTTCCTTGTATGTCAAGAAACATAGCTCCTATGGCTAAAATAGAACATAGGAGAAAATGATTTTTTTTTTTTGCTTTTGAAGGAAAAAGGTTCAAAAACGATTCAAAGAACATTTAAATAAATTGAAAAGCCAAAATAATCATTGATGAGAGATTTAACCAAAAAAATTAAGGTGAGCGATTCAGGCATTTGAGAGCTTCTTGTTTCTGGTGATGTTGCCATATGTTTTTTACATCATAGGACAAGTACCAATTGTTCTCAGATCCATTGTACCATTCAAAGTATGAAACTTTTAAGATGGTTGATGAAATCATGGACCGAGGTTTCAAGGTAAGATGCTGTGTGATGTGGGGTACAGTACAATCAGAGACATCTATACAAGTACATAACTGGAAACTCATTTATTCAGACATGCTTTTCATAGTTCATAAAATATTTCTATATTATTGTATTTTTTGAATTTTTACGCAATTATTTTTTGAATTTTTAACTTACTTTTATTGGTAATTTTTGATTTTTTTTAAGCAATTGGTTTTTTTTTAGTATTAAATTACTTTTATTGGTACGGTTTAGATATCTTCTTCATTTTATCATGTCCATTTGGTATGAATTTTATTGTTTATCAATGTTATATTTTAAAAATCTGTTTGTTTAAAAGTTTTTATCATGGGCTTTTAAAATATGTAATGTTAATACTTATATATGTGAATGGATATATGTTGTAAAACGCTTAGGGTAAATTTAATATTATTTAATAAACTGTTATGAATACTGTATAATAATAATAAAAATAATAATATGCATATGTGGGACAATGACAGGCCACTGATTGTATTATAAAAAGCTAAGTATAAAGGTGACTTTCGTTAACATATGCATTATTTGTCATATCCAAGCTAATACCTAAAAAAAAGGAAATCGTGGAATTGGTCAAGTTGATAGTAATAATCGTATTACAGACCAAATGTATTCCAGTATCACCAAGCCACCGCACGGGTATGGGCAGAGATGGCAAGGGCTTTATCAGATACAATGGTTATTCCATTTGATGTTGTAAACTTCGCAAACGAACTGCTATCCTTGGTAAATATCCTAGACGAAGACTATGGAACAATGTTGCGAAATCACAGTATCATTTTTGGTAAGAAATATTCGATTTGTTTTATACATTTCACTCATATATTACACTGATTAACTTTTTTTTTTTTTAAATTTCAATCATTTTCATTGGAAAAAATTTAAAAGCAATGCAATCATAGTGCTGTAAATTCCTGTTATGTGATATTATTGTTGTTAATTTACAAGTTTTTGATGACTGATGTATGCTGAAGTTTGTCTTGGAGAGTATTAAAGCAAAATATAAATGACAATGATCTTCCACTTTTTTTTTTGCCTTTTAAACTAATTTGATCTGAACATCTCTGGTGATTCGTTTGTAGACAAAAAGTATGTGCGGTGTACACAAATTTTAAGATTGGTATCTATGATGAGTTCTTTCAAAACATAAAAGAAAGTGTATGGTAAAACTTCGAAGAAATAAAAAAAAAAACCCGAACTATACATTGCATGCGTTCGCGGCACTTTTCTGCGTGGTGACAATGTAAATTATATTGAAAAGTAAAGTATAATAGCATAAACAATGAATAACACACAAAATTGGTACAGTGTAGTCATTTTTTTCTATATTTAAGATGATTTTAAAAAGGTGACAGTCAGTCTTAAAACAGAGACAATGGCATTCAAAAGTAGGCTGCAAAATGCAAATAAATATAAGTAAGTCATAATGTATGTTAATAAAAGAAATTTAAAGTTGTTGGAAACAAGGCAATATCAGATTCAGAAACACCAAACATGTAAAAAGGTTTTATTCAGCAAAGATTGTCAAATATATTGTAAATTCTGATAAACAATAAAATCATCATGACACGTTGTAACTATTGTATGTGTATCGACAATAGAACGTCGTCTACGGTAGATATTATATCTAGTTTGCACTCACACTCAATCACCTTTTTCATATTATAAGAATAAAAATACCGAACTCCTAGGGAAATTAAAAATGAAAAACCGGTATACAAATGGCAAATTCACAAGTTGAAACAAATCTTGCGAATGGAAAACAACTGTCATATTCCCGACTTGGTATAGGCATCTCATTATGAATTTGCTCTCATATTTATCTATTTTGACATGTTTTATTTCAGTCCTCTAGAAATTCGGCGTATTAACGATCAGTTATCATTGTTTGAAAGATCCTTTTTAGATCCACAAGGTCTACCTGGACGTCCGTTTGCTAGGTAAAATTTATTATTTAAACAAACATTTAAGGTTAACCATTTACCTATACTATTTGGTTGCTAAATATAGACAACAGTTACTGTTTAAAAAAAAAAAAAAAAGGGAATATCAACCTTTTTACGTAAATCGAGGTGGTACAATAGAAGAATACAAATTATTGTTCTATATCTAGTTCTTAAATAAATTACAAAATATTTTAGAGATGAAATTAATATATTTACCAAACTTTGATCCGAAAAAGATAATACATGTGTTTTGTCCAATCACTTCAACGATTTTTTTTTATGATAATTTAAGTTCTATTTGTTTTAACATTGTCATAAAGGGGAAGGTTTGAAATGTCATTGAACCAGGTTTAACGCATCACTTTTTCTTTAAATGTCCTGTACTGAGTTAGAAATATGGCAATTGCTATCAAATATTTCGTTTCTATGAGTGTTGCCGTTTGTGTTTGATGCACTTCAGTGTTCCTGTTGTTCCTTTGTTTTCTCCCTCGGTTTTGGTTTGTAACCTGGATTTGGTTTTTAGCTCACCTGGCCCGAAGGGCCAAGTGAGCTTTTCCCATCACTTTGCGTCCGGCGTCCGTCGTCCGTCGTCCGTCGTCGTTGTTAACTTTTACAAAAATCTTCTCCTCTGAAACTACTGGGCCAAATTGAACCAAACTTGGCCACAATCATCATTGGGGTATCTAGTTTAAAAAATGTGTGGCGTGACCCGGTCAACCAACCAAGATGGCCGCCACGGCTAAAAATAGAACATAGGGGTAAAATGCAGTTTTTGGCTTATAACTCAAAAACCAAAGCATTTAAAGGAAATCTGACACGAGGTAAAAAATTTTATCAGGTCAAGATCTATCTGCCCTGAAATTTTCAGATGAATCAGTCAACCCGTTGTTTGGTTGCTGCCCCTGAATTGGTAATTTTGTGGAAATTTTGCTGTTTTTGGTTATTATCTTGAATATTATTATAGATAGAGATAAACTGTAAACAGCAATAATGTTTAGCAAAGTAGGATTTACAAATAAGTCAACATGACCGAAATGGTCAGTTGACCCCTTTAGGAGTTATTGACCTTTATAGTCAATTTTTAACCATTTTTCGTAAATCTTAGTTATCTTTTACAAAAATCTTCTCCTCTGAAACAACTAAGCCAAATTGAACCAAACTTGGCCACAATCATCATTGGGGTATCTAGTTTAAAAAATGTGTGGCATGACCCGCCAAACCAACCAAGATGGCCGCCATGGCTAAAAATAGAACATAGGGGTAAAATGCAGTTTTTGGCTTATAACTCAAAAATCAAAGCATTTAGAGCAAATCTGACGAAATCAAATTGTTAATCAGGTCAAGATCTATCTGTTCTGAAATTTTCAGATGAATCGGACAACCCGTTGTTGGGTTGCTGCTCCTGAATTGGTAATTTTAAGGAAATTTTGCTGTTTTTGGTTATTATCTTGAATATTATTATAGATAGATATGAACTGTAAACAGCAATAATGTTCAGCAAAGTAAGATTTACAAATAAGTCAACATGACCAAAATGGTCAGTTGACCCCTTTAGGAGTTATTGCCCTTTAAAGTCAATTTTTAACCATTTTTTGTAAATTTTATATATCTTTACAAAAATCGTCTCCTCTGAAACTACTTGGCCAAATTAATCCAAACTTGGCAACAATCATCTTTGGGGTATCTAGTTTTAAAAATGTGTCCAGTGACCGGACCATCAAATCAAGATGGCCGCCACAGCTAAAATAGAACATATGGGTAAAAGGCAATTTTTGGCTTATACCTCAAAAACCAAAGCATTTAGAGCAAATCTGACAGGTGGTAAAACTGTTTATCAGATCAAGATCTATCTGCCCTGTAATTTTCAGATGAATCTGACAACCCATTGTTGGGTTGCTGCCCCTGAATTGGTAATTTTAAGGAAATTTTGCTGTTTTTGGTTATTATCTTGAATATTATTATAGATTCAGATAAATTGTAAACAGCAATTATGTTCAGAAAAGTAAGATTTACAATTAAATCAACATGACCGAAATGGTCAATTGACCCCCTAAGGAGTTATTGTCCTTTATAGTCAATTTTTAACAATTTTCATAAAATTTGTAAATTTTTATTAACATTTTCCACTGAAACTAATTGGCCAAGTTCTTTATAGATAGAGATAAATGTAAGCAGCAAGACTGTTTAGTAAAGTAAGATTTACAAACACTTCACCATCACCAAAACACAATTTTGTCATGAATCCATCTGCTTCCTTTGTTTGATATTCACATATACCAAGGTGAGCGACACAGGCTCTTTGGAGCCTCTAGTTTTCTCAATCGATTGATGACTTTTGAACAACCGGTATACTACTGTTATATAATTTTTTTAGTTGTTTTCCCTTCAACTCAACCATTTAATTGGAGATAACTTATAAAGCTGATCTAACCTTTTACAATGAATGTGTATTTTTTTCTGTTTTGTAGCACAAAAAAGTCCCATGAACATTAGTTGATATATTTTGAAATTCAACTTATTTTTTACATTCAACGTTCTTATGAAAATATTTTATCTGAACAAAATGCATTTCAATCAGTTTTAACCTCATCAACTGTAACATACTGAGTTGGTTCAATCCGAAATGGAGAAAGACTTTGAAACTTTTGATTTTCATTGTTTTTAACTTTGTAACTGATTTGGCTTTCAAACAGTTTTGATTTGAGTGCCATTAGCTGTCGAGTCTTATGTACACAGTAAGTGTATAGAGCATCACTGAAAAAACATATATTGTCGAAATGCGCATCTGGTGCAAGAAAATTGGTACCGTTAATTTTATTGTGTACTAAAAATTAAACAACAAAATAACCAAACTCAAATGATATTCAAAACGGAATGCCCCTTAACAATTGGCAAAATCGAACCACTCAACCACATCAAACGAATGGATAACAACTGTCATATTCCTTACTTGGTACAGGCCAGGCATTTCGTTATGTAGAAAAATATTGATTACACATGTTTTTTTTTAAAGATAGCTGAACATCTCACTTGTATGACAGTCGCATAAAAACCCTTTATATTGAAAACAATATGTGCACAAAACAAACAGACACAATAGGTAAAAATGTAAAAAATAGTGGTACAGCAGTCAACATTGTTGGTAATTTACAAAGGCGAATTAAATACACTAGTATACGCAATTGAGTTGTTAAACAACGTAAGTACCTATAATCTATTATACATCAAGAATCATCATAATATATTATTTATAAAGTTGATACGGATTATTTATCATTAAGTTCTTAGTATCTTCCAATGAATTATAAAAATCATGATAGATGAAGGATAAACACTGGGGGAAACTACGCACATTAGGCATGCAAGTAGAATTTCAGTGTAAAATGACTTGATTGATTGCTGTTTTCCTAAAATCAGAAACCATGACAGTAATAACTGTACTAATCAAAAAGTTGTTGCTAAGGTTTTTACACGTGCAGAGATGATGACAGTTTAGTCGCACTAATTTTAAGTGTTTATTCCAACTGGACATGACTTCTTATTCATTCATCCCATACAGCCAACAGATGCACCTTGTTGTAAAGCGTTACAATCAGAAGGAGAACTGAGACTTATTTATATAACAAAAAAGTTCATTAAAGATTTTTTTCTAGAAATTTTCTTCAATAACACAAAATTAAAAAAAAATATATAATACTAGTAGCTATAAATATAAAAAAGAAATGATGGCGATCATTTGTCCCCAACCACGACACGTTAAGATCGGAGATGTATAACCCCTTCCTCTTCAGATAAGAATCCTCTGTTTAGATTCGCCCTTGAAAGGAGCGATTTAAATTTCTAACTCAAGGCGAGAAAATAAGTTTCTTATTCATTAATTTGTTTTATATTCCCAGGCATATCCTGTTTGCCGAGAGCAAGGTTAACACGTACGCTGGTAGTAGTTTCCCAGGATTGGTGGATTCGTTGTTTGAGATCGACAAAGACCCGGATCAAAAAGGACGATGGAATATTGTTAAGAAACATTTTTCAGTAATTTTATTTACCATAGAATCCGCTATTTCTACTTTGAGAGATGTTACAAAATTTATGCCAGTATTTAATAAAGGTAGTTCGTGATTTCTTCGTACTATGGTGTCATTGTAAGTCATATAGTTTGATAAATATTAATTGCTTATTTTAAACAGAATATATATAGCTTTAAGAAATAAATTGTGTAGCAATTATAGTTTCTGGAACCAGAATAATGTCAACACTCATTTCAATGCCATGTTTTTATCATATTTTCTAACCGGCTTTAATTTGGTAAAAAAAAATCATAAAGAAAATGATTAATTATTATAGCACTAAATGTAGTTGATTTTTCTTGTACATATAACAATGAATAAAATTGAAGGATGGATGCGTTATGAAATTATTTGGAATATGTACATGTATATCATTCATTAATAAATTATTTTATTACCAGTTTGATTAATGTCGATATCCCAACATCATAAATCTAATAAAACAGTTGTGTTTAAACGAGGGTCGAAAGATACCAAAGGGACAGCCAAACTCATAAATCGACCCCCATGGCTAAAAAACGAAAAAGACAAACAAAATTACACATGACACAACATAGAAAACTATAGAATAAGCAACTCGAACCCCACAAAACACTCCGGGTGAACTCAGGTGCTCCGGAAGGGTATAAGTTTGAAATCATCATAAACGAAAATATTCAATATTTTAAAGAGTTTGCAAAGTATACAGCACTGTGTATTTGGAAAGAAAGCAGTTTTGAAAACAAATACGGTTTCAGATAACAAAAAAGATAATGCCCAGGTAAACTAAACATGAGAAATGTTTGGCTGTTATGAACAAGTCAGATTTTTTGGGCATATTTTGTATGAAACAGTGAACCATGAAAGTATCTTTGTTCTTTTAAAAAACTTCATTTTTCCAAAGGAAGCAGTTACACAAACTATATGAGTCGAAGATTGACAAGGCGTTCCCTTGGCTAAAACTCTGAAAGAAACAAAGGAAAAATAGAATCGTCAACAAAACACTCAAAAGGAATTTCGAATTAGAGTTAGAGGAAAACAATGTGATTTGGGTTAGGTTTGAGTCACATCGTTATAATCTATCATAAGAACATTCTTATTAATTCTCTTCTTTTTTCAAAAGTCAATAAAACCACACATTTACCTCATCAAAAGACAGATTTGTAGGATATTTCATGTGTTCATATATAGATTAAAATTAATAATGTTATTTAATTTGAACCATAATATATCTTTATAAAAAAAAATTAAACATTTAAACAAAATATTTTACTAATGAGACTGGTAAGATGCTGAACAAATTTACAGTTGTATGTGGACAAATCCAAGTAAGAAATTACTCCCTGAAATGAACAAAAATAGAACCATACAAATATTTCATACATGCCGGATCTATCTCGAATACTTAAATCATACCATACAGAAATACAACTAATGTGGTCCTCTTCTGATTTTGAGTTTTTGTTGATATCCAAAACCAAAATGGTTAAACAAAGTTTCACAGAATCATTTAACAAACCTTGCAATCATCTGCTTCTTTACGTAAATCTCTCCAGCGTTATAGCACACCTCAGATAGCTGTGTTCCCTTCTTATACTATTGCATAGATATATTTCCAGTTATCGGACACCACATACAGTTGTGTATATGTATTGAAATGCGTCACACAATTTTAAACTTATCTAAAGTAATAAATTTAAAATCGAAGTGGACACTTTAATTTTATACAATATCAATATGGGGAATACAATTCTAAAATTTACGTATTCGTATCAATTTAAAATCTAGGAGGACACTTTATACAGTAAAAATTAGGAACCCTTAACGGATCATTTTTAAAAAGTGTTAATGTATTCACAAAGAAATTAATCCAAAGTTTAAAATATTGAGAGGAAATCCTCCATAAGTTGCGCAAACACAAAATTTAGTTACAGGAATGTACATATTATATACACGAAGCACTGATAGTATGTTGGCCAATATGTAGATTTGATATTAAGAGTTATGTCTAGCTAATGGAGATATATGAACGATCGGCACATGTTTGAATGAGTGTATCCACCATGACAGTCTCGAACATTTAACTCAATATTAGATAAAAGAAACTGCTATTTTCAGTGTGTGGTACAGGCTGGCGGTCACTTAGCACCTCCGTTCAATATAGAACCCTATGGTGAAAACTCAGAGAACTCTTTTTGTCGGAAAGCACTGTCAAATATCCAAACATATATATAGATGAGTCTTTTGTAGACGAAACTTGCGTCTGTTGTAAATACAAAATGTAATCCTGGTATCTATGATGAGTTTATTCACAACCACTGGGTCGATGCCACTGCTAGTGAAGTTTTAATTCCCCGAGGGTGATACCAGCCAAGTAGTCAGCACTTCTGTGCTGACATGAATTATCATTTATATGGTAATATTTATAAATCAACTGTTCACACACAATTTTTATTTTAGAAAAATTAAGGCTTTTCTTCCTCAGGAAAAGATTACCTTAGCTGTATTTGGCAAAACTTTTAGGATATTTTAAAAGTCATCAATGCTCTTCAAATTTACTTTATTTGTGCCTTTTTACCTTTTTTGGCGTCGAGTGTCACTGATAAGTCTTTTGTAGACGAAAAGCGCGTCTAATTACAAAATTTAATCATGTAATTCAGTGGTTGTCGTTTGTTTATGTGTTACATATAATAAGGCCGTTAATTTTCTCGTTTGAATTGTTTTACATTGTCATTTTGGGGCCTTTTATAGCAGACTATGCGGTATGGGCTTTTCTCATTATTAAAGGCCATACGGTGACCTATAGTTATTAATGTCTGTGTCATTTTGACCTCTTGTGGAGAGTTGTATCATTTGCAATCATACCACATCTTCTTTATTTATATCAATGATGAGTTTATCTCCACACTCATCTGTGTCCACACTTGTTTGATATGAATTAATTTATTTGAATTAATTATGTGCTATATATATATGAATTGATAATCTATTCTATTTATATATTTATTATCAATATGTCTAACACTAACTTATTTAAAAGTTTGCTGCAGATCTCTTTTAAATTTTCCCGCTATCGTATCTGCTACATCATGGACGATGGACCATCATGAATGTAAGTGGCAATAATTCATTACTTTTAGTTTAAACATCATAATTATCAGTTGATTCCGTGTTTGAACATTCACTTTAAACTACAGATAGAAACACCCCTTATCGTTTGATTCTGGAACAGAATATTCATGGTGGTGCTCTTGTTAAAAGGAGGCCTATGCGTAGCAAACTTACAGACTCGTTACTCAACGCGTTACTGTTCCCTTTCTTGATATGCCCCTTAACTCATTGACTTTGGATGAATTGGATGGCAAAGTGATTGAATCTTGGTGAATTGAAAATGCTACAAAATGTTTTAAAGATTGGATTACTTAAAAGATGTAATCAGTGTCTCTTGTAAGTTGGAATTTATTTACATGTTTCTCAATTAAAATATCTGTCACCAGCCAACTAGTCACAGGCACTTGTTTCTATCCATAGGAAGGTCGACTATCCATATCTTCTATTTATATCTTCTATTTATATGGATAGTCCACCTTCCTATGGATAGAAACAAGTGCCTGTTCAACTGCTCACGAAAAAGGTATCGGGTCTGTTCGCTCTCAAACACATTCGCACCCTAAACGGTTAGGGTCCATCTAGGTCATTACTAGTCCAAATAATTATGACATCTTGAAAGTCTATTATATTTCTTTCTTTGCCTTACATGATGCAGGAAAGCGTCAAAGCAAAATTTAAAATAGCCTTCTAAGACGTAATAATTATTTGAACTACATTGTAGCTAGGTCATTACAAGATTTCCTATAGCACAGGCACTTGGTTTTATCCATGGGGAGGGTCACCTATCCATATAAATTCTGCTTCTACTTCTTCCAGGTAATGGCCACAATCAACAAACTGATTATACTGCCATGTGTTTGGTGCGCATACAGAACCACCCCCCTCCCCCAAATTATTTGAATTAAGTTCAGCTTTGTCATCCATGATCCAGGCTTTAAAAGCTGACAATGGGAAGGATCAACTACATGTATCCATATTAATTCTGCCTCTGCCAGATAATGGCCCCAATCAACAAACTGATTATACTGCCATGTGTTTGGTGTGCATACAGAACCATCCCCCTCCCCCCCAATTATTTCAGCTTTGTCATCGATTAAGCCTCGACTGATGGTGCTGATACAACACCAAGAGGAAAAGCATTCCACTTATAGTGTTTTTTCTGACATGTTGAGTCTGGTTTAAGTGTTCTTGTTAACCATATTCAGCCTGGAAGATTGAAGTCACCGCCTACATGTACTTCTATAAAGGTATTTTTTGTGAATCTTTCAAGACTGTATGTAAGTTCTTCAAGGCTATTATTAAGAAGGGATATAATTACGATACTGTTGTCAAGTCATTAAAGATTGCATATTATGGCGTTAATATTGAGTCACTGATAAGGACTTTGCGTCAGAACTAACCACATTTATTCTAAAAACAGTTGTTGGCATGACACAGGTTATGTTCTTCTCATATATGTTATGATGGTATGATACTAAACCCCTAACGGGAAGGATTGTGCCTTATGTTCATATGATGAAATCATAATCTTTCAGTCAGTTTAATTGAAGTCTGGCGCTGGCATGTCAGTTAACTGCTAGTAGTCTGTTGTTATTTAAGGGCCAGTCTTTGTAAGAATCAGGCAATTTTGGTAAAAATTAAAACATGATTAGAAAAAAAACACCGAGCTAATCATGCTATGTAATACTAACCATCATCCTGACTTAAAAAGTATCAGCCTTTTGTTTGTGTGTGTCTTGTAATATCAAATAACATGGTTAGAAAATTGGTTAGAATGATAGCAAATTACAGAGTTATCTCCCCTTATTCGTTAATATCTAGTGCATTTCAACCAAATTGTATCTTCTATTTACCAGAACAGAAAATAGAAATGAATGTTCATTTTGTGCATAACTACATATTATGAACTGAAATCAATGTCAAATTGAGTGGTTTTTTTTTTGTCATGTTTTCACCACTGCCTGATTCTTAGGCAGACTGGCACTTAAGTATTATTGTCATTTTGTTTATTTTCTTTAGTTACATCTTCTGACATCAGACTTGGACTTCTCTTGAACTGAATTTTAATGTGTGTATTGATATGCGTTTACTTTTCTACATTGGTTAGAGGTATAGGGGGAGGGTTGAGATCTCACAAACATGTTTAACCCCGCCACATTTTTGCGCCTGTCCCAAGTCAGGAGCCTCTGGCCTTTGTTAGTCTTGTATTATTATGCCCCACATACGATAGTAGAAGGGCATTATGTTTTCTGGTCTGTGCGTCTGTTCGTCCGTCCGTCCATCTGTCCTGCTTCAGGTTAAAGTGTTTGGTCAAGGTAGTTTTTGATGAAGTTGAAGTCCAATCGACTTCAAACTTAGTACACATGTTCCCTATGATATGATCTTTCTAATTTTAATGCCAAATTAGAGATTTTACCCCAATTTCACGCTCCACTGAACATGGAAAATGATAGTGCGAGTGGGGCATTCGTGTACTGAGGACACATTCTTGTTTTAATTTTAGTTTCTTGTGTACAATTTGGAAATTAGTATGGCGTTCATTATCACTGAACTAGTATATATTTGTTTAGGGGCCAGCTGAAGGACGCCTCCGGGTGCGGGAATTTCTTGCTACATTGAAGACCTGTTGGTCACCTTCTGCTGTTTTTTTTTATTTGGTCGGGTTGTCTCTTTGACACATTCCCCATTTCCATTCTCAATTTTATTTCTTCATTTGATGTTTTTGGCTTATAGTAGGATGCCAGATATAGATCTTTGATTCCTGTTAGGCTGATTTTAACCCATACGATTTCACTAAAAAAACAGGAGGGTTGGCATGTATGAAGGTCAGTTGATCTCTTCATGGTAAGCAGTTCCTGTGGATTCATTATTGTTCATGGTTCACCTGTAACAAAGTAATCCACAAATTTAATTGTTCAATGAAAATCAAATTTCCTATAGTCTCATATGCAGACTTTGGCAAAACCAAGCAATCAAATATCCACAAAAATTATATATAGGTCTTTTGTTACCTATTCTGACATCAGACTTAGACTTCTTTTAAACTAAATTTTACTCTGGGTATTGCTTGTGTGTATGTTTTCTCTACATTGGCTAGAGGTACAATGTATGAGGGGGGATTGATATCTCACTAAGATATCATTAACCTCGCTGCATTTTTGCGCCTGTCCCAAGTTGTCCTTTGTAACTCTTGTGTGATTTATAATTTTATTTGATTTATATCAGAGACGTGTCTGTTTATATTATGAAGTCCATTTTTACTGAAATACTACACATTTTTTTAGGAGCCAGCTGAAGCACGCCTCTGGGTACATTGTTTTCTTGCTTTGTTGAAGACCCATTGGTGGCCATTAGGCTGTTTTCTGCTATTTGGTCAGGTTGATATCTCTCTGACACATTCTCAATTTCCATTCTCAATTTTATTCTCAATTTTGAGTTTTCCTCAATCCACAAAAATTGGTACACATGGAATTATTGAATCCACAATGTATTACTGTATGGCCTTCAAAATTGAAAAAAAATCCATACATTATAGTCAGCTATAAAACATGAAAACTAATTTATAATTTATAATTTATAATACTGTGGATTCATTATTATTCGTGGGATACCAATGTTCGTGGCTTTCGTGGGTACTGGTGAACCACGAAATTAAATGTTCAACGAATAACACATTTCCTATAGGCTTGTATGTAGACTTGGGCAAAACCACGAAATTAAATATCCACAAACTTGCAAGTTTTCCATAATCCACGAAAATTGGTACCCACGAAAATAAATGAATCCACAGTACCATTTACTAAAAACAAATATGAGACATGAACCAATGTACCAAGCAAGTAATAGTGGGTACTTAAGGCCTCTGGTATAGTTCTTAATATATCTTGCCAATCTTATATACATGTATATTAAATTTTGTATTTGCAGGAATGCAGTAAGAAAACTTAATACTGAAGGACATTTTATGAAAACAGAGTTGCAATTTTTAACACATGAGGATGAGTCAAACTATTTATATGTCCATGCTTTTAGTCAAATGGGATTTTTATTGAGCAGTGAAACAAGAGTATTGGGTCCGATTGCACTTTTTCCAAAGACTGTCTTGCACTGGAATGTAAGTATATTTCTATTCATAGGCTCATCATACATGTAATTCCCATATCTGCAGGGATACAAACCTTGTTGTAGTTACAATGTATATGTAAAATTGTTTAAAGACCAATGTCAATATAAAAAAGAAGATGTGGTATGATTGCAAATGAGACAACTTTCCACAAGAGACAGAAATTAACAACTATGTGTATAGGTCATCATACCGCCTTCTACAATGAGCAAAGCCCATACTGCATAGTCCGCCATAAAAGGCACTGAAATAAAATGCACAAATTCAATTTTGTGTGAGGCATTCTAAAGGTTTTCTTGAGACCAAAATTTGGTAAGCTGAATCACTAAACATTTAACTTTAAACAAAGAACATCAAAATTTACAAGAAAAGAAATATATATATGATCTTAATCATAAAAAAGAAGATGTGGTATGATTGTCAATTAGACAACTCTTGACATTCTTCTCATAACCTTAAAAGTTACAATCAAAATGCATAATTTAAATGATATAGAAGATTCTAATATTACTACTAAGGGCAAAAATCTTACATGTAATATTCTATTAAACTGATGATTATGAATGATTTACTTTAAATTCAGAAATTATTGCGTGCATTTATTATTGTAATTTTGTCATTTAAGATTAAATGCGATTTTAATTTTTACAATTTTGAGAAAAATCTCGTTTAATTCATTTAAATTATTTCAAAATGTGAGTTTAAACTATTGTGATTACAACTCTGTCACATTTTTCCCAATGTTAAAAACCTTGCATTAATTTCTGAATTTATAGTATTTGAAATATATATTTTTCAGGTCAGAAGTCATGAACATATAAATGAAGAATCTCTAGCATTGTTTCCATTGCTGGTTCCCAAGTTAGGTTAGTTTAAATTCAAAGAATGAATGCTAATCCTGTTTGATGCTATGTAGAAAATAGCAGCTGAAATGTATCTCAAGACACAGCAACCATGCATCAAAACTTCAACCTCTTCATTTTAAGTCAAAATGTATGCATTTTTTTTCAGCGTCTGGTGCAAGTATTTAACAAAAGCATTTTGATGTATAACACCAATTCTCTAATTCTTCGTCAATTTATCCCTTTCTGCACCCATTGTATAAAAAAATTATATAAACGTGTGGTTCGTTTGATCTCAGTTCTTCATTAGTTAAAATCCAATTATGACGTCAAATTTTCTTGCTTTCCTCTAAATTTCCTATTGTGACGGCATGAAAAAAAGCGACCATGTCTGATGATGTCACATAGAAAGAACACATCTTTTTGCAGATCATTTGAAAAGAAGGAATATGTTTGCCTGCATGTTGTTTGAAAATCATTAGAGAAACAGATTCTACCACCAAATCTCGTGTTAAACGATATTTATCCACTCTCCACAGTTCAATTTTAAATATTAAAAACGTTCGGCGAGCCTCGCGTTTTAAATTTGAAAATTTTACTGTCTCGAGTGGATAAATATTGTATAACACTCAATGCAGTGATAGAATCTATATCTATATAAGCCATTACTTTAACTATCATAATAATATTTTGTTTCATAGGGACAAATATATGTATTATGGTAGATCACAAGTATATATTTTTTGAGACAGAATTTTTTTATAATTTGCTAAAATGAAGGTTTTATTATGCTCTTTTCAAAAATTTAACAAAAAGTAGGGATCACCGTGCTATTTTTCAAGCTATGAGTCGTTGTAAATTGCCAAAACTTGGTTAGTTTGTTCATGAAAAAACACACTAGTGTGCATGAAAAAAATTCTATGAGACAGAATTTTGAAATAAATTGTGAGAAGAAAGGTTTCAAAATATGTTTTAAGAAAATAAAAATAAAACATGGTGTCACTGAACTTGTTTTCTTGCTACAAGTGAAAATAAAAAATTTTCTTATTAGCCCAGTATAAATGTTGTACTAAAAGAGTTATCTCCCCTTAAATGGCTCATTTGGAAAAAAATATTTTAAAACCCCAAAAAATTATATTTGTTAAAATATTTTGTATAATACGAATAATAAACAAGTTTTCTTCAAATAGAAAAAACAGTCTAGCCATTGAATTGCAAACATGTCTTCAAATTTGCAGATTTAGGCAAATAACTAGACCGATTTTGTACTGTGATTTGTACAATCCAAGATGGCGGTATACCATCAATCTACCTTAAGGTGACCTTGGTTCAGAGAGATAACTCTTAAAATCAGTTATGTGTTTGTAAAAGTCACGTTTCATCAATGTATTTTAAGCATTTACCTGAAACAGATTGAAATAATCTATGTTACCTAGAAGCTTAAAATATATTTATGGTTGACACAAACATACTGATGATTTTAAGAGTTATTTTCCTTCACCTAGGTCTACCTCCTTAAAACAATGTAAAATTATAATAATGTAGGGTAATTCAAAGATATACGGTAGTTAAAGTGGATCTAAGTGCCCCCCCCCCCCCCCCCAAAAAAAAATAAAAAAAATAAATTAAAAATCAAAAAAATCAAAAATCAAAACATACAAATAAAGCTATTGTATTTAATTTTTAAATATTTTTGTATGATCTTACTTAAAATGATACTATTATCTTCACAGATGATCAAATGTGCTTTGTTTTTTTAGACTTAGTGATAATAGGCTATGGTGATAGAGATAATAAAGTCAGTAACAGTGTTTTTACTTTCCTTAAGTCAAAGAAGATCAATGTAGAAATATTACCTACGGTAAGTACAATAGTTGTGGTATGGTTCTTTGTTGAGCAATGATGTCACATATTTTATAAGCAATGAAAGTATCATGATAATGACCTTTATGATTTAACTAGTAGTTTCATAAACTGATATTTGATGACTTCTGAGAATTTTGCCCTTCATATTTTCAAAAAGTGACAGGAGTGGTCTTCCCACAATTGTTCAATCTGCATAGATAATCCAACTTAATTCAGTGTTTGCTCCTTAAAGATTTATTGAGATTCTCAAAATTATGACTGTTTTATTTGAAGTTTTATTTTAGTGTTTTATTCTTTGACATATATATATAGCTTAAGATTAGACGGTTGGTTTTCCCTTTGAATGATTTTATACTAGTAATTTTGGGGCCCTTTATAGCTTGTTGTTCGGTGTGAGCCAAGACTCCGTGTTGAAGGCCGTACATTGACCATTAACAGTTTACTTTTTTAAAATTGTTATTTGGATGGAGAGGTGTCTCATTGGCACTCACATCACATCTTCCTATATCTATTATTCTAAGATAGATATCATCTGTATTTTAAGCTCAGCTGGTCCAAAGGGGGGTCAGTATGAGCTTTTCTTATTGCTCTTTGCCCATTGTCTGTAATGCAGCATTTTTACTTTTAAAAAAATATGTCTGGACCAGTGAGAAATAAATTTGGCCAAAAGTGTATTAAGTAAAGTATGAAGATTAAATAATGATGATAGAAATCATAGAATTGACTTTATATAGATTATAAATTTCCTGTTGAAGAGGATATTTGTCTTTTCTTGGAAACTATCGTAGTATTGAATATTATTTGTAGAAGTGATGAATGAAAGATTAAAAGTCTTCTTTTTATTTTAAAATAATCTTGTAGTTTAAATTGGCAAAAAAATTATTTGTTCATTTTAAATTTTGAATTCTCTGATTCTGAATGATGAAATCTATTAGAACTGACTTTAAATAGAAGATAATGAGGAAAATCCTCTACAAAAATTTGATTATTAGTGTTGATAAGGTTGGATACAGCAAGCACCATAGCCGGAATAAGTACTTTCATCAGATACCAAAGAACAAAAAATTGTTAAAAGGACTTTTTTTTAATTTTTTGTTTTGTTTTGCTTTTAGGTCAGATAAGGCTTCTAGTGTGAGCAAAAAATAGAAATGCATACCTTATAGAAAAAATGGATTCTTGATGCACTTTCTCTAAAGCGTTCAGATTTCTGTCATGAAGAGCAGACATCTGTATCTCATGGAGTTTCATTGTGAAGCAATTTTAGTCTGCTAAAGTTTAAATTTTGAAAGAAAACTGTAACAATTTATTACTCATCTTTTTAGCTCACCGGCCCCGAAGGGCCAAGTGAGCTTTTCTCATCACTTGGCGTCCGTCGTCTGTCGTCCGGCGTTAACTTTTACAAAAATCTTCTCCTCTGAAACGACTTGGCCAAATTAAACCAAACTTGGCCACAATCATCATTGATGTATCTAGTCTAAAGTTTGTGTTTTTTGACCCGGCCAACCATCCAAGATGGCCGCCATGGCTAAAAATAGAACATAGGGGTAAAATGCAGTTTTTGGCTTATAACTCAAAAACCAAGGCATTTAGAGCAAATCTGACATGGGTGAAAATTGTTTATCTGGTTAAGATCTATCTGCCCTGAAATTTTCAGAGGAATCAGACAACCCATTGTTGGGTTGCTGCCCCTAAATTGGTAATTTTAAGGAAATTTTACTGTTTTTGGTTATTATCTTGAATATTATTATAGATGGAGATAAACTGTAAACAGCAATAATGTTCAGCAAAGAAAGATTTACAAATAAGTCAACATAACCAAACTGGTCAGTTGACCCTTTTAGGAGTTATTGCCCTTTATAGTCAATTTTTAACCATTTTTCGTAAATATCCATGATCTTTTACAAAATCTTCTCCTCTGAAACTATCGGGCCAAATTAATCCAAACTTGGCCACAATCATCATTGATGTATCTAGTCTAAAGTTTGTGTTTTTTTACCCGGCCAACCATCCAAGATGGCCGCCATGGCTAAAAATAGAACATAGGGGTAAAATGCAGTTTTTGGCTTATAACTCAAAAACCAAAGCATTTAGAGCAAATCTGACAAGGGGTAAAATTGTATATCTGGTCAAGATCTATCTGCCCTGAAATTTTAAGATGAATGGGACAACTCGTTGTTAGAGTGCTGCCCCTAAATTGGTAATTTTAAGGAAATTTTGCTGTTTTGGGTTATTATCTTGAATATTATTATCAGTGTTCCAGCTAGGCCGTTTTCAAAGGGCGCGGCGCCCGCCCTTTCCCGAGTGGCGCCCTGTGCCCTTTTTACAGTTTCCAGGGCGCCCTGCCTTTTTGAGGAACGATTGCATATTAATTTGTTCATATTGATATGATACGCTAATTACTAAATTTTACCTGGGGAAAAGTTTATGACTTTGTTTACGACCCCAAGCTAATCAATGGTTACAACTGGTGTCATAATCTGTTGTTATAGGTAATCCGTTTATCGGGTGGGTCATTAATGATCATCAACATTAATGCATTCAAATAGAATCGGTCAGTCGGCAATTATCTTTGAAGAAATGTGCATACAACAACTTGGGCACAATTTGCGATGTTTACCGTAGTTTCATGGAGGAAACGTAATGACAGAAAGTTGAAAACCATAATAAACTCGTTGAAGACATTGTTTTACTTGTTTTCCGGGAAATAAACAGAAATTTCAGACGTATTAGTCATTGACTGCCGTCATTTTTGATACTAAAATAACAAAATCGGCCGCCATATTGTGATCATATTTACATCATATTTACGTACTGTTTATAATCCTCCAAAGAAGGAGCACACCCGAATAAAGAAAGATAACTCAATCTGATTTTTTTCCTAGCATTGAGTAACCCATAATTATTTTTTATACATATTCTAAAATATGTCTACATACTTCTTGCTTAAGAATATATATGTTAAGTTATTTATTTTGAGTTATGGGAAAAGTTTAAGAGGGTCTTAGTAGCAGTGTTGGTAGGGTGCCTTGGTCATCTTTTTTTGTATTATTTATTTTTGATACAATTTTTCACTGTTGCTATATATCCTAAATTTGTGCATTTATTGAGCACAGCTGATTTGTGTTGTATTGCCAGGGGTTATAGAAAGGTGAAATTAGTAAAATGTGGCAGACCATAGAAACAGTATGAAACAGGTGACCTTTCAAAACATACTGCATATAAAGTTCAACTATGCCAAGCAATGATAAAAAAACTTGTGTGAAAAGCTGCTTGACAAGTTTTTCAGCCCTAAAAGTAGAAAGATAGAGTTTTATATGGGCTAATGATGTTGTTCTTGTATAACCTGTGATTCAACGAATAAACACAATTTTTGATTAACATCTTTTATTAAAATATGCCCTTTTCATATTATCATATCACACGTTAAATGCCCTTTTGAAATCCTAGCTGGAACACTGATTATAGATAGAGATAAATTGTAAACAGCAATAATGTACAGCAATTTAAGACTCAAAAATAAGTCACAATGACCAAAATGTTCAATTGACCCCCTAAGAAGTTATTGTCCTTTATAATCAATTTTTAACAATTTTCATAAAATTTGTAAATTTTTACTAACATTTTCCACTGAAACTACACAGACAAGTTTATTATAGATAGAGATAATTGTAAGCAGCAAGAATTTTCAGTAAAGTAAGATATACAAACACATCACAATCACCTAAACACAATTTTGTCATGAACTGTCTGCTTCCTTTGTTTAATTCACATATACCTAGGTGAGCGACACAGGCTCTTTAGAGCCTCTAGTTTTATTCTATAAAAATCTATTGCAGGATGTTGCTTGTTCTACATTCAATTTCCTGAACTTAGAAAGGCGGTATGTGGCTGCAGCTCTGATTCCACCAAGGAAAGATATGGCTATTAAAGTGAGAGAAGATGGTCATGAGGATGAATTTCTAATAAATTCTACAATGCCAAGAAATGTAAAGTCGACTCATAGTGATTCAGATATAGTAATAGAGAAGAGTAAACATCTCGGGGGAACCAACAAAATTCCTAGCTTGCAACAAAGATTTCGAAAATATGCCCAAGAAGAAGACGAGACAAAAGAAGAAGAAACAAAAGACAAAAACAAAACAGATAATGAAAATGATAAGAAATCTTGATAAAAAGTTTAATTTGTTAGATAAATAATTAATATTGATATTAAGTGACAATAGCGTACTTAAAATTATATATGTTTTTCACATGAATCAACATTTATAAAAACAGTACTAAAAAAATCATGTATCGTTTAAACTCTCCACAAATATTCAAAACAAATGTAATAACTCACACCCTAAAAGTCATCATTCACTGATATTCCCTATTGATTTCCATTTTTCTAGCCAAATTTTGTTTATATCTTTCCTGTGGATACAAAAACTACTGTGCATTCAACACCTTATAAGCTGGACAGTCTATACTACATTGAGAATTAGTTTTGTTAATTACTTTTCAACGTATGATATTTTTCAATTTCAAATATTTTGATTAGAGCATAATTGTTGAACTTTTGAAATGTACATATTAATGTTTATTGTTTTTACATAAATTGGGCTGTTCAATTTCTTGATTGAATTTTTTTATACTTGTCATGCCTTTCATATCTTGCTAATTTTTTAGCTCACCTGGCCCAATGGACCAAGTAAGCTTTTCTCATCACTTAGCTTACGTCGTCCGTATGCCGTCGTCTGTCATTGTTAACTTTTACAAAAATCTTCTCCTCTAAAAATTACTGGGCCAAAGTTTAACCAAACTTAGCCACAATCATTATTAGGGTATCTAGTTAAAAATATGTGTGCGGTGATCAAGCCAACCAACCAAGATGGCCGTAATGGCTAAAAATATAACATAGGGGTAAAATGTAGATTTTGGCTTAAAACTCTGAAACCAAAGCATTTAGAGCAAACCTGACATGGGATTAAATTATTAATCTAGTACAACACAGGTTTTATATTCATGTTGAATTTATCAGTATCATCCTAAATATGCATTTGTTTGCACCTGTCCATAGTCAGGGACCTGATGATTAGTGGTTGTCATTTGTTGATGTGGTTCATAACTTTCTCAATTATCGTTTTTTATATAGATTAGACTGTTGGTTTTCCTGTTTGAATGGTTTACCAGGGGCGGATGCAGGAATTTTCGAAAGGGGGGGTGCTAACCCAGGGCAAAGGAGGGGTGCAAAACATATGTCCAATACAAATGCATTGACCGGCCCAAATAAAAGGGGGGTTCGCAACCCCGGAACCCCCCCTCTGGATCCGCCACTGTTTACTATAGTCATTTTTTGAGCCCTTTATAACTTGCTGTTCAGTGTGAGCCAAGGCTCCATGTTGAAGGCCTTACTTTAACAAGAGTGCACACGCTGAAATGTCTCGCCTTCTTTACTAATCATTGATGTTATGCTGATAGTCCTAAGAATAAAGCTTTATTACAAACTGTCACATAAACTTAACATTAACCAAAATTACTAAACAAAGACCAATGATCCATGAAAATGAGGGCAAGGTCAGATGAACCATGTCAGGCAGACATGTACAGCTAACAATGTGTCCATGCAACAAATAAAGTTGACCTATTACTTAAAATTTAAGAAAAATAAACCAAAACACAAAAACTTAAAACTGAGCAATGAACCGTGAAAATGAGGTTGAGGTCAAATAATACCTGCCCGACTGACATATAGATCATAAAATATTTCCATACACCAAATATAGTTGACCTATGGCATATAGTATTAGATTAAAAGACCAAAACTCAAAAACTTAACTTTGACCACTCAACCATGAAAATGAGGCCAAGGCCAGATGATATCTGCCCGCTAGACATGTACACCTTACAATCATTTCATACAACAAATATAGTAGATCTATTGCATAAAGTATGAGAAAAACAGACCAAAACACAAAAACATAACTATAACCACTGAACCATGAAAATGAGGTCAAGGTCAGATGACACCTGCCAGTTGGACATGTACACCTTACAGTCCTTCCATACACCGAATATACTAGCCCTATTGCTTATAGTATCTGAAATATGGACTTGACCACCAAAACTTAACCCTGTTCACTGATCCATGAAATGAGGTCGAGGTCAAGTGAAAACTGTCTGACAGCCATGAGGACCTTGCAAGGTACTCACATACCAAATATAATTATCCTATTACATTTGTACTTATAATAAAAGAGAATTCAACATTATAAAAAATCTTAACTTTTTTTTCAAGTAGTCACTGAACTATGAAAATGAGGTCAAGGACATTTGACATGTGACTGACAGAAACTTCGTAACATGAGGCATCTATATACAAAGTATGAAGCATCCAGGTCTTTCACCTTATAAAATATAAAGCTTTAAAAAAGTTAGCTAACGCCGCCGCAGCCGGATCACTATCCCTATGTCGAGCTTTCTGCAACAAAAGTTGCAGGCTCGACAAAAAATAATGACATGGATGAAGAGTTGTCTCATACCAATTTTTGTTTATATCTATTTATTAACTGCTACAGAAGGTTGAACACCAAAAGCATTTAAATTAAGTGTTCTAAATGATTCTGCCACGTAGATCACTTATTTTTCAACACTTATTATGTTTGACCTCATCTTGTTTGACTAGGATTGTCAGTTTTCCTGCTAAAGGTCTATGGTTCACTTGGTTGTCATCCACCAATATAAACTGACCACCATGAGATAGCCATTATGGTTTAAAGTGACGTATAACACCAACAATCTATCAATTAATATAATGAACCAAATTCAACCATAGAACCAACCTATAATTAGATCATTTACTCTAATTGGTATTTAAAATAAAGTATACAACAAGAAAGCAAAAATTTACAGGAAGAACAATACCCAATTAAAACCAAAAGTTGCCTAAAAATAGGGAAATAAAACATTGTCAGAGAGGATTGAAAGTCATATGTTTGTATACTACTGCATGAAGTTTGGGATTCACATGTATATAGGTATGAGGAACTTTTTTCCACATCTGAATCACACTACCTGCTGTTAAAGGCCGTTTTACAAATACTCAGCTGATTGCTTTTATACAGTAGATACATG
Source organism: Mytilus trossulus (assembly GCF_036588685.1). Taxonomy (NCBI): domain Eukaryota; kingdom Metazoa; phylum Mollusca; class Bivalvia; order Mytilida; family Mytilidae; genus Mytilus; species Mytilus trossulus. The sequence goes on from NC_086375.1 coordinate 62,210,223, forward strand.
TATAAGTAATTTGCCAGTAGTTGGAAGACCTTTCCATTTAACTTAGATTTTTAAGAAACTTGCAGAGTTTTGGATATTAATTGATTAATTGTTGGCTGCTTAACATTGGCAAATAATATATTTATTTCCAGGATTATTGGATTCAATGTATACATACACTGCTTTGTACTTTTATCATTTGTATGTATTTAAATCCGAACCAGGGACTGAACCAAGAGCTGATGAATCTGTCTATGATTGCAACTTCCTCTTTAGCAAGTGTTAAAAAAATATATGATTGGTTACTAAAGTTAGACAATATTGTAAGGCTTTGGTTGCAGGGACAACAACATAATTGTCATATGCCTTTTTTCACTGTCTGGCATAATCCTCTTAAGAATCAATCAAATAACAAACATAAATATAGTTTTCATATTTTTTAATAGTTATAATTTCTTATGTGACTTAGACTGATGAGGGTATGTAGGGAAATAATTGATTCATGTCTATACACTTACAATACTGATTCTAATCTTATGGTTAATAATCCAAATTATCTCAAATAGAACTATGAATCAATCTTTTTCCTACAGACATATACTTTACAAAGCCATAGAAATAAGAATGACAAATTTGAAATATACTACAATGTCAATAATAAATCTAGCACTACTTACATACATATTACACAGTTTAATACATATATACCAGAAATAAAGATACAAACATAATTTGGTATTTTAATTAAAAATATACAAATACTTTCAAAACATAACATGGCATTACTATGACCAGGTTGAAGAAATGAAAGCATTTGATATTCACAAGCCATGATTTTGTTCTGCAAACATTTAAGGTATAAAATACATAAAAACAAATTTTCATAACATTTCGATGTATAATTCACTATGAACTGGGATTCTTTTACTTGAATAATTCTGCAGACATGATTTTACTAAGGGCAAAATTTGTAAAGCATATCTTTTTAAGCATTTGGAAAACAATCAATATGTAATCTACATTTCAAAGCTATTCTCTAAAATTTATTCTAAAGATAGACCTTCAACAAAATTCACAAACTAAATTATGCTACAGGTCGTTCAGAAAATCTGGCATTCCATGACTGTAACAACTAAGTAACACATATACTGGCATAAAACAGGATTGAACACAAGTTCTCAACCTCAGAAATAATATAGGAAGAAAAAATTATGCTGGAAAATATCAGACAATTACCTCTTCAATTTTCAAATAAAAAAAATAAAAATGCAAAGGATATTTTCCAAGAGATAACTAGAAAATCTGTACAAGCTTGACTAGTCTTTTCATTTCTAAACATAAATTATGTGGCATAGACAATATATAAAGAAGTAACTGTCAATATTGTGTTTCAAATTAGAACTTGCTTGATTCATTTTAAGTTGCCTGGTAGAATTTCAGCTTCACTTCTGCATAAACTGTTTTGTCCCATAAAAAAATATAGGGAATTTAATTCAAATCTGTATAAACTATTGGCACTCAATTAATTAAGTATTTGATAAATTCCAACAACCGTTTTGAAGAGAATATTCAACCTCTACACAGAACTTTACAACACTTGAATTTACATTATTGTAGTGGGTATAAAATATTAAAATTTAAAAATTGATTATGCTTTAGCTATATTTTTGAGGTATACATTTTCAAAAAAATTGATAAAAAAAGGCTTACAACCCCTGATAAGTAAACATTAAATGGATATATTCTGCAACGAGAGTATTTACTTATGGATTTCTTGTTCGACACAACTTGTACATAGAAATATTTAACAACTCTTTCTTGTATATAACTATAAAACCAATATAGACAGGTAAAAATATTAAAGCTTTTTTAAACAAATAAAGTAATTATACAACTATTTTTTTTACAAAAAGAAAATATATGAGCATAGAGTACAATTTTATAAAATGTATGTTACAGCAAGGTGACATGGGAGGTAATCTATTGTATTTGATTGAGTTATGTCCCTTGCATTTAGTTTTCTGTAGAATTGTTATGCATAAAGAAGAAAACAGTACTTTCTTGCACTGTCCTATGTTAAAAGTCTCTAAATAAATCCAAAGTTGATTGCCAATTTGACAACAACCAATGAGTATAATGACAAAGTGTAGCATTTTATTGTTGTCTCATTGGTCATATCCCACATCTCCTGTTATTTATTATTCCACATGTATAATTTATTTTCATAATTTTTAATTCTAATACCTAAAACATATGGAGTGCAGTTTGTTGATATTGGGGTCAACAAACCATCAAGCCATTTTTGAGTGAGATTCGTTTATCAAAGGCAGAAGACAATCTTTGTAACTAAATTATATGCAATTTAATTCAAAAATATTTGAAAAATTAATACAAGATTTTTTTATTATGATTTAAATGATTTAGGACACAACTTTGTTTATATTATATAAAACTTTAAACTGGATATCTTATTATTCCATTCCAAGACATGTGTAAGATTTCATTTATGCATAATAATTCTACAGTAAACTCTTTAACATTTAGCCCCTAAGTTTTGATTGGTCACAGCTATAGCAACATTGCTTTGAATAATCTGTATATCCACAGAGTCCAGCTCTGACAATAAGACGACACATAGTCAGAGATGCTGAATCCTTGCATTCTGGAAGTTCCACATCTGAAAAACAAAAAAAGTATGTTTTTACTGTATTGATTTTTCTTTTATAACAAATTCATAATCCATTGAATAACAATTACTGTAAAGCCAAAATATATCAAGTAGATATTTCTTTTCCAATCTATTATAATCAAAGGAGTAGGTCCGGTAAGACCCCTTTTTGGCCCCAAAATATGGCAGTTTTACAAAATTGTTAAAATGTAAACTTTTAGTTATTTATTGGACAGTTGAATGCTTCTGCTACATAAACATGGGCTGTTTTTGACAATACAATGCACACATATGGGGTTGTAGCACCATTAAGTCATGCTAAATTACTGAAATCTTCAAAATTCTATCATTTTAGTTAAATTTTAGACGGTTTCCATGTAAAACGAAAGTGGCCGCATTCGTGTTCATCCTTAATATTGAAATGTAAGTTGTATTTTATAATAATACATAACATATATAGAGGTTGTGGATGAACACGGAAGAGGCCACTTTCACTTTTGACAAAAACCATCTGAAAAGTGACGTTTTTTGGCATATTTGAGAGATTTTTCATATTTAAGCTTGAATCGGAACGTTTTTAATGACTAAATTAGTTAAAATATTTCACAAAAACTAATTGAATCAAGTGAAATAGACACTTAAGTGTTTAAAAAGTGGTCAAAATCTTTCGTCAGATGAAACTGAAATTTGAGGCCAAAATGAGTCCTTACCGGACCTACTCCTTTTTCTTATCTATTTTACAGAAAAATTAATAAGAGTAATCTTACATAATACTGGTCAATTTTAGATCTCTTCCTAATTAAATTTCTGTAAATTGCACATAAAAATAAATGCCAATTATTTGCAAGTCAAGCTTGATTTGCTGCTTACACCTATTGATAACTATAACTAACCTTTAGGTATAACTTGTATGGATTTAGAATCTTCTGATTTTTCTTCAGCATTATTGGCCACACAAGTATAACTTCCAGTATCGTCTAACGTCACACTGGTAATACGTAGGTTGGCACCATTAATTGTCATCCTACCAGTTGTAACCAGCTCTACGCCCATCTTCTCCCATCTTACTGTAGGTGGGGGAAACCCTTGTCCATCACATGTCAAATAAAGAGTATCTCCCTCTCTTATTCTTCCTTCAACAGGTTTAATTCTGGCTGATACAGAATCTGAAATTGACAAACATTTATTGTATAATATATTTCATAAATGATGTTTCTAAAATACATTCAAAATGACAAATAAATAAATAAACTACAAACTTTGAGTAAAACAAATATCGATAGCAATGTAGTAAATGGATAAATATCGATGGTATTTGACGCCGTAATTTAATGACATAAGCATACTCAGCTTAATGCAAAATTTTGTCTGACAAATAGGCTAAGCAAATAACTGGAATTGACAGTATAAACATTTCAATACTCATGCCTTCATTTCTATAACCCATGTTTCAAAACAGCCATACTAAATGAACAGTATAGCCAGGAGTGCAATATCAAAATAATCTGAATTTAAAAAAATTTGAAGGATTTAAATTAATTATTTTAGAAAGCATTCAATTAGACGTCAAAAATGGCACCACAGAAACTTTGCAAGTGAATATCCTAAATGATATAAAAATTTCTTTAAATGATCATGGTTCCCAGTCCCATAACCCTTTAAATGAAAATCTAACAATTTTTCAAATTGAAAGTGAGTTTACTTTCAATAAAGCCAATAAAAATGTGAACTAAGAATTAATTTGATCCAAGCATATATGACCTGGTTCACAACTCCTGAAAGTTTTTGGGCCCTTTCCAGACCCTAATTCCTAAAAAATTTAAACCAAAACCCCAAATAAATCACAACCTTCCTTTTAAAGTGTGAAACTATGTTGTATTATTTCATAGAAATCCATACATTTATACTCAAGCTATTGTCCTGAAACAAGTAAAATACTTATTTTTGGACCCTTTTTCCTTAACAGTTGGGATAACTCCTAAATGCTGTCCTAACCTTTCCTCTGTCATATGGAACCTTGTGCTCTAATTTCAGAGATCAATTTACTTATACTCAAGTATTGTCGGGAAACAAAATGTCTTCAGACCATCATGATGACAATGGCCTAGACATACTATTATATGGTGGCAAATATCTATATCTAAAAATAACTCCTAATTAACTTTTATTTTTTTTATCATAATGTATGTTACCTTGTAAAGATAATCGAACAAGTCTCTGTACTGGTGATGATTGACTATTTCTAGCTGTACATGTATAATCATCAATATCAGTCTGTTGTGTATCAGTAATGATTAGTGTACCATTAGGATATACGTAATATCTGCCTGTGTTAGTGACAGGTTGTCCTGACTTAGTCCATGTTACAGTAGGCTGTGGACTTCCATAGGCTTGGCAGTGAAGGAAGGCATTATCTCCAGGTCTGACAACAATAGTTCCTGGTGTTGGGAAGATTGTGATGGGGACTGTAACAAGATAATATAATTACACAATGTATATGTAATCACAGGATAATTATGTTACTTTTGTGTTCATCTTATTTGACTATCGATGGTCTTCTAGTGACTACTGACAAATGGGTGTAGAATTAACAAGGATGTAAGAAGATACCATAGAACAATAAATAATACTCAAGTAATCAAGCCAGCTTAGTTTTAAATAAATAGGGAATGTGTCCATGGGACACAGGTTATGCCCCCCCCCCCCCCCCCCACTAGCATATAAAGTTATAAAGGGACATAACTCAAGAAATGTGAAGGTGATCCTACACTAAAACTTTATATACATATTTTAAATATCATTCAAAATGCAGATACCATTTATTTTCCACTGCTTCAGAATCAGCAGAAAACAGAAATTTCTATTTGCTTCTTTAATCACATATTTAGTCCTTTATTGTTATGGATCAGTTTTGGCAAAACCCAACAAAGATTGGAATTTTAGACTGTTTGAAAACTTAAATTACTTTTATAAATTAAGTAACAATTTTAATTGTACCTTCTATCTGGACTCTAAACCTTCTGACAATAGCCTTATGAATTCCATCATCAACTCTACAGGCATACATAGCTGAATCATCTTTAGTCAGTGTTGTGATTAATATAGATCCATTCTCATACACTGTGTATCTACGATCTGATGTTATCAATATTCTATAAGAAAAGACAACACAGATTGTTTTATTTTGCTATACACATTTGATATTTGAAATAACATACAACAAGAATTGTGTCCATAGTACATGGATGCCCCACTCGCACTATCATTTTCCATGTTGATTGGACCATGAAATTGGGGTCAAAACTTTAATTTTGGAATTAAAATTGGAAAAATCATATCATGTGTACTAAGTTTCAAGTTGATGTGACTTCAACTTCTTGACCAAAAACTTTAATTTGAACATGCACTATCATTTTCTATGTTCAGTGAACCTTGAAATTGGGATAAAAACTGGAATTTGGCATAAAAATAAGAAAGATCATATCATTGGGAACATGTGTACTAAGTTTCAAGTTGATTGGACTTTAACTTTATCAAAAACTACCTTGACCAAAAACTTTAACCTGAAGCAGGATAGACAGACGGACGCACATACCAGTATCAGAAAACATAATGCCCCTCTGCTATTGTAGCTAGGTGGGGCATACAAATTTGCTACCAGCCATAAGTTGGTGACCCATTAGTCATTAACCTTTAATATCATATCAGTTGTCTGATTTTTTTGGTGGAAAGTGTCACAGGTTTCCTTAAATTGTTTGTGATTATACAACATTATTAGTTAAATAATGCAATTTTCTATAACTTCCCTAAAAAACACACTAATCTTAATATTCTATTCAAATTTAAATGTTAAATGTCAAAGGCAGAAAAATTCCAGACTAAGCAGTGATTACAGTACTTATTAAACTCATGGTATTAAAGTCAAACGTCTTTAATACTTACCCATTCTTGTACCAAGAAACAGTTCCCTGAGGTCCTCCACATTCTATAAACAGATTCCTATCTGGTCTTTCCACAATAACTGTTGAGTTTCCATCAACTAAATTTCCTAATTCAGTTCCAGTATATACTAAAATAAGAAACATTTAATCAGCAAAGGATTTATTTAAGAAAAGGAACATAATCTCAAGGCTTTATTTTTTCTTAACATTAATAATCTGGGAAAAAATAACATTGGTAATTTCCTGTATTATTTATCAATTGGAACTCAACAAATATAATCAGATCATATTTTATATTCAATTCTTTTATCTTTAATTAGTATGTTCACATGGTTACAAGATTTATATACATTTAAACATGAACATTTACTAAACTTGAATACTCCTATATAAAGTAATATGCTTCAACAGAACGGGAAACTAAGTAAATATTTATAGATTATCATTATTTCAAACAAGGGCATATCACGAAAGGTGACTTTGTTATATTAATTCCATACTATTAAGATATGCTTAAGATAACATCTGGAAACTTCTGTTCAGATTCATTTATAGAAAGACTAAATTATAGACAGACAGATGTATGAACAAAATGGCAAACTATATGCTCAAGAATCTTTTAGTCTACAAGCAAAATGAAGCACTGGTATTAGAATGGCTCCAATCACAAAACCATGCTGGTCGATAAACCATTTTCAGGAGTAGAGATTTTAAAAGTTCAAAGCCAGAAAATTAGCAGAATAGAACCAAATGTACACTCAATCTGTAGCTCATCATAGTAGACTCACATACTAAAAATCAGGGGAATAGAACCAAATGTACACTCAATCTGTAGCTCATCATAGTAGACTCACATACTAAAAATCAGTGGAATAGAACCAAATGTACACTCAATCTATAGCTCATCATAGTAGACTCACATACTAAAAATCAGCAGAATAGAACCAAATGTACACTCAATCCGTAGCTCATCATAGTAGACTCACATACTAAAAATCAGTGGAATAGAACCAAATGTACACTCAATCTGTAGCTCATCATAGTAGACTCACATACTAAAAATCAGGGGAATAGAACCAAATGTACACTCAATCTGTAGCTCATCATAGTAGACTCACATACTAAAAATCAGGGGAATAGAACCAAATGTACACTCAGTCTGTAGCTCATCATAGTAGACTCACATACTAAAAATCAGTGGAATAGAACCAAATGTACACTCAATCTGTAGCTCATCATAGTAGACTCACATACTAAAAATCAGGGGAATAGAACCAAATGTACACTCAGTCTGTAGCTCATCATAGTAGACTCACATACTAAAAATCAGTGGAATAGAACCAAATGTACACTCAATCTGTAGCTCATCATAGTAGACTCACATACTAAAAATCAGGGGAATAGAACCAAATGTACACTCAATCTGTAGCTCATCATAGTAGACTCACATACTAAAAATCAGGGGAATAGAACCAAATGTACACTCAGTCTGTAGCTCATCATAGTAGACTCACATACTAAAAATCAGGGGAATAGAACCAAATGTACACTCAATCTGTAGCTCATCATAGTAGACTCACATACTAAAAATCAGGGGAATAGAACCAAATGTACACTCAATCTGTAGCTCATCATAGTAGACTCACATACTAAAAATCAGGGGAATAGAACCAAATGTACACTCAATCTGTAGCTCATCATAGTAGACTCACATACTAAAAATCAGTGGAATAGAACCAAATGTACACTCAATCTGTAGCTCATCATAGTAGACTCACATACTAAAAATCAGCGGAATAGAACCAAATGTACACTCAATCTATTGTTCATCATAGTAGACTCACATACTAAAAATCAGCGGAATAGAACCAAATGTACACTCAATCTGTAGCTCATCATAGTAGACTCACATACTAAAAATCAGGGGAATAGAACCAAATGTACACTCAATCTGTAGCTCATCATAGTAGACTCACATACTAAAAATCAGTGGAATAGAACCAAATGTACACTCAATCTATAGTTCATCATAGTAGACTCACATACTAAAAATCAGCGGAATAGAACCAAATGTACACTCAGTCTGTAGCTCATCATAGTAGACTCACATACTAAAAATCAGTGGAATAGAACCAAATGTACACTCAATCTGTAGCTCATCATAGTAGACTCACATACTAAAAATCAGTGGAATAGAACCAAATGTACACTCAGTCTGTAGCTCATCATAGTAGACTCACATACTAAAAATCAGTGGAATAGAACCAAATGTACACTCAATCTGTAGCTCATCATAGTAGACTCACATACTAAAAATCAGGGGAATAGAACCAAATGTACACTCAATCTGTAGCTCATCATAGTAGACTCACATACTAAAAATCAGGGGAATAGAACCAAATGTACACTCAGTCTGTAGCTCATCATAGTAGACTCACATACTAAAAATCAGGGGAATAGAACCAAATGTACACTCAATCTGTAGCTCATCATAGTAGACTCACATACTAAAAATCAGGGGAATAGAACCAAATGTACACTCAGTCTGTAGCTCATCATAGTAGACTCACATACTAACAATCAGGGGAATAGAACCAAATGTACACTCAATCTGTAGCTCATCATAGTAGACTCACATACTAAAAATCAGGGGAATAGAACCAAATGTACACTCAATCTGTAGCTCATCATAGTAGACTCACATACTAAAAATCAGCAGAATAGAACCAAATGTACACTCAATCTGTAGCTCATCATAGTAGACTCACATACTAAAAATCAGGGGAATAGAACCAAATGTACACTCAATCCGTAGCTCATCATAGTAGACTCACATACTAAAAATTAGCTCAATACTTTAAGGCCTTTAGGAAAAAACATCTGTATACCTGTTCTTTTCAGTTGAACAAAATATTACCTGTGTTGTTTCCATTATATAAATCATACACATTTATTCATTTGTGTATACAAAGTCCTACCAAAACATTTCATTTTGGCATTAAAATTGTATTATTTCACTAAAAATCTAGACCAATCAATTAAACTCATTTTTAGATGGCTAAATACTCCTATTCAGATTCCATCCCTATTCATTACACATAATATGAGTACTCAGGTAATTTATGTTACCTCTGCAGTTACTGAAGTAAAAGTCGTGAGCTTCAGTGATTCCATCAGGACAACATCCCCATGGTGAGTTGTCACATGGCCTCTGGGGACGCGGTCTGGAGGTTGTACGAGGTCTCAAAGTAGGACGGGCTGTAGGATATATTCCTAACAACATGCAAAGGGTTAGATTTTAATGTCAGATGAGAAAGATGTTTGTGTTTTACTTTGAAAAGCTGGTGTATTTAAATGTTAACCAAATACTGTTTAATTTAATGAAAATTTAGAAATGTTGTGCTTAATTTTTTGTGTTGGCAGAACTGCAACTGGATAGGTTACACATTAATAAAAACTAAATTTTTACATTTTTGTTTTTAATTTCTCATCTGTCATTGAAGAACATGTCAATCATAAAACTGTTTAAAACAAATACATTCAAACATTGTTATTATTCATTACAGACCAAAATAAGCATCTCTAAAGAGCAGACATGCTGTCAATTGTTTAATATACCTGGTACTTTAGAACAATGTTTGAATGTCAAGAAACAAAAAACCAAGGTCATTACAAGATATTTTTGTAACGAGAATTCAAAAGGCAATTTTTTCACCACTCAAAAAATGACCAGTCTTACATTTGACAATTTGACAGGATCAGTATTTTGAAAGTTCTATAAGCTTGAATAGAGTTGCTGTCAATGCATCATAAGAATTTGAGAAGTGATCAATTCTCAATATGAGCTATCTAATAATTTTATGATGTTCTCAGTTCATATATGACCTTCTGATGTTCATATATGATCTATCTATTAAAGAGCCTTTTCCTTCTCGTTACAACTTCTTGCAATGACCACAAACAAGCTATAACTAAACAACAGAATAAAAAAAACTTGAAATACACTCAAGGCTTAAGGTAGAAATTGAAAAAAAGAAAGCTATTCCAAAAATCAATATGTGACTGAAAAGTAAATTTCAAACATCCTGCATATATGAAAACAGGATCCAAAAAAACTGCAAACACAGCAGAAAAGAAATTGTCACATATTTTTCTTTTAGAACAGCTGACATGCTAAGTTTGTTGTTGTTATTAGTATATCTAACTTTAAAACGAAAATGAGAAATGAAAATATTTGTTAAACATTCAAAGAAACTAAATATTCAGAACAACATAGAAGATTGTCAATTCATTCACATGCTTTCAAATTGTTCAAATTATTTAACAAAGAAGTACATGCTTCAGTCGTAATAAATGATTTTTTTTCAGTTTGAAAGTTGAATCATCCCCCTTTTCCAACAAATCCTTATTTAAATAAAAATCATTTACTATTATAGAACATGTTTGTTAATAAAAGTTCCATACCACCATACCACAATAGGAACTAAAATAAGGATGTACAACCATGCTTGGTGTTATTACCTTTGTTGATACACCTTTTTTCACAATCTGCCTCAGTAACAAATCGGTTGCCATTTCCCCCACAGCCTCCATACCAGAATCGTGTACAACGCTTATCTCCCCTGTTGTAGTACCATCTCACAGTATAGTTAGTACAAGTACCTCTCTCACTATCATCTTCACATTCATCACCTATAACATAGCATTATTCTTAATTATTGTATTTTACTGATAAGACTTTAACTAAAATACATTATTGATTTTCAAAGGTTTAATATAAACAAGAACTTTGATAGAAAGTGAATTATAAATGTGAGTAAGGGAGAATATTTTTTTTCTCCAGTTAACTATAAATTCATCCTATTCTATGAAGCAAGAAAATGAAAGTGATAACCAATTAGTCTCCTTCATTACCTGAGCTTTCCTCATGTGTGTTATGTTAAACATGATATAAACTACATTGAAACAAAGAATGAACAAAATTCTAGTTTTCTACTCCCTTACTTTACTATTGGAGTGATCTCAGATGTATTGTAAACATTATTTACCTGTTATAACAACATTAGTATCTATCGTAGGTAATTTACCTGTTATAACATTAGTATCTATCGTAGGTAATTTACCTGTTATAACAACATTAGTATCTATCATAGGTAATTTACCTGTTATAACATAGTATCTGTCATAGGTAATTTACCTGTTATAACATTAGTATCTATCATAGGTAATTTACCTGTCATAACATAAGTATCTATCGTAGGTAATTTACCTGTTATAACATTAGTATCTATCATAGGTAATTTACCTGTTATAACATAAGTATCTATGGTAGGTAATTTACCTGTTATAACATAAGTATCTATCGTAGGTAATTTACCTGTTATAACATAAGTATCTATCGTAGGTAATTTACCTGTTATAACAACATTAGTATCTGTGGTAGGTAATTTACCTGTTATAACAACATTAGTATCTATCGTAGGTAATTTACCTGTTATAACATTAGTATCTATCGTAGGTAATTTACCTGTTATAACAACATTAGTATCTATCGTAGGTAATTTACCTGTTATAACATTAGTATCTATCGCAGGTAATTTACCTATTATAACATTAGTATCTATCGTAGATAATTTACCTGTATAACATTAGTTTCTATCGTAGGTAATTTACCTGTTATAACAACATTAGTATCTATGGTTGGTACAGGAGTTGTTGTTGTTGGTCTTGGTGCTGGTGTCACAGGAATTACTTCATTTGTATAGTCATCTCTACAAACTCTCCTACAACGTGTAGAATTCTGGAATCTATTCTCATTTCCTCCACAGCCAGAATACCAGAAAGGACGACAATCGTTGATTGTATTGTCGAAATAGTACATGACTTCCTGTCCACCACTGCAAGTCCCATAATCCTTTTGCTGTTTACACTGTTCCGTTACAACAGGTGGCTGGATTGTAACATCGGGAGTTAAAGCTGTACAAAATATACATTTACAAAAATTAATAACATTAAATGTGTGTATGACTAAAATCAGAATTCTAATCCTCTTTATGATCTGAAAACCTAAGTATTAATATCAATTTCAGAGCTTTAAACATTAATTTTTCAGAAATAGTTTTATGTATTTCAATTAGTATTATGATGAGAGTATATATATTTATAGATGATAATGAAGTTATATCATAAGAGTATATATTTATAGATGATAATGAAGTTATATCATAATAAGAGAATATATATATAGACGATTATGAAGTAATATATCTACAGATCGAAAGGAAAGAATAAATACAATGTATGTTGATAATGAAGATTTTAACCCTAAACTACAATAAAGCATTGGAAAGGTGATGGAAAGGCATGTGTGTTAGTTGTCGGGATTTCACATCTGTTGTTAAGAAGATTAGAAAAATGAGAGAGAAAAATACAATTGAAAGAGAAAGGATAAGGAAAAGATAAAATAAACAGGTCTAAGTTGAATATTAAATGTAATCGCAGTGCCTGGCCATAAGAGTTTGCTGCAAGTATTGTTTTTTTTATATATATTTCATAAAAATGTTTCTAGTTGTTTCTAGTTGGATTTACAAGGACATTAGCTGTCAACACTAAAATTCTCATATTTGATTTATAACATACTAAACATGTTTATAAATCCTAAAATCTCCATAAGAAACAATTTACAATGCATGGACAAGTTATAATGGATCAGCATTTTGTGTGTACTGTTAACTAGACCCCATTTAATTAAATTATTTTGACGAAATGGAATTAAAACGACCGCTAATATTGAAATCATATTTTGAAAAAATGTGATATCATATGAATGAATTATATAGCAAAATATGGAAAGTGACAAATACTTATGGACATGCACTGCAATTGTTTTGGTCAACATAATATGAATGTATTAATGAATTTCATTTCTTCTTAAAAGATGATGTGTTGAATTCAATAGATAGAAATATTTTTATCACACTTCAAAGGCTTAAAATGACAAGCATTGACTCTGAAATAGTGATCTCTCAGACAGGACACTAAATGAAAATAAAAGAGAAATTTTTTTAAATATCTGAAGAAAACTCTGTTAAAGCAAGGAGAGGTAACATGACTTATGAACTAATCTAATATAACTACCTAGACGCAAAACATGGAGATGGGTCATAAACTATCTATTAGGTGTACTGTTATCAAATTTTTTGGTTTAGGGACAATAAAAAAAACAAAATTTCTGTTCATGATGATCTAAAAATTTGCATAAAATATGTTATTAAGCTTTTCTATTTCCGGTGACTGTTCACTTCATGCAAACTGACCACTTTTTGTCGATACCACAACTTCATCACTTGGGTCACTAAATATTTCTCCATCGACAGTGTAGACCCTTAATTCGTAGACAGTGCTCGGAATAACATCCAGTGTGAAATAAGAAGTGGTGGGAGGGTATACACGTTCTGGAACTTCTTTCCAATCAGAGTTATGGGCCTTTAATTGTACAATATAATGGGTAAAGTGGTGGAAGACATCAAGAGGGGCCTTCCAGGTGATATTTATGCCACCATTGTGAAACACAGCTGTGACATTTCTAGGTGTAAACGGATTTACAAAAGCAGCAGGAATCAATACATCTAAATCTGAAAAGTCTGTAAAATTACATCAAAATTTTTTAATGTCTGCCATATTGTTAATGGTTTTGCTTATAATTTTTTGTTTTCCAATAATGACAATAAGTCTTAACTAAATAATGTGTCTATTTTTGAAATGAAAAAATAACATGAATTTTCATTTTTTTGAAAGGATAAAAGGTTTAGGAACATTAACAAAGGAAATGAAGGCAAATATTACTTGGAGAAAAGTTGATTGTATTTATAAATGTATTTATCATTTCATGAAAATAACATGACTCTATGAAATGTCAAAAGTTATCCAATTCCTTTAATCAAAATACCTACCATCTCCACATTTCCTTCCACATGACTCTCTGGTCTGGAAACTATTAGCATTCCCTTCACAACCACCGTAGATAAACTCTGTACACCGTCCAGTTCTTAGATCGTAATAATACCGTGGGTAACTGGCCCTGCATCTACCTGTTACTGGAGGTAGTCTACATACAGCTACAAAAAGATCAATAAACATGATTGTTCAACTGATATACAAATTAATTGCAAGTTGGATACCTATAAGAAAAAGACCATGTTTTGAGGGCTCAGCTTACAAATTTGTCTTTTTTTGTTTGCAATCAAATCTATTTTGAACAAATTTAACCTATCTTTAAAGTAGAGTGCTTTGCAATACCAAAATACTGTCAGTTTTACAACTTAAGGTGTAATTTTAAGGGGAAATAATCAGGGGAAAACATCAATGCGGTTAATTCAAGTTCCACTTATCTTTTATCCACTATCATAGTCCTGAACTCTCATTAAGGAATGACTGTAACATTTTTTCTGTCTATGAAGAAATAACATAAAAAATTTGGTGCACACTGAACAACGTGCGTAGCGGGTTATTTAACAGTGTGCACCACATTTTGTATGTTATTTCGAATAGACAGAAAAAATATTAGTCATTTCTTATAATTTAATTCTAAATTCCATTTTAAACCGTAGAAAACCATGAAAAAACGTTGATGACGCCATGGTCACATGACTAAATTATGTCTATGGGCTGAAAACAAAATAACGTCAGACAATCAGAAGACCTGTTACATCCAAAATTAAATTATTACCAAATATCACAAATAAACTTTTAAGGACACTCAATTTATGGAGTGGACAAATTTCAAAGAAAGTATTCATTTCCTTAACCTGACCTTTTG
This sequence comes from Mytilus trossulus, assembly GCF_036588685.1. Classification (NCBI taxonomy): domain Eukaryota; kingdom Metazoa; phylum Mollusca; class Bivalvia; order Mytilida; family Mytilidae; genus Mytilus; species Mytilus trossulus. Next base: position 62,225,629 of record NC_086375.1, read on the forward strand.
ATGATTTAAATTTAAATTTTAACTATGCCATAATTTAATTCATTCAAAAACAAATTTACTATTCTGTTAACCTCCCATCTATGTTTTTCAGAAGAAATCTAAACCACCCCTGTTTGTACCCTAGCACATGATAATGACATAAACCAAATTATATGTTATAAAATTGAGAATGAAAATGGAGAATATGTTTAAGCGACAACAACCTGACTAAGAAGCAGATAACAGCTGAAGGCCACCAATGAGTCCTCAGACATTGAAACTGGGTTATTTGTAATAAAAGCCGACCTATAACAAGAATATAAACTTAGTTTAGCCCTACCTTCTCTACTACAAGATGATTCACACACGTCTCTACTTGTAAAACGATTTTTGTTTCCCCCACATCCTCCAAAAACAAATTCTTTACATACACCATCTAAATGATCATAATACCAGGCTGGGAAAGAATTCTCACAATCTCCACTCTCTTTTGGTAAATGACAATATGCTGGAATATGTATATTTATAAATTGTATATTTACCTACTCAAAAAAATAATCAGATTACACATTCACATTTCTTGTGTTTTAATCTGTTTCACTTTTCTTATAAATCTCTTCCATGAATGATAAATTCTTCAAAAGTGGTTACAATACTTCATAGTTTGCTAGTTTTCTCATTTTCTACCTTCTTATAATAAAAACTTATTCTTTTTACAATGAAATCTTTTTACTTTTTTTATAGATACTTAGAGAGCCTATTGAATTTTTCAAATATTTGCACACTAATAACAAATATAATATAACTATAAACAAAAAATTGAAATATTTCTTAAAATAAATTTGTCACACATAACCCACAACAACTTAATCATTTTCTTTCTTAGGAAAAGTAAACAAATTTATATTGACAAACTTACAACTATCAACAGTTACATCAGGATCTACAACAGTTACTTCCCCTGATCCTTCATTATTACAGAAACTATCACACTCCTCCTCAGAATCAAATCTGTTAGGGTTACCATCACAACCTCCATAGTAAAACCTCTCACATCTTACTGTTGTACTGTTGTAAAACCATTTAATATCTTGTCCTGTACATCTACCTGCCTCAGGTTTTAAGGCACATATATCTAAACAATTGAATAAAACATTTTCCATGAAGAACTTTAATGAGATAAATACAAAAGTTTGATTTTTTCCCTTCAATTCAACTTTAATTTCTGTTTTTTCTAGCTTTGTACCCATAGTTATAACCCTTTTATTCAAATATCTGAACATTCAAAGTCACAAATAATTCTAAAGTTATAAACGACTATTTCAATCAAAAGACTCTTTTATGTTATATAATTTAGCATTTGAAAGTAAAGTTATTAAATTACATAAAATACATATGATCATTGATGTTATCTGAGTAAAACAGTTAATTGTATAGTGTTAGGAAAACATCAATCAATCAATCAATCAATCAATTAGTTGAAGCAGCTTCTAATATTAAATAATGTGAAACCTGCCTTTCTTTAAATCAATGCCAAAGTTAAAAAATAATGTCCATTATAACCTAATGATTTCATCATGAATGCATCTGCAGTAAAATATAATATCATGACCAATTTTTTTTTTCATGTTTCCTATGCATTTTGAGTTTTATAAATTTAACAAAACACTAATTATCCAATTACAAGTATGCACTCGAGGAATTTAAATAACCATGCTAAAAAAACTGCATGTATATCTAATTAAATATAATCTTACTATCATAAACTTTGGGATCTGTTGTTCCAGGAACACATTTTCCCCTGCAGGCTTCCAATGTTTCAAAGTTGTTTGAGTTCCCTTGGCAACCCCCATAAATAAACTGTTCACAGTCTCTAGTCTCAGCAGAATATCTATATCTCTTGATGTAAGCTAGACATGATATCAAAGGTTCTTCATAGGGCTGACATACTCCTGAAACACAATAAAAGGTGAACAAATGTAATAAAGGGTTTAGATTCTGAGAAAATGTCATTAAATTCTTATAAGGTGCTAAGTAGCAAATCTAAATGTAAACTGAGTGTATTGTTAGGACTAATGATGCAAGTAAACCCTAAGAACAATTGGATAAAAAAAATGAAATAAGTCATAGGTGGATCCAGGAGGAGGGCTAGTGGGCCTGGCCCCCCTTTAGTGGGGAAAATTTGGTTGATTATATAGGGAATATATATATGAAGCTTGATTGGAAAGGGCCCCATTAGAAAAAGTTTTGAATCTGCCACTGTAAGTGTAAAAGTACAACATGAGATTAAAATTCTGAGAATGATCCTTTCAGGAGCAGTATATACAACAGTTGGACAGAAAGATGAACAGACAGACATACTTTCAGGAGCAGTATATACAACAGTTGGACAGAAGGATGAACAGACAGACATAAAGAACAGGGGGCATAATAAACATATGATTTGAAGCTTACCAAGCTGAACTACAGTGATGCTGAATACTAGTCAAAACTAAAATTAATTGACAAAATGCTATTTTTTACTGGAACATAAATGAGGGGAGATAGGACCTTTATGGGGACTCCTGGATCTTGTGTTTTTAAGCTCAGGATTTCGGGATTGCCCGTCAGAATTCTTTTTTCGAATTTCAAGATGTCGGGATTTAAATTTAGATTCGGGACCTCGGGATTTCGTATCTTTAAACACTGGATTTTGGGATCAGGACCCCTCCTATCCCCCCTCACAAATCAGAGTTATCATTGGCCTTGGCCTAAGGGAAATAGGTATAAACAAATAATTATTTAATGACTTACGTTGCCTGCTACACATGGATTCACATTCTTGTTGAGTTTCGTAGTTATTTTGATTTCCTTCGCATCCTCCATATGTAAACTGGCTACATTGACCAGCAGTATGATCATAAAACCAGCGAGGTATTGAGGCTCGGCAACGACCAGTTTCTCTTGGCAGTGCACAAACATCTGTTGCTAAAATCAGTCATCAAGATTATTACAATGGATAGAATACAATGTGTGGAGACTAGGTACAGTTAATTCAGAAATTATTGATTTATTTATTTATTGATGCGATTTTGTAAGTTCAGACTAAAATGCAATTGTTTTTTTATTTATATTCAGAAAAATCCTATTTGAGTCATATAAAAATGATTCAAAATGCGAGTTTTAATCATTGCAATGAAAACCCTGTTGCATTTTTTGCAATATTAAAAACATTGCAATAATTTCTGAATTTACAGTACATTGTATATCAATATGATCAAAAGTGTCAATGTAAGTACCTACATGTTAAACCAAGTGAAATTTGTAATCTTTTGTTATCAATTAATACAAACTTAAGTTTAGTTTGAATGAATAATATTATGACAGTTCAAACTGCATATCACATTTCTAACGTGAATAGTGTGAGCAAGCTAGAGAATCTGTTTGCTGTTTTTGAAAAATATATTTTTTTTAATATTAAAAGCAACTTTATTCTACTACTGATCTGATTGAGGCCAAGCTTTCAAAATATACCCTTAAAATATCTATCAAAATAAATGATATCTAGGTTAATTAACTGACTAATTGGATACTGCACGTGTTTGTCTTTTGGTCATTTGTCTGTTTTTGCCATGGCATTGTCAGTTTGTTTTCAACTAATGATTTTTACCTAGTTTGTACTTTTTACCTCTCTTTAACATTAGTTTTATATTAATTTTCAATTTTAAGATCTACCAGATATAGATGATAGGCTGATAATGAACTTGATTTGATCAATTATCAAAGGAAATAATTTTTAATTTAAAATTACATCCTAAGTACAAACACCTGTCAAATCTGAAGTATACTTATTTCAAATAATATCTCACTAATCTTTCTTCATCAAATATAATAAATATTACTGAGTTCATGTAATATCCTTTCATCAGGATTAAAGAATCTACAGTATATTGATAAATAAAAAATATAAAGATTTATGTTTTCAATACATATATACATGCATGTATATGCATGTATATACAATGAACACTTCTTTCAGAACAATTTTTTTAAAAATGACAAACAACGACAAAAATATGAAACAGGTCCAAATTTTACATTTCATCACATGGAAAAAAAAATCAGAATTTAGTTGTTGAAAATTAATTGAAAAATCAACTTAAAGATGAAAATAAGTATGTTGTGCTAGTATAGCTAAATCAGCATGTTGATTCTAATGTCAAAACATAACCCTCTGGTGCATGACTTACTACTAGGGATAACAACGCTGAGGCACCCATCCACACACGCCTCTTTATCAATGAAGTTATTTAGATTTCCTTCACAGCCTCCCCATCCAAATTCCAGACATTCTCCTCGTCTAACATCATGATACCACCTTGGAATGTTACCCTTACATGGTCCTACATCATATGGTAGCTTACATCTGTCATCTGAAGATAAAGAAGAAAAGTACTAATTAAAAATTTCTTTAAATCAATAACATACCATTTGAATCAAATGATACTATGTACAGTGTAACCTGCCTAATTCGACACCTGAGTATTCCAGCATCCTGCTTTAACTGACACTTTTTTATCATTCAAAAATATCCATAATCCTTGCAGAAAAACCCTAAGTATTCCAACACCCTGCTCATTTGAAATTTTTTTCTGGTCCCCAATGTGTCGGATAACACAGGTTACAGTGTAATTTTAAAACAGGTGGCACAAAAGGGCTTATTTCTGGCGTAAAAGAATTTCCTCTATGATCTTCTGTGATGTCGACCCTGCAAATAGCTGGTGCATTTGACATTGATCTAAATGACTAGGATTGGAAGTTGCCATGGGTCTTAAATTGGTGGTTAAAAACCTACAATCAATTCATACCATAAGAAAACTTACTTGTAATTGTTCCACCTGTCACACATCGTCCTTCACATTCCACTTGTGTTTCAAAGTTATTGTCGTTACCATCACAACCACCATATATGAACTGTTCACATTGTCGGGTATCTTTGTTGTAAAAATAATTCTTGAAGTATCCACGACATCTGCCTGTCTGCTTTGGCTGCTGACATACTGGTAATGTCTCTACTACAACCTCTGCAAAATTCATTTTTTCGTAAATATATATGGTCTTCAACTAATTTTCTTTCTTCAGCAAATGTGAAATAAAAAAAAAAGACTTATCTGGTATATAATTTTAAAATTTCAAATCATAAAACACTTGTGTTTCGAGTTTCAAGTTGATCTGACCACAATTCATGATAAACTGCTTCATCATAAAACATGAAAATGTACTGATTTCCACATATCAAATCATTGAACCCTAAAAATGGGCTCAAACCTTTATTTGGCATACAATTAAGACATCATAATGAAGATATGTACTAAGTTTTAAGTCGCTGTGACTTCAAATTCATCCTAATCTACCCTTAACAAAATATCAACCTTAAATAGATGGACAAATGTATGGAAGGAACAAGGGCATAATAAAGTTTTAGCTTCTGATTTTATTAATATAATTTAGGGATGTCAAAAGATCTGAAATTTAATACTGGGATACTCGGTCATGATACTAGAGTACTTGCGAGTACTCGGATGAATATTAAACGTCTATTGAAAAGTTTAGATTTTAGGTGGAATGCAGTGTTTTTGTTATTACCTTTCATAAACATATTAAAGACAAATTTATTAGAAACATAGCTTGCTCTTATGTTTTTTTGTGTCAAATAAACAATGAATTACCGACCGCCGTTTCTACAAATAACCTAACATAATATCAATTATTGTTTGTTTACGTGTTCATGAACCCAGAGACATATAATACAATTATATGAATGAACAAAATTCCAATAAAATAAAAAATATTTGCAAAGAAAGTCCAACAAAGAAGACTACATTTGTATCATCTGTTCATGAGGAGTTGGTATTTTTTATATTACCTAAAACAGTTCTTGAGTACTTGGCCTTTCGAGCAAGTACCCGAGTACTGGAGTACTTGTTGCCATCCCTAATATAATTTGCTTTAAAAGGTACCATATGAACTGTGTGTGCAGTAATGCAAAATACTTTAAAACGGATTCATTAACAAATGAACTCTGATTCATTAATATTGATTGATTAATAAAGCCTACATTTAAAACTGTAGTGAAAACCTCAAGCAGTGAAATAAAACAATAGTTTAAATCAAATTAAAGCAGACATGTATGAATAGAGCAAGTACCATCGATACAACAAGACTTGACCACATACTTTAATTGTAAACATATTTTATTAAAGAAATCTTTATATATTACTACAAGGGCAAAGACATAAATAATAATTATGCAAATGATTCTATAAATGGGATTATGAAACAAGAGCAGTGCTCTTATAAAAATCTGTCTCCCTTTAAACCACATACTTTTAACACATTCTGCTTGGCATTCTTCATCGCTGTCAAAATTATTTTGATTTCCTTGGCAGCCACCATACCAGAATCTCTCACATTTGCTTGAAGTTGTATTAAAGAAATACTTCACAGTGTAATCAGAACAGCTTCCTCTCTTTTCAGGTTGTTGACAAACCGGGCCTTCAATGAAATTTTATAGAAATGATACATTTAAATGGTTTATACATATGAACATTTTATTTTCAAAAATGTCTATGTTGCATATCATGGTCTAGGATATGTGCATTTATAAACATAAAAAACTAAGTAACATAGCATGAATAACTAAAACAGCATAAAGCAATTATATAAACTGTGGAAAATATTGTTTTTCTTTTACAATAGCAGATTGTTTATAATATTGATAAATATAAAAAATTGCTCCTAAAGTTATTCATATAAAATATACAAACAAGTGATGAATAATAACAAGTCCAGAAATTTAAGGTAAAGAAATCAAAACAAAACAGGCACCTTGTTCAAGCTACAGTCAACCTACCAAACTAATGGCCAGTGTAACCTATTTTAAAATCATCATGAAATGCTAATGTTTTGATTGGTCAAGATTTAACATATAAATTTCAGGACTTTATACAGTTTCTTTCAATTTCATTCTTTTATATGACGATATAATACAGATATGAATAAATGTGTTAGGTATTTATCAATAAGGATCAATAAGACAGCAAGGAACCCAACAAAAAACAAGAATGTGTCCATAGTACATGGATGCCCCACCTGCACTATCATTTTCTTTGTTCAGTGGTCGGTGAAATTGGGGTCAATACTTTAATCTGGCATTAAAATTAGAAAGATCATATCAAAGGGAACATGTGTACTAAGTCTTAGGTTGATTGGACTTCAACTTCATCAAAAACTACCTTGACCAAAAACTTTAACCAAAACTTTAACCTAAGCTTCTCACCATCTTTTTCTTTGTTCAGTAGACCGTGAAATTGGGGTCAAAACTTTAATTTGGCATTAAAATAAGAAAGATCATATCATGGGAAACATGTGAACTAAGTTTCTAGTTGATTGGACTTCAACTTCATCAAAAACTACCTTGACCAAAAACTTTAACCTGAAGTGGGACAGATGGATGGACAAACAGATGGACGCACAGACCAGAAAAACATAATGCCCCTCTTCTATTGTAAGTGGGCCATAAAAATCATTTGGTCTACTTACCAAGGTCTGGTTTCTTTGTTACAATAACATACTCTTGACAGCCTTCCTTGTTAGGTCCCTGTGCAGGTGTAATGCCGTCAGCACAACATTGATAGACAGACTGTTCACAGAAGTTATCCTCATCACCTGACCCTTCTTCACAACCATCCTTGTTTGGTCCTGTTTATAGAAATATATGTACCGATGTCAAAGTGGACAATAGATAAGTAGTCAATAAAATAAACAGTTTTTTTTCAATTTCTATCAAAAATTTTATTTAGTTAGACATTAATCCATAGGTTGACCTAAACTTAAATCCTGTAAACAAACTTTTTGTTGACATTTAGTTTTTCTATGCCATGAATTAATTTCATGATTTTCAAATTCACTTGATGTAGTTAGATCAAAGTCTTAATTAAATTTTCGCACTGATTCTTATTCATTTTATTTTAAACTCTTGAAAGCTGCAAAAAATTAGTTGTTATACAGAAAGCACAAAAAAACTCATCTCTCATCAGCTGTTAAACCATAACAATTGTCAATTTCTACCAAAGATTGGATTGAGATGAACATTTAATTTAGTTTTCACTAATAACAGGTGTTAATATATTTACCTGTAGCTTGAGTGAAACCATCATCACAACATCCATATTCTGTACCCTGTAATAGAGATCTTGCAATTCACTTTTCAAATTACACTTGGATGTACAATTATAAATTCAATTAAAAGGTAGTTTTTAATAACTGGAAAAAAGACATCTAATTAAATATAAGTACTTGTTTCAGGTAAAACTAAAAAAAAATGAACATTTTCTACAATTTTCTCTTTTTATAATTAATGAAGACTTTTTTCATAATGTTTAAAGTCTACTCAAAAGTCATCTCAAATTTATACCACATTATCATGAATTAATTCTGAATATGGTATATTGTTATCACTCATATACATGTGCATTCATGATTCTTTTTGCTACATTTATTTCATAATAAGTTATCAAATTTTAAAACAAAACTAGCACTTTAAATATTTGATGAAGGTTATTATACCTGACAAGCGTCGGGACATCCTTTATAATTTGGTCCTTGTGCTATTGACACACCATCCAAACAACAACCCCACATAGACTCGAAACATAACTTCACAGTTTCTACAGCTGTAAACACAAATAAAAACTCAGCAAACTTTGAGTTTCTTCAATAATATATGTTTATTTATTTAATTTCTTCTGTCATACAATATCAATAATAACCATAGATAAGTAAATCAGTATTTTGAGAACAAAATTGTTTGAACAGTAATTTATATCTACGGTAATATTCTTAAAGTTTAAGGCAAAGTAATTCCAAAGATACAAAAAGTACTTAATATATATAAGTATATACATATAGAAATCGTCTAAACATCAACCCAACAATGTTAGATCTGTAAATTTGCTTTTGCAAATTTTTTGTTTTTCCCTCTCCGGGATTCGAACCCATGCTACTGAGATATCATGACACCAAATCGCCTGCACTGTATCTGGTGCGCTAGACCACACGACCACCTTGGTTTCACAAAAATAAAGCTTTCGGTGGCCAGGTGTTACTTTTCCTCGTCAGTTTTAATCTAGCGTCATAATACAGTACATCATATATAAGGCATATATTGTATATAGTGTATTAAAATTTGCTTTGCAAGTGATATTTCTATCCCTTTTTTTCATTATAACCTATTCAATGACCATCTTTTGGTGATCTTGAAAAGCATAAGGTTTTCTTCTACATAATTTCTAAGAATGACATTTTTACAGTAAAGTAAAACTGAAAATCAGGTTTCTTTTAACATGTCTATTTTTTCTGGTTAGACATTTTATGACAAATTTACTTGGCATCAGAAAACAACTCAATGTATAGTATATGCTTGTTCTTTTTACACTCTTCCTTTGCTATATGTTTTTTCTATGAATTTTCCTTTTTTGTTATTGTAATCATTGACTGTATTTTGTTATACATTTATTCGTTTGCTATTTAGCACATATTCATAGCTTGTAATTTTATTTTTAAATTTAGGGAGACAGATTAACATAAGAACTCTGCTCTTGTGTCCTAATCACAATTATTAAATCTTTTGTATATTTTGTATTTATGTCTTTACCCTTGTAGCTATATATTTTACAGTTTCTTTAATAAAATATGTTTTCAGTATATATGCTTGTTAAACTTTTAAAATGAAATCAAAACTTACGTCTGGGTGTTTGACAAGACATTCCACAGACATCACGACAACACTTTAAATCTCCAGAACAGTCGTAATCTGCCTGACATAGCCTAGCACAATCTGGATTGATGTTAGACGTCAATTCTACACGAGGACATTCACCACCCTTGTACTCAGGAGCTACAAGTATACAGATCTTAATAAGCACATCATAATTCATACTTTAATATTTCCTAAAAACGAGGTAATGTTCTATTAAGCATAGTATACATGTATTCAGTAATTAGTTGATCACTCCATTCTTCAGAAACCATTTCTATTTGATACCTTTAATTGCCTATACAATATAAACACTATGATAATTATTGAAGATGAACAGTCAAGAAGATAAATGTATAATACTAATGAAGCTCAAAGGCACCATACAAGGGAAAAAGATCAACTTCTTGTCCAATCATGTACACATTTTGTATATGCTTATTCCAAACCAAGAGCCTGTAGTACATAGGTTATAGTCCACTGCAGTCTGCCATAGTTAACTTTCATTTAATTTCATAGAAGTTTTAATCAGGACAAAGTTGTCTCTTTTAAATAATTTCACATTTGGTTATCCTTTTATAGCTTACTATATGGTTTTAGGTTTGCTCATTGTTTAAGGCTTAATGGTGAGCAGCATTGATTTACACCATTGTCCTTTTGGTCTTTTCAGAGGTTTAAAGGTAAGTGTAATACTGTAAATTCAGAAATTAATGCGAGGTTTTTATCATTGCGAAAAATGCGACTGAGTTGTAAACGCAATAATTTAAACTCGCATTTTGAAATATTTTATATGAATTTAAAAGGATTTTTCTCAAAATCGTAAAAATCAAAATCGCATTTAAGTCTAAAATGACAAAATCGCATGCATTAATTTCTGAATTTACAGCATACAATTTATGGTCACACCTGATGTATATGCATTGAGTTAAGATGTATCAGTATATGCATAGAGCCGATATTAATAATAAATCTATAAAAAAAATATTTATGAAAGACAAACCTAACATAGTATCAGCTACAACTTGTTCTGTTGGTCCCCTTCTACCATCTCCTAGGATAGCTGTCAAGTTAAATCTGTATTGTGTTGAAGGTTTTAATCCATTGATACTGTAGGAGGAGACACTGCCAGGGATATCTATCACACTCACACTGTCCCGCTGAACTTGGTCTCTATAGGAACGCTCTCCCATATACGACAGCTACAAATTCAAACATTTGGAATCAAATTTTTGTAAATGTATTTCATATCAATATTTGTATTGCTAGTATTATCATGTCAACTTTTTTTACAATTAATTTTATGACTTGAATACAATTAAGTGTTTAAAATACAAAAATATGGGACTTTAGGACATCTTCTCCCACTTTCACAATCACATTTTAATATTCAGTTAACTGCAAAGTCTCTATCCAACCCTGATTTTAGTTACCTTAGCACAACACTAGTAGTTTTAGTTATCTCCCTTTTGTCTACTGTGAACAGGCTACGAAAAAATGTACATAATGTCCTAAAACTTCAGCCAAAAAGTACTGTAACTGGATTTTAAGGTTACTTGAACTGCATTTTTCAATGCCTAGCCTTATACTTCTTATTTAGAGACCATTCATCTATCAGTACAGAAATAAGGACGTAAAACATCTTATTTGAGATAAAACTCAGGTTTAGAAGACATAATTGTACTAAATATATCATGTCACCTAGAAAATGACTAAGTCATGATCAGAAACCTCTTTATATCATACAATTACATTTCAAATATAAGCTCAATGTCTTAAAAGAGAGTTAAAGGCAACCAGAAAGAATTTAAAGTATTTCTTTAATTATACCCCATATATAAACTCTACATCTACGTAGACTTTTTTTCCCTTGAAGAATATTAAGCCCATCTGGCGAAATGAGTTATTAGAATTTTTTTTTTTTTTTTTAATTATAGATAGATAAATGAGAAATTAGAAATTTAAAACCCTCGAGCTGTTAACAAATGGTAAAATTCCCATAAAATCTCGTGCTATCTTACACTGTGTTGCATGCATACTCAAACTTACTCAATATTGTCTAATTATACTCAGTGTAAACTTACCCTATATTGTCTAATTATTCTCAGTGTAAACTTACCTTATATTGTCTAATTATTCTCAGTGTAAACTTACCCTACATTCTCTAATTATACTCAGTGTGAACTTACCCTATATTCTGATCACACTCTCAGTGTGAACCTACCCTATATTGTCTGATCACACTCTCAGTGTGAACCTACCCTATATTGTCTGATCACACTCTCAGTGTAAGCTTACCCTATATTGTCTGATGATACTCATAGTGTAAACTAACTCTTTATTGTCTTATCACATTTTCAGTGTAAACTTACCCTATATTGTCTGATCAAACTCATAGTGTAAACTAACTCTTTATTGTCTTATCACATTTTCAGTGTAAACTTACCCTATATTGTCTGATCAAACTCATAGTGTAAACTAACTCTTTATTTTCTTATCACACTCTCAGTGTAAACTTACTCTATATTGTCTGATGATACTCATAGTGTAAACTAACTCTTTATTTTCTTATCATATTTTCAGTGTAAACTTACCCTATATTGTCTGATCACACTCTCGGTGAAAACTTACCCTTTATTGTCTGATCACACTCTCAGTGTGAACTTACTCTATAATGTCTGATCACACTCTCAGTGTAAACTTACCCTATATTGTCTGATCACACTCTCAGTGTAAACTTACTCTATAATGTCTGATCACACTCTCAGTGTAAACTTATGCTATATTGTCTGATCACACTCTGAGTGTAAACTTACCCTATATTGTCTGATCACACTCTCAGTGTAAACTTACCCTATATTGTCTGATATCGTCTTTCATCATTGGAGGATCCCATTTCAAAGTTATTTTATTATAAGTTTTATCCATAGCATGGAGAGCGTGTACTTTCAGTTTTGTTTCTGAAATGAGATTTTAATTTTTTTTCATACAAATGTAGACACAATAAAATAGCGATGAACCATTGTGGACATTCATAGATGTCTTCAAAGATGAACAAGATGAGTCAACCATCAATAGGTGAACAAAATATAAAATGTCTACCATAACAGACAACATATCATATGTTCCAAAAATACAGACAGTAAAAAATTGTTATTTTATTATTTGGTTCATTTTTATTATTTTAAGTATAACATTTTTGGTTTGCTGCTATACTTACTTGTACAAAAGCAGCATTATATAAATATATGTAGGAATAAAGATATTTTAGGTTTGAAATTGAAAATTACTGGAAGGTTGGACAGCTCTCTCCAATAAAGGGCTGCGCTTTAGCGCATGATACGCCAGTTGCTCATCTTATCAATAATAGACAAATTATGAAAGAAAAAACTAACCATCACTACCACATCTAATAAGACATTCTGCACGTGTCCTGAATCTATTCTCATTACCACGACAACCACCATAAAGAAATTCTGTGCAATCTTTGGTTGTCTGGTCAAAGTGCCATCTTCTATGTGCTGCTTTACATGGTCCATGAGCCTGAGCTAGCTGGCAAATATCTGCAATTTAAAAAAAGAAACAAATGTAAATGTGAGTTCACTGAGTTACCATTATATTATTATCTTTTCCTTTTGCTAATCATCAAAACAGGTAAATAAATAGGTATAGTCCCAAGTCTGGAGTCTCTGTCAGTGGATGCCTTTAAAATTTCTCAGGTTTTTTTTTATTTATCAGGGAATTGGTATAGTGTGTGTTTTATTTGTTCCCTTGTTTTCTAAAGATGATTAAGAGGTCAACATATTTTGAAGAAACTGTTGTTAATAACCTAGTGTTGACAACTAAAGGTATTTTGATTTTTTTAAATTATAAGATCACTGTTTAATAAATGTTTGGTAGCGTATTCAACATCTCATTTATTTCAAATCAAAGTTCAATCAGAACTGAGAAGGAATTATTTCATCTGATTTAAATAAGTTCTTCCAGTTTTGAATATTGTTATTCTTCTGGTTTTTTTTAAAAGTTATTGAACAAGATTTAATTTTATGAATAAACTGGGATATTAGGTTTACATATCTGAGATTCCAAGGCAACCAACACAACAAAAAATGCCTATATCTTTATGATTTACAAATATATTTTTTTATACTTAGTGTTCTAATTAGTAACAATCTGAACCAAGCATAGTTAAATGGTGTGTATTGTGTACTGAATTTTATCAATCATCCTAAAACAAATACACACTACATACCTTGAACTGTAACACTCCTACGACATGCTGCATCACACTCCTCCTCAGTCTCAAAATTATTACGATTTCCGTCACAACCCCCATACCAGAATCTTTTACACTTTCCATCGCTTCCAGAATATGACCATTTTATTTTGTAATCTGTACAGGAACCTCTTTCTGCATCCAAGCTACAGAACTGAGCTGAAAATTATAAAAACAAGTGTTATTACAGATGTATATCATTTGATATGTTAAAAGCATTAGAGCTTATGTTATGTCCTTGTGTGTTTACTTTATATAAAAAGGAAGATGTGGTATGATTGCCAATGAGACAACTGTCCACAAGAGACCAAAATGACACAGACATTTATGCTGACTCTAAATAAAGCTTATTTATTTATGAAGCCGTTTTGTTTTTAGTTGTCCATGTTGTGTCTTGTGTACTACTATTTGTTTGTTTGTCTTTTTCTTTTTTTTTTTTAAATATTTGATATCTAAATATTTGAAGTAAAGTCCCAAATAAGAAATAAATTGCTTTTACATGATACAGTATTTCTGGAACTGAAAGTGTGTGTGGCAGTGGTTTATGCAATCATTATGGTAGTAGTATTTCATCAGAATACTTTAAATTGTAGTTGAACACAAGCATAAATTATCATTTCAAATTAACATAGATTTTTCACAAATGTAAATTTTGCAAGATTTTGATGTTTGAAAATTATTTTTGACATATAAGATCTTATTTTAGCAAATGAGGCTTACATTTTTCATACCTTCAGTATCTTTTTATTGGTTTTGTATAATTTTGGATGTAACACGTCTTCTGATTGGCTGACGAAATTCTGTTATCAGCCTATAGACATAATTTAGTCATGTGACCGTGACGTCATCAACGGTTTTTTTATGTTTTTTTACGGTTTAAAATGGAATTTAGAATTAAATTATAAGAAATAACTGTAATTTTTTTTCTGTCTATTCAACATAACATAAAAAATGTGGTGCACACTGTTAAATAACCTGCAACGCACGTGCGTTATTCAGTGTGCACCAAATTTATTATGTTATTTCTTCATAGACAGAAAAAATATTATAATCATTCCTTAAATATTTGAATTGGTTCATATATGATGATGGAAGTTTTTAACGACCTTGACTGGGATCACTGTCAAGTCAAAAATTATTGTGAGGTTTTCATTATTACGAAAAATGTGACAGAGTTGTAAACGCAATATTTTAAACTTGCATTTTGAAATATTCTATATGAATTAAACAGGATTAGTCAAAAAATCGTAAAAATTAATATTGAATTTAAGTCTAAAATGACAAAATCGAAATAATAAATGAACACAATAATTTCTGAATTTACAGTAACAACCCTTGCACGGGTTCATATATTTTCTTGTCAGTGCTTTTTATGGCTTTCTATACAGTGAATATTTGGCTCATTGTTGAAGGCTGCAGGATAACCTATATTTGCTTATAGCTATGCCATTTTGACTCTAGTGGATAGCTGTCTCTTTGGCAATCATAACATGTCTTCTCAATTTCTACTTGTAAGAAACTTAAAAACTGATGATGACTTAGAAAATATTCAACCTCTAGATTCTTTATTAAATTTTTGTGTTATATATATGTCATCTCATTAACATAAATCTCACATCTTTTACCATTCTGATGTTGCCAAACCTAGATGATAAACAAGAGAGGAATCATTCATAATAATACCTACCTGATGTCTGTGGAGGATCAGTAGTTTCTGGGGCTACTTCAACTGAAACCAAAAATACTATTGTCAACTATTTTTGTAATTAAAAGTAATGTATTGTTATTCCTTTGCTATTTGCCATTTATCAGCAGGCAAAAGTTCATGAACATAGCTTCTTTTAACAATTCAAATATCGGTACATTTGTCTTTGATGAATGTGAATTAGTCAAAACTCATTTTTCTGACATACTGTGGATTCATTTATTTTTGTAGGAACCAATTTTCATGGAGGAAGGAAAAGTTACATGTTTGTGGATAATCAATTACTTGTTTTTTCTGAAGTCTGCATAAAGCCTTAAGAACATTTGTCATTCGTTAAACATATAATTTCCTGGTTCAACTGTACCCCTGAAATCGGTGAAAAGAGTTATCAAACGAATAATAATGAATCCACAGTATTAGTTTTGGACAGACAGGCAACCTTTCTTAGTGCCCCTATAACAGAATATGAATATCAAGGTGTTTTCATATTGCCCATCGTGAATCTTTTTTAATACTGACTAAATCTGAGCTCAGTCAATTTTTTAAGTCACCTTCAGGGACAGAATTAACTGACCTGATAAGAGAGGTAACCTTTGATTTGAATTCCAAAATGCATAGGTATAATTGGACCAGGACGACATGAGGGTGATTTGAAAAAATAGATATTTGCTTAGTAAAGGTAACCATTATATATACATAAAAGTCTTAAGAATTTGCAACAATACTAATATAAGATAGTAATATATAAACAAGATGTTATGAAATCAGTTTTATAACATCTTGTTCATATATTGCTATTTTATATCAGTATCATTGCACAAATCTTAAAGACATGTATCCATTTTCCTATTTGCATGTGTAGCATGGTCAATCCTAGACAATTAGATTCCTAACAAATTTGCTGGTTGGTTTTCTTTATAGGCAAATAAAGTCATTGGTTTCTCTTTTAAATACTTTTGACATTGACATTTGTTATCCACTTGTTTGATGTGTTAGAGCTTTTAATTTTGTCATTTGATTAAGGACTTTCCATTTTGAATCTTCCTTGGAGTTTAGTATTTTTGTGATTTTACTTTTTGTTAGCATTCTATATAGTATGGACCATGTTCATTAACAAACGCTGTACAAAACCCAATTGTTTATATCCTTGTGCTTTGGTTGACTCGTGATGTGTAATAAAAACGGAATGGTGTTCCCACAGAATATTTATAGCGGATTAAGGACATGCATGGTTACACAGTATTACCTATATTAGGCTCCCGACAGGTATGACCACAACCGTTGGAACAACATTTCTGTGTCCCGGTACAATCATAATCTGATGCACATCCTTCAACACATATTCCTCCAGCTCCTGCAGTCAATGGTGGACATTCTCCAGCTTTGTATCCTCCTAAAAGCATAAGATACAAAGAGATATGTAGGAGCCTGTCATGGATAACTGACTGACATTTGTTATTTCAAGTAGGAAGCATTCGCAATCTATGTTAAATCATTGCTGTCAGAGTGACCCTCTTCTAGGTCTTATACTGTGAAGAACCCTTGTAAGTAGTCAATTCACAATGTCTGTCTCTTGATTTGCTTGTCGATCTTTTTTTGTTCATAGTTTTTGCAGTTTAGAGTTTATCTTTCATAGTTTTAAGCTAAATAGAGAAAAAGTTAAATAGAGAAAAAAAAATAATAGTAATTTGAACTGCTTTAGTATATTTTTTTATGTTAAGTTTAAAAACTTACTGAAGGTTTATATATCAGTTAAAAATCTTTCATAATTTTGTTATTTAAGGACTGACTGTAATATTTTTTCTGGCTATGAAGAAATAACATAAAAAATATGGTGCACACAGAATAACGTGCGTAGCGGGTTATTTAACAGTGTGCACCACATTTTTTTTGATATATCGAATAGACAGAAAAAATATTAGTTATTTCTTATAATTTAATTCTAAATTCCATTTTAAACCATAGAAAACCATGAAAAAAGTTGATGACATCACGGTCACATAACTTAATTATGCCTATGGGCTCATAACAAAATAACGTCAGCCAATCAGAAGACGCATTACATCCAAAATTAAATTATTGCATAATGAGAGACTGTCTTTTATTAATCTTACCTGCAATGTATCAAAATTCTTATTCTATTATAATGGTACTTACTACTGACAGCTCTTGTAGTGTTGTAAGCTGACATACTCCATAAGCTGAACTTTGTACCCTGGATGACCTTGACACTAAATTCATATTGTTGTCCTGTTGATAACCCTGTGATATACACTTGTTGAGCTGTAGTATTGACAGTGGTATATTGATTTTCTGAACCAGCCACAAGTTGCCTATATCTAACAGAATATAATCTACGCTCAGTGGCATCAGCGGCATCTATATCTCTCCATGTTACAAAAGCTGTATTATCTCTGACAATGTCAGCCCGGATGTTTACTGGAGGTGTCAATAAATAACTGTCTAAAATAAGAAATAATACATAATTTGAAATTTTAAGCTTTTACAAGAATGGGTGACTTAAAAAAAAAAGAAAATAAAAAAGATATGCTTTTTCTACTATCACAGAGAGAACATAAGAAGATGTATTACCCACCTTTACAGAGATTTATAAGACACCTTGTAACAAAATATCTATTTTTCTAAATATATTTAACAACATTTTCAGATGTCTATTTTGGGAAGTATTTGCAGATTTGCATTAATTGCGTGATGTTTGAAACCCATAAGCAACTTCCTAAACCTTCTTAACAAAACATGTGATATCTGAAAGATATCTGAAGCATGTCACTTGAAAGTTTTAAATTACTTTTTAATTTCTGTTTTGATGTGGCAAAAAAAGGTGACCTTATCATACGTACCTGGCCTTTGGGACAAGAGAGAATATTGTGAACAAAAAAAAGTTCTTCTAATTACCTTCAGGATCTTGGCAGGTTGTGCCACATCCGTTTGAACAACATTTTTGGTTGCCATCACAGTCTACATCTCTACGACAGGCCTGAACACACGATCCTATGTTACTTATAGAAAGTTTAGGACATTGTCCTGGTTTAGTTGTGGGCAGAGGTGCAATTGTGGTCACTACAATTATAAAAATATTGATTACAATTGACCAATCAAAATTTGTTTTAATGAATGAGTTACACCAGTTGACCTGAGCTCAAACGGTAAAATTACCTCAATGAACAATTGATTCTTACTATGATGTAATAACTTAAACATTCTGACATATGTAATGTCTGGGAAAATGCATAAATTTGAAAGATGTTATAGGAGCTATTGATTACTAATTACACTTCCTCTCAAAAGTTGTTGACTAAATGTGATGAAAGTATATTAAATGAGCGTATTTTAAAGAAACAAGTTTTTGTCAGACAGGAAGAATAACATTTAATAACTGAAAGTGTTTCATACTGTTTGGCATAATAAGATAAATCTTGGTGCCCTATATATAGAATCCATGACTTAAATTTGCTGAGAAAATTGTGACACGATTGTGTTACAGACAGAGGAAAAGAGGTTAATCAGTATATTCTATTCCTAAATTAGAGGCGGATGTATTATAATCAATCTAATCTGTCTTTCTTTAATACATCATTAAAGTAACTAATATAAAATGGTAGGCAAGCCATAAATTCTTTGACATAAATAAAAAATATGAATAACAAAATAAATCAGATTTAATGCCAAGTAAGCATTTTTATCTATAGTACTGTTAAAAAAATAATTATGGGTAAATGCTAAAAAAAATCTTGTTTCCTATTTTGATATTCCAATAATTTGACAACTACCTGTGATGGTACATCTGGCTTCACAATCCTCTTTGGTATCAAATCTATTAGCATTACCCTCACAACCTCCATACCAAAACCTTGTACATTGACCAGTGGTAGAGTTGTGGTAATATTTCACTATATATCCTCTACATTTACCCAATTCACTATGTAAACGACAGATATCTGAAAATAAATTAAACTTTAATTATACAATATATTTTTTTCAAAACAGCTATAAGATAAGAGCTCTAAAATAAAAGCAGTTTCATTCTGATAATATTATTTTTTTACTATTTATAAATGATATATATGAGCACCAAACTAATCTGTGATGTAACTATTGGCTCCAAACAACAAGGGTACTGGGAACAGATATATGTATAACGTTTTTGTTTAGGGGTCAGCTGAAGCATGCCTCCAGGTGAAGGATTTTCTCATTGTGTTGAAGACACATTGGAGGCCTTTGGCTGTTTTCTGCTCTTTGGTCACGTTGTTGTCTCTTTGATACATTCCCATTTACATTCTCAATTTTATCATTTTATAGTACATACTTTGTGCTTCAATTCAATAAAATATAAATTATTGATTGTTTTTATAAGTCAGGTTGCAAATTGAAGATGATCAGAAGTGGATTAGGGTGGAAAGGCTCCCTAAAGGAGCTACATATGGTTAATGCATATACTTTTTACAAGTCCCACTTCTAAAGTTGCTTTGGTACCCCCCTATAGGTTTCAAATTCCTAGATCTGCATATGATCATATTGATAAGATATACATATAGTATTCTGTGCACTAGTATGACACAGATTTTTAATGTGCTGGCAAACATATTACCCGACTCAGACTCATTATTCTGACCATTTTTTGCTCTTACTTTGTAGATCAGCAGTAAATACTAATTTTAAAGTTAGTGTTTGAACCACCTGGATATTATACCCAGTATCTGCCCCTGTTGAACTGCACTGTTCAAGTAAAACTTTAAGGAGTTAAACAATAAATTAGTTCATGTTACATGATAAAAGCCAAATTCATTGTTTTTTTTGTAATTAATGACATTTTGAATAATAATGAAATTTTTGTCCTCACATGTGTGGAACTTAAGAGACATAAACTTAATTAAATCACAGGTGCTATAACTTTATTATATTGTAATTGCATTTCCACAATGTGTTACATAATAGTCTTGACTTTCAAATATGAAATTCTTCTAAAAACTAAAGGTTCCTAGGAGAATGCATTGCTCATATGGCATCCATGTCTCAGAATGCCAATCACAGTGTGGTATATCATCTGTTTTATACATATTACTGTAAAAGAAGATCATTTGCTTTTCTGGGTGGGTGAGGGCAAATGCACTGGAGACAGGAGGATTTTGGAAATAAATATATGTTCCTGTTTAGAACTGATAATGATCATGTTTGGCCAAGACAGAATGCAATAACATTTTCTGCCCTACAAAATGAAGGAAACATTTATAATCGAAATATTTTGATGTGTTAAGTTTTTTTCAAATAAAATTTGTAAGGGTTCCGCGGAACCCAGTGTCTCGCCTATTTTTGCTGTAAATCGCAAACTCAACAACAATGAGGAAAAAAATCAAAAATATTCCTCTTGTTACTATTTTATGATTGTAAGAAAATCTAAGTCCATTTAAAAGTAAATTACAGAAAAAACGGAGTAATCTTTTTACAAAATTTACTTCTGGATACAATCTTATGATCATAAATAAGCTTCTGTCCAAGTTTGGTACAAACCCAGGACAGTTTAAGAAAGTTATTAAGATTTTAAAAACTTTAACCACAGAGTGAATGTAATGGTTCCCCCCAGAAAAACTAAGTCAATTTAAAAGTAAAATATGGAAAAAATGGATTTATTTATTTAAAAAATTTACTTCTGGATACTATCTAATGATCACAAACAAGCTTCTGTCCAAGTTTGGTACAAACCCAGGATAGTTTAAGAAAGTTATTAAAATTCTAAAAACTTTAACCACAGAGTGAATGTTTTGTTTCCCCGCAGAAAAAACTAAGTCCATTTATAGTAAAATATGGAAAAAATGGAATTTCATTTTTACAAAATTTACTTCTGGATACTATCTTATGACCACAAACAAGCTTCTGTCCAAGTTTGGTACAAACCCACGATAGTTTAAGAAAGTTATTAAAATTCTAAAAACTTTAACCACAGAGTGAATGTTTTGTTTCCCTGCAGAAAAAACTAAGTCCATTTATAGTAAAATATGGAAAAAATAGAATTTTATTTTTACAAAATTTACTTCTGGATACTATCTTATGATCATAATCAAGCTTGTGTCAAAGTTTGGTAGAAATCCAGTATAGTTTAAGAAAGTTATTAAAATTTCAAAAACTTTAACCACAGAGTGAATATTTGTTGACGCCGCCGCCGCCGACGACGGAATGTAGGATCGCTTAGTCTCGCTTTTTCGACTAAAGTCAAAGGCTCGACAATAAACCATAACTGCTTTGGCAGTCCAAGTAGTAGTATGTTCATGTCAGATACAAGAAGGGCTTCAAATATCATTATAGATTTTTCTGTATCTTGTCAAAATGTTAAATATGCAATTAAAGAACCTTAGTGAGCACACCTCCACATTGTCCCTGGACATATAAAATATCTCTAAGAAAAAACACTTTAATCATAATTTCCTGCCTTATTATCTAAAAAGGTTGCATGATATTCTGTTGCAAGGTTTCAGAGGAGCTGCTATGACAGGAAAAGGACTGACGGACTGACGGACAAACTGACAGACAGACAAACAGACAGATGGGTCAAAAACATTATACCCTTTGCAACTCGTTGTGTGAGTATAATAAGACTGGATGCAATCTTTAATGGACACAGATTTGAACCAGATGCTCCGCAGGCCGTAGCTTTATACGACCGCAGAGGTTGAACCCTGAACGGTTGGGGCAAGTATGGACACAACATTCAAGCTGGATTCCACTCTAAATTTGGATTGTGATTAAATAGTTGACACAGCATAGGTTTCTGACACAGAATGAATGTATTCAAATGAACTTAAAATTTTTGTTTTCTCTTAGAGCAATTCACTATGCTGTTGAATATTAATCCTCTCAAAAAAATGTTTGAAGAAATTTTCTTTTTATTTATGAAATTTTAAATGAGAAAAATTGAACCCAATTTTTTATTCACATCCCCCTTTCCCTTATTCCAAAACTAATTTCAATTAAAATATTCTAATGGAGTTTGCAACAATTACTACTCATTTAAATACATCATAAAATATTAAGATGTAAAAAAACTGCTTGTTATCACTGAATGGTAAAGATTATTTAAATTTACCAGTTGGTAGTAAAAAGTGATTATACATTGTATATTGTATATAACAAAGATTTAAGTTGATTCTGGACAAAGAAAGATAACTCCAATTAAAAAAAAATCTTGCAGATATTTCTTGCTTACTATACTGGACAAAGAAAGATAACTCTTAATTAAAAAAAAATTTGCTATTTCACAATATTGTGAAATTAGATATTTCTTGCCATTGCACAATACTGTGCAATTGAAAAGACTTGCTATTGCACAATACTTAATATAATAATTTTAGATCCTGATTTGGACCAACTTGAAAACTGGGCCCATAATCAAAAATCTAAGTACATGTTTAGATTCAGCATATCAAAGAGGCCCAAGAATTTAATTTTTGTTAAAATCAAACTTAGTTTAATTTAGGACCCTTTGCACTTTAATTTAGACCAATTTTAAAACTGGGCCAAAAATTAAGAATCTACATACACAGTTAGATTTGGCATATCAAAGAACCCCAATTATTCAATTTTTGATGAAATCAAACAATGTTTAATTTTGGACCTCGATTTGGGCCAACTTGAAAACTGGGCCAATAATAAAAAATCTAAGTACATTTTTAGATTCAGCATATCAAAGAACCCCAAGGTTTCAATTTTTGTTAAAATCAAACTAAGTTTAATTTTGGACCCTTTGGACCTTAATGTAGACCAATTTGAAAACGGGACCAAATATTAAGAATCTACATACCCAGTTAGATTCGGCATATTAAAGAACCCCAATTATTCAATTTTGATGAAATCAAACAAAGTTTAATTTTGGACCCTTTGGGCCCCTTTTTCCTTAACTGTTGGGACCAAAACTCCCAAAATCAATACCAACCTTCCTTTTATAGTCATAAACCTTATGTTTAAATTTCATAGATTTCTATTTACTTATACTAACGCTATGGTGCGAAAACCAAGAAAAATGCTTATTTGGGTCCCTTTTTGGCCCCTAATTCCTAAACTGTTGGGACCGAAACTCCCAAAATCAATACCAACCTTCCTTTTGTGGTCATAAACATTGTGTTTAAATTTCATTGATTTCTATTCATTTTAACTAAAGTTATTGTGCGAAAACCAAGAATAATGCTTATTTGGGCTCTTTTTTGGCCCCTAATTCCTAAACTGTTGAAACCAAAACTCCAAAAATCAATCCCAACCTTTCTTTTGTGGTCATAAACCTTGTGTCAAAATTTCATAGATTTCTATTAACTTAAACTAAAGTTATAGTGCGAAAACCAAGAAAATGCTTATTTGGGCCCTTTTTGGCCCCTAATTCCTAAAATGTTGGGACCAAAACTCCCAAAATCAATACCAGCCTTCCTTTTATGGTCATAAACCTTGTGTTAAAATTTCATAGATTTCTATTTACTTTTACTAAAGTTAGAGTGCGAAAACTAAAAGTATTCGGACGACGACGACGACGACAACGACGCCAACGTGATAGCAATATACGACGAAAATTTTTTCAAAATTTGCGGTCGTATAAAAACTAATTCTAATATCGCCTGAAAGACAACGGCCACAAGTAGAACTTTTTTAACTTGTTTATATCTGTCATATTTTATTTTGTTTATTGTATTAATATAAATAAGTCCCTATTTTTTCTTCACATTTTCCAAGTCAGCGCCCAAATGGTCACCAATCCAATCTGTAACATTGTCTAATCCCAGTCAGCACCACTGTGTATACCCCCATCTGTAACATTGTCTAATCCCAGTCAGCACCACTGTGTATACCCCCATCTGTACCACTGTCTTAACCCCATCCCTTCCACTGTTTATACCCCTCTGTTCTAATGTCTACACCCCCATCTGTACCAATGTCTTAACCCCATCCCTTCTACTGTCTATACCCCTCTGTTCTAATGTCTACACCCCCAACTGAACCATTGTCTTAACCCCATCCCTTCCACTGTCTATACCCCTCTGTTCTAATGTCTACACCCCCATCTGAACCATTGTCTTAACCCCATCCCTTCCACTGTCTATACCCCTCTGTTCTAATGTCTACACCCCCATCTGTACCACTGTCTTAACCCCATCCCTTCCACTGTTTATACCCCTCTGTTCTAATGTCTACACCCCCATCTGTACCAATGTCTTAACC
The DNA here is from genome assembly GCF_036588685.1 of Mytilus trossulus. Classification (NCBI taxonomy): domain Eukaryota; kingdom Metazoa; phylum Mollusca; class Bivalvia; order Mytilida; family Mytilidae; genus Mytilus; species Mytilus trossulus. Next base: position 62,250,598 of record NC_086375.1, read on the forward strand.
CCATCCCTTCCACTGTCTATACCCCTCTGTTCTAATGTCTACACCCCTATCTGAACCATTGTCTTAACCCCATCCCTTCCACTGTTTATACCCCTCTGTTCTAATGTCTACACCCCCATCTGTACCAATGTCTTAACCCCATCCCTTCCACTGTCTATATCCATCTGTTCTAATGTTCATACTCCCTCTAATCCAATATCTACACCCCCTACTATTATCATTAGACTAAGGTTTACCTGTATTCCCTGAGTTATCTATTCCCCCATTAGTGCCACCATTAGTACCGTGATCTGTCCCATGATCTGTTCCGTGATCTGTTCCGTGATCAGTACCACTGTGTCCATTACCATTTGTTCCATGGTCAGTACCTGTATGACCATTTGTTCCATGGTCAGTACCTGTATGACCATTTGTACCTGTGTCTAATCAAATTAACAAAATAGCTTTATAATACAAATGTACTTATATTCTAAGAAAAAATAAGTACAAGCTTTGGTATTATTACCTATTTATAGTTTCAGGTTTGGGAGGAATTGTGAGTGCAAGTGACAGTGGCTTTATAAAGTGGAAAAGGGTGGACATAAAAAAATAATAGGATGGAAAGAATTTAATATAAATAAAAACAAGTTTATGATTCAGTATTATATCTCTTTCAAGGGACATGCTCCAGGCTCACTCAAACACTTTCATTCATGCATATAAAAACAGAATTATAACCAATAACTTGATGCATAGTTTCTTTTGACATTAATACAGATTTTACGAATTTTCATCCCTAAAATAGTTCTTAGTGATCATACATAAACTAAGAAAGATATGAAGCATTCATAAAGAGATCGTGAGAAACAATAATTGATCTGCAATACGTTCATCATGCTACTGTACTGTGATGTTGTATATTTTGCAATAGTATAAAAGACTGGAAGGAATTGTTCTTCATGCCATGGTCACAGTATAATGTCATACTGGGTTTTCTAATTATACATGTAGTACAGCTAAGTTTTGCTTTTTGCCCTCTTTCTTTTGAAGACAAGGGCAATCATTTTTCATTTCTTGGAGAGAATGAGTAATTTAAACACTCTATGCATTCAACATAAATGAATGAACATCATGATATATAAATGATGATTGATAAATGGCATGAAATAACAGAATAACTGCATAAATATGTGATACTCTGACCGCAATATAATTTTGTTTTAAAAATAGACATAGGTATGAACTCTATTTTTTTTCAACAGGAGCCGCCTGAAAGAAAAAAATTGAAAGGGGGGGGGGGGACCTTTCAGTCTGTGCCCATCACCCTCTAAGGAGTTAGAATCTAAAAGTATTCAAGTTGTGAATTTGGCATTTAGAATTTTGCATAGTTTAAACGTGTTTGGTTCATTGTATTATCAAAAACATTTTGAGATACATTACATTTTCAATAATTTTCTTTTAATTTTAGAAATGTTGTCAAGAAGTTTCCTTCCATGACAAGAGGGGACACAAAAAAATCAAAGAATATTCACAATTGTCAAATGCTTTCTTGATCATAAGTCAAGTGTTCTATAATTGACTACAAAGAAAAACTTCACAAAAGGTTGAAATTGGCCATTCAATTTTAATGTATTTTCAACCAGGTCAAAATGATACCAATTTCACAAGAAGCAATTGTGATATTACAACTTATACAAAATAATTTTTTTTGACAGATAACATAATAAATGACGAAATAATGACCCTTAATTATACATTATTTAGTAGTAAGGCTTTGGAAATAGATACAGTTATTAACCTTAAGAATCAAATTATTTCTTTTGTATATTCCATGATGAAGTTGAAATTCAAGACCATGTTTAGCCTAAAGTGAACCTTTAGCATGATACATATTTTAGTTTTTTTTAGTCAGGACTGCATAATTTGTGAGTCTCTTTAATGACATAGGGAACAGAATGAGTAGAGTATCCCATTTTTATTAAAATAGGGATGTAGTAAATTTCTGATAGAAACATTTTCATCTGAAGCAGAGCTCCCAATTTGAAGATTTGAAAAGTTGATACTTATGCACAGACCATCTTTTTCTTTGTCTATTCTTAAATTATTTTTCTCATAATGTTGTATTTCCTTATTTTATGAACATGATCAAATGGTGTTCATCATTTTTATGAACATGGTCAAATGGAGTTCATCATTTTTGTGAACATGGTCAAATGGAGTTTATTATTTTTATGAACATGGTCAAATGGAGTTCATTATTTTTATGAACATGGTCAAATGGAGTTCATCATTTTTATGAACATGGTCAAATGGAGTTCATTATTTTTATGAACATGGTCAAATGGTGTTCATCATTTTTATGAACATGGTCAAATGCAGTTCATCATTTTTATGAACATGGTCAAATGCAGTTCATCATTTTTATGAACATGGTCAAATGAAGTTCATCATATTTATGCACTGTTATCTAACACAACAATATCACTTATAGATACAAACCTATAACTTTAGAGGTACAAGCGGCCTTACATGCCTCTTCAGATTCAAAACGGTTGGTGTTGCCACGACAACCACCATACCAAAATCTCTGACATAGTTTGTCATTGTAATTATAATACCACTGAACTTTATATTTGGTACATTGGCCCCTGTCTTGTTTTTGGCGACATCGAGCTAAATAAATTGAAGACAAAATATTGGATAACCACACCCAGTGCATAGAAAACAAACACACAGTGTTAGCAACAGTGATATAACAACCATGTTTAAATTCTTTGTTACTAGATCTGTAATGCTGTTCAGTCTTTCATTTTTTAGTTAGTAGCTGCAAAAATAAACAACTCTAACGTTCCTTTTTTTATTTTCTTATTATTTTTGAATGGTTCTGACATCTTTAATTTTGGTTTTATTGTTTTGGACTTTAATCTGATTAAGGTCCATAACATTCTAATCCAAATATTTGAATAACAGCAACAGATTAAAAAATTTACTCAGAATTTTTTTTTGCAGTAAAAGCCAGCAAAACAAAGATTATCACATGGTTGTTTAAACTAACAATACTTTACACAATTTTGCTTGTATGTTCATTTATGAAAAAACAAATTGAAATTAAAAGTTACTTTAGGTTATTTTAAAATTAAAAGACAATATGTTTTTCTCGCTTTATTAATAAAATTACTGATCAAAAGTTTGGGTAATCAACCTTATATCTACATGTTAACTGATAACTAATCACGTTACAAAATTAGGACCAAAACACCCTATTCAAAAATTACATAAGTCAGATATAACGCCAGAATGTAAGTTAATATCAAAACTTAGAACATAAACATCTTATCTTACGCAGTTGTATAACAGATTTAAAAAGTTTTAAATAGTTCACAAGACTTTTGAACTTTGAAGGTGAATCATAAGTACTCTCTTTATAGTTATAAGTACCTCAAATCATTTTAGAACAGTTGTTACAAAATAAACCACTACTTAAAATTAACATTTAATCTGAGTATTCTAGATTCAAGAGGAATATTTGTAAAAGTAGAATTGTAATATATAACATGCAGAAATATAAATGTAAAGATATGCAACAGAATCTATTTTAAAGCAAAGATTTATCTGCATATAATGAAGGGATAACTATCTCTTTTACTTTCTACTCCTTCAAGAATAGTATTAGCTTTAGAAAAAAATAAAACAATAGTTTCTGCTCAAGTCAAATCGACTTGCATCTGAAATATTTAGTTTAGGTTGACCAATATTAATTTTATTTACATGCAGATGGGGACTCAAGTTTTCCCTCACTAAGGCAGTACCCCCTAGATATATTTTACACAAAATCATTTTTTTAATTCTAATTTTGGCATCCATGAAAATTGTGCAAAAGCATTTTCTACAGTTTAAAGGTGAAGGTTGGGTGAGGTGAAAGGTGCAAAGGATAATTGGTGTGCAAATTGGTGTGAATTGGTGTGCAAATTGGTGCAGTGATTCTAATCTACTATCTGGTGGGTGTATTTTAATGTACATTTGAAAGATGATTTACTACTTGTAGTAGTACGTCACATTTTATTAAGTACATAGTAATAATCATTTGACCACAAAAATGACTGCGAGAATTGATGAGAAAACTTTTCAATTATTTGAATTTTAAGAATAACGATTAATGAATCGAATTTTTGTTTTAAAACATTAATGTATTTCAGAAGTAGTAATCTTTCTCCTTTTATTTGGTAATTCAGTTTTCAGAATTTACTAATTATTTGTGTCCTTAATTTGAAACTACCTTAAAAAGTATGCATTATCTTTATGGTCAAAAATCTTATTCTTTATTTTTGTGATTTTAAAAACTTCTCTCATTGTTTTTTTTTTTTATTATAACAGAGAAATAATTTTTATAGTTACTAAATCCTTCTATTACTTACCCGTATCTATAACTACTGTATTAACTGGAAAGAAAGAAAAATCATATATTAGCACCAAAATATAATAACAAAATAGACAATGTTTTGTATGGTACCTTTGGATAACCATATGCAGTCTCGTTCTTCACTAACTTCTACAGACTGATACAGAAGACAAACCCCGACTAGCTATATATGCATAACAGGAATTCTATACATACAGAGCACATACTGAGCACACGACCTTACTACCCACAATTCTATACAGTTCATGTATCTCTTTATTTCAATTCCATTCAAATTATTCTTTAATTCTCTAATAACAAAAATGTTCTGTATAAAATGAAGTAATTGTAAAAAACAAATTCGAGCTTATAATCACAGAAATGTGGAACTAAAACTAGAATAGAATCATCCCCAAAATCCACTTTTATTTTTTGTCTATCTGATGAGTTAAGCCTTTTTCAACTGATTTTTATAGTTCGTTCTTATGTTGTACTGTTATACCACTGTCCCAGGTTAGGGGGAGGGTTGGGATCCCGCTAAAATGTTTAACCCTGCCACGTTATTTATGTATGTGCCTGTCCCAAGTCAGGAGCCTGTAATTCAGTGGTTGTCGTTTGTTTATGTGTTACATATTTGTTTTTCGTTCATTTTTTTTACATAAATAAGGCCGTTAGTTTTCTCACTTGTTTTTACATTGTCTTATCGGGGCCATTTATAGCTGACTATATGCGGTATGGGCTTTGCTCATTGTTGAAGGCCGTATGGTGACCTATAATTGTTAATGTGTGTGTCATTTTGGTCTTTTGTGGATAGTTGTCTCATTGGCAATCATACCACATCTTCTTTTTTATAATACAGAAAATTAATTAATTTAAGCAGATAAGGGAACACTCTGACATAATAAAAAAACAAGACAAAAGCAATGAAAATTACATTAAACTTTAAGTTCAAAGTATATATCCTTTACCTTTTATTGTGTTACAACTTAATTTATTAATTTATATTCTGCACATTAATCATTAAACTTTTAAGTTTGTTTCCGATGTCCACACACGGTTTAATACAAAGGATAATAATTTTGAAATTTTAACAACACCAAGTCGACATCAGAAGAAAGAAATGATAAACAAATTGCTTTTGCCCTTAAAAACCTGGTGAGCTAATTGTGATCTGACTATATCTAAAACTGTCCATGTTTCTGTGCCAAATGGCATCCCCCTTTTTTTGGGACAAAAAACAGGGGTTACCTTACATTCAAGTATAAACAGCTAAATCTTTCCAATAGATGGAAAATGAAATTGCAGACAATAAAAACTGTTCAAAAAGAGTAGAAAGCATGATTTTTAATGCATTTAAACAAAACATTACCACATCAGAGAGACTTTAACAAACAGACTGTAGAACCTAATTTATTCCACAACAACCAGTCTGAAACACTTGTAATCGTAGACTATACTAAGACATGGTTTCCTTTTCTATTCATAGACAAAAATATAAAAAAAAAACTTATCAAGGTTAAGGTCAAGTAATACACTTCAGTGCTTCTAATTGCATGTTTATTGTGTTAATTCTCTCGAAAAAAATATAGAACTGCAAGTCTTAGATCTGATGTTATGCAATAAATAACATCAATTCAAGAACCATACATTTCAAAATAAAGCTAACATCATGAGGAGATGTACTTATGTTGGATAGGTACAGAAACTGCTTTTTTACAGGCCACATCTACTGCTACTTCAGAGAGAAGTTGCAGAGGTTCCATCATTGTTCATATCCACTATAATTTAATTCTTGTTTTTCAATATGTATTTATCAGTGTAGACATGAAAAAATTATTTCCCATAACAAATAATGATGTTAAGGGCATACGATACAGTTTTGATCCTGTATTTACAAGTTCGTGAAAATTTGCATATAGGCTATTTTTTACCTGATTAAATCAAATATGTAATAAAAAAAATACCTCCATGTGCTACTTTTTGAGTAAAATGAGGTCGAAATTTTGTATATTTGCTCAAAATTCAGATTTGTGGGCGTAATTCATTTTTCGAAAGAAAGACATAACTTTTTTGTTATAAAAGATAGACACAAATTGTTTTTTGTTAAATAATCGGTAATTTCTTTATTTTATAAGTACCATAAAAAGTATGCAATTTTTTATTCAGAAATAACTCATATTTATCAAATGTTCATGAACTGAGGAAAAAACGTCATTTTTTACTGCATGTTTATCAAAATTAAAAAAAATCCTCTATTTACAGTTTTATAAAATTTGGGTCACATAATCTCCCTGCAAAATGAAACAAATTGCTGTTTTGAAAAATAGGGGTCCATGAACTCGTTTTCAAATTAAATCAGTTTGAATGACAAAAATCAGTTGAAAAATGCATCTTTTCCCGATATGTTACAGTTTGACGTCGCGAAAATAACATTTTACGTTAGCAACGTCATTACCTCCCCTGTAACTGTATCGTATGCCCTTAATTTTTGTTTCTGTGATCGCTGTAGAAAGTAATTTACAATTACTATGATGTGAATCAATTAATTAGTCTTGGAAACATTTTCTGATTGCACTGATTAATTAATGGCAAGAACTTATTGCTGTGATTGCATTTCCATAATGTATACACAAATAAATATAACTAAAGCCAAAAATATTGTTGTTTTGTCTGTTAATGTGTTAAACCTATATTTCTAGCTATAGGACAAATATTGTTGGTCAGTCATCAGTTCACAGCATTCCATAAAATGTCTTCATATCCGTTTATAAATCCTTTGACTTCAGTGGGCTCAGTGTCAATATAATGTGTCCCAGTAGAGTGACATGTTTACTTGGACTCTTATCTAGAGAGCCAGTACATTAGAAATATGACTTGAATGTCTTGTCTACTTCAAACAAATGGTATAGGTATTCATATCCACATATTGACCAAGTAAAATTATATGCAATACTTTATGCACCACTTAAGCAACCAAACTAAAAAAAATTAGGAGATCTCCCTTTGAAGATGATTTTCAGAGGAAAATTTGCATCTGAACATATTTCTAGTATTAAAGCTGTTGAATTAATAATATTGTATGAATAACACCTCCAAGCAATGTAAATATAAAATATGTATCTCTTATCATTGAGAAAATATGTTGTTTTTTTTTATTATTATTATTTTGTATTTATATTTGTATTTTGTAAATGTCGGCTGGTATCATTTCTGTATAGGAATTTACACTAATAAAATTATTTGATTTGATTTGAAAAAAACTATTATCTATATGATTTATATCTCATTTTTTTAAATCTCAACATAAAGTGGTGGTATATAGGCATGATTTGCCAGGCCTTTGTAATTCCTTAAAAAGTGGTCCATGAACTAGAATATTTGACCTCAATCTGTACCTCAACACTGTATTAAATAAAAAATCAACAGCTGGATGTAACAAAAATATCTGTTACTTGAGACTAAAATCTTGCTCTCTTACCTACAGACCTCTCAGTCTGTAAACAAAAACCTTGTACATGTACTATGAAAAGGTTTCCTTTTATTTTCCTAATACAGTTATATTTGTTATCATAATACCAATTCAAAGTTAATATGGACTGCTTTAAATGACAAATACTTATTACATTAATATTTGAATTAATGATTAGTTTAACATGTGTGGTACTAGTTGTTGCTTGGCATGTTTGAACTTGGTAATCTAAGTCAATATTTAGTCTTTTTCGTCTTACAAAGTAATTTTGTGGTTGTGAAGTATCAGTCCTATAATATGTCTGTATTTATGAACTATACCTATTGTAAGCTACCAAGTTGTTCTATATTATCCTAACTGCCAGAGAATTTAAGTAGGAATAACAGAGGGGATGTAGAGGATGTACTCCTGATTATACCCCTTTGATTGCCAAAAAATAAAAAGCCACATGTTAATCATGATTTATATGATTTTTTAGCATAAAATTGTACAAAATATTTCCAAATTGCACTGCTCAGCATTTTATATTCCCTTTACTGGCATTACGCCCCCTTCCTATAAATTCTTTAAAATAGTTACAATTTGTCACCCATTAACAAACTGTTGACACTAACGACAGACTTTTGAACTTTCTAAAACATTCAATTACACATAAAAAGTCAACATTATCACAGGGGACTTAAATACTAGGCTGATACAATTATATAGGGCCATAAACTTAACTTGACATTTATAAAAGTCACACTGTCCAAAAACATTCCAACCCTATCATTTTACTGATAATTTGGTCCTTATAAAATACATGTATAACATTTAAATTCAGCTTAACATTACTATCTTTGGAGTGCTCTACCACAACATATTATCTAATCTACTCTCTAGTATTGGTCAAACTTGACCATCAGTGTGTGATGGCTAATCCTTTAAAATCCTATCAAGTACTTATTTAGGTGTGGTTAAGTACTGGTCAACAAAGCTACTTCATTTATAATTAATATTATGACTTCCAAAATACTTTTGATTACTTATAATACATTATTTAAATTCTGCAAACTGACTTTGATAATGGACAAACATGGGACACACAAAGCATAACATTTCATGCTTTAACTCCTATATGTTTGGAAAAACTAAGCTTTTAAATAATCAAAATGAAATGTCAAATTGTCTTCATATTCTTCACATGCTTGGACAGACAGATTGACAGTCAAAAGCATTTCTTAATACCCCATTTTTCAACTTACATTTTAAAAGAGTGGAGTAATAGACTAAAAGACCATAACATTCATCAATATGCTCAAGCTACATTCAATTCATATACATGTATCTCCTTTTATTCACATCGATTGGTCTATGTAAGTACTTCAAACAAAGAAGCAATACAAAAACAGTCTGCACTCCTCATTTTCAAATTATCAATAAAATAAAGCACATGTGTAATGTTAAAATTCATGTAGCCTATGATAGATAGCTTGTTTCCATTCGCCCAAACCAAATTAAAATAACATGCATGTAGTTCAGGACGGGGACATGGTTTGCTACAATCATATATAGGATCAGAAAAAGTGGATCTAGAATGAATGGAATCTCTGTTGAATTTTTAATAACTTATCATAAAGGACTTTTGCAATAAATCAATTATGATCTTTTGCTATTACAGAAGTCTGCTACTTCCATTACTCATACATTACATTCTAGGTGAATACTCGTGCTTAACATTTCTTATGTCATACTTGAGTATAATTATCTTTGATTCACAATTCTATCAAACTGATTTTTCTAGATAACAATATTGCATTATGACTTCAATGCATCCAGACTCTGAGTAAATCACAACCAAACTACAGTTAAATTTTCACTACAATTCATTCATTACTTGCTTCATTTAGCTTCAATAATCCTTGTACAACAACCCTATTATTATACACAGCAGAACATAATGGTAGTTTATCTATAAATCACTTAACCTCATAATTTATGGTTTAAAAATATTTTTTAATAACTTATTTTTATCTTGGAATGTTTCAAAATTTTAATTCTTTAAGACAGCCATATTATAATATTATACTTGTATTTACTTAGCTGGACAATCTTAAGACTGATATTTATAAAATGTAAACCATAAACATAAGATACCAAATCAGGCTGGAAAAGTTAATTTATCTTAGTTTAAGTGATATGTATGTAAAAGTAGGGCTGGACCTTTTTCAGGACGTCAAGATCACAAGTTTTTAGGCTCGGATTTTGGAATTGACCCTTTCTGAGGATCCGGGATATACTTTTTTTGAATTTTGGGATGTTGGATTTTATTTTTTCTTAATCAGGACCTTAAAATTTTAAGCCTGGGATTTCGGGATCAGCACCCCTCCGACTCCCCTCATGTAAGGCAAATATGTGTAATTCTCAGCATTTCATTTTAAATCCTTTTAAAATAAAATGAGCGTTAATGAGCAAGCCCACATAACCAATGCTTCCAACATAGAGGGGGAGAGCTTATAAGTGATCTGTGTGCATACGTTTTCTAAGAAGGAAGCGCCATTTGAAATAAAGCCCTTATCCTGAATGAACTAAATTGGACTTTAATATAGACTTTGGGCCTATTTTCGGCTGAAAGGAATCTCTTTATCATTTAATTGTGAAGTATATTGGACAATCAATAAAACTGGTGAAAGTTATTTACTTAAAAGAATCACATACACCTCCTTCAAAAAGTCAAACAAAATGACACTTCAGACGTTGGTTAATACTTTTATCAATTGTCAAATGTTTACTGTAGACATGATGGACAAAAAGTTCAATGTCCTTTTGTAATATTCAAATCTTAAGCAAAAATATATTGCTGTGTTGAAGACTCATTGGTGGCCTTCAGCAGTTATCTGCTCTTTGGGTGGGTTGTTGTCTCTTTGACATATTCTCCACTCCATTTCCATTCTCAATTTCATTTCATGTTCTATGCATATTAGAAACTCTTACAATTTACATTGGACTAACAATGAATTTGTCCAGTCTTTACTGTACATCTGAATGACACACATGTTCTGGTCAGTCAATGACTTTTACTCTTTTCGTTCCATTATATAAAGTCTGTTAGGGTAAAAACTGGACAAACCATTATCAAAGAATACCATCTTATAAACTTATTATCATTGTCCATAGCGTGCAGAGATCATACCAGACTAGTACCTGCAGAGATCCTACCGGACTAGTACGGCCTGTATTGGTCGTAATGTAATTAAAATTCAGATAAATGAATATCACAGACTAACACCACCATGAAATTTCTATATGGTATAATAACATTAGGATAGTGCTATAGCCTTAAACCATACTGTCTGTCAGACACTAAGTGTTTTAATAATATAATAATTTTGTGGTTTTATACATCAGTAGACATGTGTACTATAAATTTTTAAAGAATTCAAATTTAAGATAAATATTTCTATAAATTTGGGTCAAGTACAGAAAGTTGAGATAGAAGAAATCTTTTAATACTTGGTACGACTTAAATATATCATCTTTATAGGTCATATAAATAGCAAAATCTAATATAAAATAAATGGAAATTTTAAAACCAGAAAGGCATTTGGCACTGTGTTCATAAAAACATTTTGACTTTGACTGTTGTGAGGTGCTGAAGGACCTGTTAGGGACCTCGATCAGGATTAGGCCTATTACTGTTAAGGGAAATTGGGATTGGGATTGGGTCTTTATTTTTTTGAGGTAATTCTAGATTTATTACTTAGGAACTTATGATTATTTTTTTTAACCAATTCAAAGGAATGCTATACACAGTAAAGTCAGACATTTTTCATCTGCATTTTATCATTGTAATTGTTGAACAGATGACATAAATGCAGGATTATCTATCGTTTTTTTTGGAATTCCTGCATACAAATATGGCTATCAAAATTTAAATTGAAGTTTTCATTTTTGTACATACACCTATATCATCTGAATTTTATCAAAAATAAAAACACCGCCAAATTTCTGAATTTTCAGTACTTAAGAAAACATATCACGCTACATTTTAATATCCATGTCCATTCTATGATCTTTCATTTTTCTTAACATTTTTCACCTTTAGTATAACTTGATACTTTAATTGTGCATTTTAATTACATTTATGTTAAAAATAACAGGTACTTCTACCCTAAATTGAAAAATTCAGCTACACATTTTCACACAGGGAGAATCATGTAAAACTATAATATTTCTGTCAGTTATTTGACAAATGTTCTCAACTATGAAATATATTTAACCTATTTAGTTATGTAAATTAGTATTTTACTATAACTGTGTGAGACAACATATAGCATATTAAAGTTTTCGCAAGTCAATTTTATTGGACTTCAGTATCTTATATTACAGTAATAGATAAAATTTTGAACTGAATTAATACAAAAGTACATAAACACCCTCCAAAACAGTAGGATAATCTGTCAAAACGAAATCTTATGTAATCTATACTAAATGTTTTACTTTTTTTCTAGCTGCAAATTGTATTTATGCACGAAATGTTTATATATTTAAGCTATCTAAATTCAATTTGCCAAATAATTTTGCTCAATGCATTCAGAATCTGTCTTACAGTCTAATTATTTATTAAAAACTGAACATACACACAAATCCAATTACATACCGTAGTCTCTGAATTTTAGTCATTTTATTTCAATTAAATTTATCTAAAGCCTTAAAAACTAGAAAGGATCAAAGATATAAATACTATGTTTAAAATTGAGAATGGAAATGGGGAATGTGTCAAAGAGACAAAAACCCGACCATAGAACAGACAACAGCAGAAGGTCACCAACAGGTCTTTAATGCAGTGAGAAATTCCTGCACCTTGAGGCGTCCTTCAGCTGGACCCTAAACATATATATATACTAGTTCAGTGATAATGGATGTCATACTAAACTCCAAATTATACACAAGAAACTAAAATTAAAAATACTAACACAGGCCATTCTACTGGTATCAATAGACAGGTTTTATTTTTCTGAATAGTTTTTATAAAGTACAAATACTGTAAATTGGTATGTTTTTCACCAAGTTAGAATGTCCCCATTTCTGGGTTCCTGTGTCTGCTCTTCCTTTTAGATCTTATGCCACTAGATATCTTCATGAAGCCATCATGTGTGATATATAAGCAAAAAAATAAAACCCTTTTTAAAAATTTACTTCTTCAGTTTAATTATATAAAGTGAAATACAACAGAGATGGAAGATACTAAGGGTTATTGAAATGATTAGTCCAGGACAAACTGACCATGGCAAATAATGAAAAATGACCAAAATACAAACAACAGTCGACAAAACACAACACAACATAAAAAACAAAATGCTTAAAAAAACTACATGTATTGGAAGTTAGTTTCGGGACTAAAATTGTTTGCTCTTGAAAGTGAAATATTCTCACATGCAGGTAACAACTATATCACTCTGCATACAAAAAGATATATATAAGCATGTCAAAAGTTTGATTGTAACAGGATATAACATGACCATGAATACAAGAAAATTGGAGCTGTACTGAAAAGTTTAATGCTGTATTTTCCACATGATTTAACTTTATTATACAATATAACATATTTAAATTATGTAATGCTATACATTAAATTAAATTAGTTTGTAATCTCGTCTGCTGTGAAATAGCAATTTATCAATGAATTGATTCAAAATTCAGTTTTATAATACAAACTAAAAATTACTGAAGTCTAAAGAATACATGTTCAATTTTTCTACAAGGATGCCTTTTGCAATCATCTTATAATATGTTTGTAATCCTTGAATGTAAAGTTTTAGAAAGCATCTACTTGTAAACACCTATATTGATTTAAGCATCCCAGTACTGCCAAAGCAAAACTTCTGATTCTTATTTGTAGGGTTTGTCTGCCAGCTGGTAAAATGAATCTCCTAAATAAATACTTTTGAAAAGAGATAGGTATGTTATTATATAATATAACAGAAAATTAGCAAATTATGTACCATTTCCAATGGTGTTTTATTAGTTTAGTTTTGTTTTGTATTTTTGGAGGCCAAGGGGGAGGGGGAGAAAGGGTGTCTGATTATTAAAATATATCTCAAATGCATTTGTTCTTGTTTATCAATATGCATAAAAAAATCCCTGGCCAACTTACAATGATTTAAACTGTTACTTCAAATAACTGACAAGACATGTATGACCAAAAATAGGAAATTAAATTATGCTGATCATAGAAAAATAAATCAAGGTCAAGGTCAGATGACTCCTGTCAGATTAACATATTCTTACATGATTCTATCAAACACGTATAGATGACCTATTATTTAAGTCAAATTACAATCACCTTCAGCTTAAAGGTATATTGACAACTAGCATAAAATGATAACTGTAAAAAAAATATAATTGCATAAAGAAACCCCAAAGCTGATATTGCTTAAAAAAAAAGTCATCCCCTACCTGGATATGAAGTGAATGTAAAAAAATGCAACTTTGGAAGGTCAATGAAGAAAGTACAAACTAATATAAAGATATTTATATAGAATATTAATCTAATACAATCTTGATTTTGAATTAACTAAGCAACAACATCTTCATAATAACTTTCACAAAGCTGTATGAGATGGGTAACACCCACCAGAACAAAAGTGAGGAGAAAATCATTTCACAACTGTCTTGAGAATTATATCAGGAAGCATCCAAATACTTTACTCTTTTATTGAAGTACTTAAAGCAAAGATTTAGACAAATTCTACATTAAAAAAGTGGGGGTTATCATCTATTTACTACAAAAATATCTGTGAAGACAATCTTGATGATCTATGATAAGAAATTCGGTCATATCATTTTTTGCAAATAAAATCATTTTGGAGGATCAAAGGCTTTGAGGGGGAACAGCAATTTTCTGAGTGAATTAATGTTGGTATAATTGTTGCTTTCAGATACAAATCATACTAAAGTGTATAAAGCTGGTATAATTGTCAGTTTAGACGTTATCGGTGTAATTATTATGATCACTTTTTATGTTTTTTAACCCATTGATGATGTCATAGATGAATTTTAACAAGTTTTCCTTCGCAGGAGGTTAAATATTATCTTGTTCTATAGTGGATAGTTGGTTCAGAAAACTGATGATGGCATGATTTAAGTAGTGCAAAATAGTTATAAGGGCTAACTTTCGCACATACTGGGTCAATACTCGAAAGGTGTTTGAAACTAAATGAAATTTTAGTACCTTTGTTTTCTTTGAATACAAACTCAAAATACTCGATTTTTTTGTTGGCATCATTTAATTGGAATCATTTAAAGGACATAATGTTGCCGCAACCTAAAGATACACACAAGAAGCTGTTTTAAACTATTAAGTTTTGTGAATATGACCTTTAAAAAAATACAAAAAAAACAGAAACACATCACAAAACCCTTGTTACATAGATTGCTTGATAACTTCTGAGATCTCATACCAAATTAGATGCACTTTGGGCAAATAGTAGTCATACAAATTAGAACACATTTCCATTTTGCAATCCCAACTATCCTTAGTGTTAATCTGTAACACTACAATTGGCTTAATATTACGTCAATGTGTACATGTGTAACGGTTTATTTCTTCCTCTGTGATATTTTATCCCGAGGATAATTTGTCCCGGTAATTTTTTTCCAGGCATGGTATTACACAGGTAAATTTTTTCCAGAGGAGTGAAAATCTATCTGTGTTATGCGGATAGTATGTACCGGTATATAATTGCCGTCCTATATTTCACAGAACCATGTGAAATAGAGTCCTATTAACTACTATTGAAGTTACTCACAATCAATATATACCTGACTATAATTATAAAATGTTTCTCAAAGGTACACCAAATTTGCATAATTTATCAAAGGGAGGTAATTATAAGAAATTTATATTTTAAAGATATTAATATTAAATATTTTATAGTGAACTTTTTCCTTGAATCTTATTTTTTAAATATTCATTTATATAAAAAGATGACTTACAACTTGATTTAATAAGACAGATAACATTTCACAGGTAAAAACTATCCAGCTGTTAAACATGCTTTTGTTCCAATATATTGTTATGCCATGATTTATCTTATTTCCATATAATCATCATCTACATCTCTGTCCCCAGAAAAAAACTATTTATATAGTTAAAAATATCATCATAATCAAATTCTTCTATTACTATTAACAGTAGTAATGCAACTATATTTGAGAAATTTTCTACCTTACTTTTAAATTTACATTTGTACTGAGATCTGACAACAACTCACTTTTACAAGTATTTCACTAACCTTTTTTAATCATGATATTATTTTCACAATTACGATCTTTGAAATTACTTCTGGTTTTCTTCCCTATGTTTCATGATAATTTTCATTTTAAATGATGATATTGACTTGAATATTTCAGGAAATTTTTTCAAGGATAATTTGTGAAATTATTTCCCATTATAATACATTTTTTTTTTAACAATTTCGCTTTATTTCAAATACACTTATTATTTCATAGTATTTCTAAAGGATAAGTTTTTTCTTATAACTATTCAATATGTTAACTACCCAGATAGAATTTCACGGCAAAGGAAAAAATATCCCAGGGAAATATTTTCCTCCGGATAAAAAAATAACAACAACTACTGTGACATTTTTTCCTCGGGATCAAATTTCACCCGGATATAATTTTGCTTTACACATGTACAACCTATAGGGACTGCTTCACATAACCATCATAGCTTCCAAGAGAGGACCACTGGACATTAAGCAACCAACAATCAATCAATCCAAGAGAGGCCACCTTCATTCAACTGTAATACTACTTATCCTTTGCAACAAGGGCAGCCTTAAAGAAGAAACTACTGTCCTCAATGAGACAAAATCAAAAACCACAACAAATAGCAACTAAATTAAGAAAATATAAACACCATATTATTTGTATTTTTTTCCATTCACATAGTCTCACAGCTCACCTTTACTAATTCAGGTAAAAAGATCAATTATAATTGATGAACTTTTAATAACTCCCATGACCATATAAATACCATAATATCATATTCAAAGTTATTCAATTAAAAAACAATTTACCTAAAGCTTTTCAAAACATAAATTTTATATATTTTTTGTATCATAAATCTAAAGACTTTTTATTCATTCGAACTCACATCATAATAGCATTCACAGACTTTAACTTCGTAAAATTCTTACTCACAAAATCAACAATATGTATGAGAAATAAAGATTTCTATTTTGCTTCAAAGAGGTTATCATCCTATAAGAATACTAATGTACATTTTAACCTTAATAAAAACATTGAAAGTTTCAAACTATTATCGTAAAGCTTTGTTGGTTGGGTAACTAATTACACATAACCTCACACTAAAGGGTGGACAGTTTGTCAAGTTTACTAAAGCTACAAGATGCCCTGAGCTATGAAAGATAGTCTTCAAACTATATGAGCTTAATTTGTTCATATATTTTAAAAATTTTAAAATGTGAGATGATATTTTGATAAAGCAATACACAAATCTACAACTATTTGTTTATAAAAAGCATTCTGAATGGTTTATCAGATGGAGGGCCAAAATTACAAGATGTGAATGTTTCTAAAGTGCAAAGATTAACTTTTTCTCATCTCAAATTGAAACATTCAGTAAATGGTATACATGTATAGGGAGGATTCCCTTGGTCTGTGTCTATCAATGTATCAAGTAAATAAGAAAAATAAATAAAAGAAGATATCTGGTATGCATCAATAAGACAGCAATCATCTGACAAAAATAACTTAAAAAAACTGAGTGTCCATACAATTGATAAAGCTCTTAAACCATACACAGTCTTTGAAAAAGTGAAGTACAACTAATCAAAGATCTGCTTTCAACACTCAATTATTGCTGCCTTATAGCCTATATGTGCTGATGGCTTTTAGCAATCAACAATCAATCAATTGATAAATCAATCAATCAATCAATCAATCAATCAATCAATTCATTATTTTTGCTGTTGGATTGCTGTCATTTATACAGTTACAACATCTCCTAACATCAATATGTTAACCAATCCCTAATTCAGTCAAAACCATAAAGGTATTCAACTTAAACTTCATTCATAAAATTTAAAATTTAAATACTGAAAATTATACGAGCATGCATAATTTTAAACATTGTATGGGTAATAACTATGTTGGAAAAGAGAAAAAGTAAATGTCATATGGAATAAGGTAAAGGCTGACATTTAACAAGAAAACATTAAACTAAATGTCACCACTAATTTGTACAAGTATGTAGATAGCTTATCTGTGATCAACAGATTTGGGTGTTCTTAAAAGATCGTAATCTCTCTAATCAGTCAGCATAAATCAATACATGTACTGGGAGGGTTTAATTTTCAAATCAATTAGTACCAAAATCTTTTTATTATTTAAAACATATGCAATTTCAATTAATTTTTAAATAATTTCTCAATCAATCTGTTTTTGGGTTTTTGGCTAGATTGGCGTGTCTCTGTCATGCCCATGTAAGTAGTCATTCCCCTGAAATTCTTTGATGTCTTGACCAAATTTGAAGTGTTTGTACCAAAAGTTGGATTGCAAACAAAGCACTTTGAATAAAAAGATTTGTCAAAGATTATATCAATAACTTTAACAAATGGAAAAGTAATAGCTGGATTGTACCAGCTTCATGCTGCTGAACTCGGTGC
This sequence comes from Mytilus trossulus, assembly GCF_036588685.1. NCBI lineage: Eukaryota > Metazoa > Mollusca > Bivalvia > Mytilida > Mytilidae > Mytilus > Mytilus trossulus. The sequence continues at coordinate 62,269,121 of NC_086375.1, forward strand.
ACATTCTAAACTATACTTAAATCTCACGAAAATGTGTCACAATTGAACTTAAAATTCTAGAAAAAAATAAGGCTTATAACGACAACAAAAAACAACATTATTAAGTTATTTATTCAATTTATATAATAATTATTTTGTAAAGTCCAAGAACCTCAAAAAAATTTAAAAAAACAGTGATTGATATCATTCTATCAATTCTTAATCATCAGACTTAATTGAAGGCCTGTGCTTTTTCTGACCCATTAAAATTTGTTTAAATCTAAAGAAAATAATACAGTAAAAGTGTGCAGATAAAAAAAATATACTAGTGTAATGGAAATGTATTTGAACTGTTTGTACTATAATCAACATAACAAATGGGATATCCGATGAATAAATTTTATTGCAGAAAATAACTAAATGGGACATAAACGAAGAACTTCCAATTTCACAGCTTGGCTCAAAATGTGTATACTCTGTACAAATGTTATGAGATTTGATAGTGCTATAACATTCATTTCAAAGTTATGCAGCACCTGGTCTAGAACAGAACAATCCAATGTATGACTCAGTGTGTCAAATATTAGAGTTCCATTTTATAATGACGAAAAGGCATCCCAGTTATCCTTATGTCTTAATTCTGTTCAACTCCACCCCATCTGATAACATAGCTGATAGCACCTAAACATCACAGGGAAACCTTAACCATTGTTTATGTCATATGAATAAATTCATGGTTAAAATCTGTCTATTATTACTTGTGATTCTATTAAAATTCGGGCCCACACTTCTAATATATAATAGACTTCTAATGCATACCAGATTTTGTACAAGGTTTCTGATTTGGAAGACATATTTTTTTTTATATTATACTGGTAATTCTGATTTGTAATAGGCTACTGATTTAGACACATTTCTTATTTGACCCCAAATATAATTGGTACCAACTGACTACTGATTTAGACCCACTTATAGTTTGTCTTCATTTCTTATTCGTACCAGACTACTGATTTAGACTCACTTCTAATTTGACCCCATTTCTGTTTTTTTACCAGGCTTCTGATTTAGACCCATTTCTGGTTTGTAACAGACTACTGATTTAGATCCACTTCTTATTTGACCCAACTTCTGATTTGTACCAGGCTACTGATTTAGACCCACTTTTAATTGCCTCCATTTCTGGTTTGTAACAGGCAACTAATTTAGACACCATTCTTATAGGACACCATGTCTGGTTTATACCAGACTACTGATATAGACCATCTCTTAATTTAACCCCTTTTCTGACTTGTACCAACATACTGATTTAGACCCACTTCTTATTTGTTACTTATTTAAATCCATTTCTAATTTGACCCAATTTCTAGTTTATAACAGGCTACTGATTTAGACCCTCTTCTAATATGGTCCAATTTCTGGTTTGTATCAGGCTCCTGCTTTCCACCCACTTCTAATTTGCCCCCATTTCTGGTTTGTAACTGGCTACTGATTTAGACCACACTTCAGGTATCTTCTGTTTTTCATCTGTTTTATGGCTGGACTTAGTTATGTAAACATCACAATTTACATCACAATACCAAGTTTATATTTAGACAACATGAAGCAGGTTTCAGACAAATAAGAATTTTGTCACAAGTATATATTGTATATATATATCTTTTGGCAATCAAGTTACATTAATGCATGAGAATAATAACTAAATTCATCTACAGGACACCAAAATAAACAGCTTCTACAAACAACAACAAATAAACAATCTTTTGTCTTGGCAAATAACTGCATACTTCTGATAGTCATCAATTATAGTATCCTATCATCAAATTAATACTAAATTCACACCACTCAGCAAATATATTGTAATTATCGCTGTAAGCATTTCTATCTGAAAAAAATTTCATTTCCTATTTGTGGTTATAGCTAATACATGAATGAATATAACATGAATTGGTGAATAGAAGCATTGCCAAAAAACTATTGCTCATGATTTTTGAGATTCAAAGATTCATCAAGTTTTACTTCTGATGAGGTGAGTTGATTTGAAAAAACAACCAAGAACCATACAAGGATATAACATAAAACCATCTAATTAGAATGCATGGGGGGAAAAGTTACATTCCTGTATATTATTTAATTTGCTGATCAATTGAGTATGCAAATTGTCCTTGCTGTTCAGAGCCTTGAATGAATATACTTTTAACAAAACTTTAACTTGTTACATAAGATCATGTATAATAACTGAAATAGCATCTTCCTGTGATATTTTTATGAATGGATTTTTTTGTTTAGTCTCCTATCCTTATACATATCTTTTTAGATTTGGTGAAAAGTTAAACATATATACATTTCATCAGTTTCACAAGTCAGAATCAATATGTGGTTCATTACAATCGTTGACAGCGCAGGTCAATATATCATGTAGAGATATACCCTGCCTTTAATATTATTTAAACTTTGTATAGAAGATATCAAGATACAGAAAAAAGATATATAGGAAAAGCTCAACATGACATTAAGGAAAATTTAAAATACATTTTTGTGTTTATTGTCATGCAGAAATTTTGTCAACTGCTGAAATTTAAATGTTAGACATCAAATTGTAACATAAAAAAAGTTCATTTGCTGGGGTTTTTTTTTGGTTTTTTTTTATTTCGTGCATTCTTGGTTTTATTTCTTAAATATCTAATGATTGATTCCTTAACAGTATTTATGTTTTTCTCTATTTTTATAGTACATGTACATGTATTATTTTTTCTTTATTTTTTATTACATGTTTTTATTTATGAATTTATCTTTATGGGCTATGTCTCCTTGCTTGAATACAACAAAAGTTTGCTCTTTTCAAATATGGTGAAAACTTTACCTGTTTGTTACATGTCTAGCATTTGTAGACTGATTAGCTATTCATTATAATGTCTTCTGTTTAAGTTGGCTTCAAAAATCGTAGAGGAGCACTTAAAAAGTTTTGCATAAGCGTAGAAGTTTCAGCCACTATTTGAAAAGCTTGATAGAACTAGATACATTTTCAATGCAAATTAACTTCATTAATTAATATAATTGAACTTACCTGTTTTTGTTTGACTGCAAGCATTTTTACAAACATCTTGTGTTAAAAAATTATTTTGCCCTGCATCACATCCACCGAACCAAAACATCCGACAGTCTCTTTCTGTTTGGTTGAAATACCATCTTACTGTATAGTTGCTACAAGGTCCAACTTCAGGAAGTTTTAAGCAGTTCTCTGAAGTAACTGTCAGAACAAAAACACAATTTAATAAAATCACTAAACAACAAAAACTTATCCGAAGAAATTTAAGTTTTTCCATGATGTTTAAATTAGTTCTGATATGTTTTTAACTTGCACTGAGACTAATGTTGAGTGGGTGAATTTTTTTTTCTTGAAGTTGATGATGGTATTAGGCTGTCCTCTAAACACTAGACACTATCCACTGACTCACTCAAAACTTATGAATAAATGAAATAGGAAATCTCCATTCAAGCCACTTATGCAACACAAATAATCATTAAAATTTTGAAATCCACTCTACCATAAAATTTGTGTTGCTCCTGTAAGTTATGAATGAAAAAAAATAATGTCTATTGGTCTGTTGTATATTTTTTTATATTTATATAAATTTCCACTTTTATAAATCTTGCAAAAACTTCATTTATGAAGAGCCATGGGAAATGAATTATCACTGTAGAATCCAATTCCTATGATTTAAATCTAATTCATGCATTTCATCCACATTTACATTATGGTATCTTAATGGTTCATGAGAATAAATGTGATCCTATGTACAAAGGTTGTGACTATGTGTAAGTATTTAGATGAGACAATATTGTTTATTCAAACTTAGTTTAGAGAGGGACTTGTTTTAGCCACACCTCTTTATATATACTTTTATTGTCCACAATGAAATTAAGATGGGGATACCCAGGGGATATTTGAAAATGATAAGCATTTAAACTTTATAAGTAAATTACTTTGAAAATGTTAACCTATTTATGAAAATAGAGAGAGACATTTAAATATTTAGGTAGACAAAATATACTTCTATCCTCATAATAAGAATAAGATCTGATGATGAACAACTATCTAGTGGATTCTCTGGAAAATATTCAACAAATTATGAAAATATGATAAATGAAGGCGTGTAAAGGAATTTCTTAGTATCTACCTGTCAAATATAAAGAAAAGTGATAGTTTAGTGTAAGCTTTCATTAAAATGGTGTTGTAATTTAATAAAAATATGACATGAAAAATGGCTATTTATGTTTAAAAACAAACATACAATAATTTGTGCTTGTTCTGAAATGATTAGAATTAAGCACCAAAGCATGAGATTTAGATTTAACTTGTGATTATAAGTCGATTAATTGGATTTTAATTCAATAGAAATGATGTAAGTGATTCCAGGTGTACTGGTCAAGATTAAAAGGTTTATAATTTTAAATATCAAAAATTAATGTACTTACAACTGTGAGAATTATAATATACACAGGTCACATTTGAAAAATTTAAACTATTCAAAGGTTTATGACCCTTCTGTAGTCTTATGTATTACAAATTTACGTAGTATATAACAAACAGCAACAATATCTAGAAAAGAGTCGACCAGATTACTCACTAGTTTGTCTATGTTATGCTACTCTTTATTGTTTACAACAGGACTAATAAACCTTTACAATCCCCCGGCCCCCCTCCCCCTCCCCACAAAAAGTGAGCTGAGTCAATTAAGTCAAACGCACCTTGGTGTACTGGAAAAGGTACATACTTGTAGTTTTTGTCCTAACATCTTTTGTTTAAACTAAAAGAAGGATTTGTCTATGGGACTCCCCCACTTTGACCTATGCAAGAGTCAATGTACAAATTTAAACAATATGATCTGTGAGGTCACTTTTACCATTCTCTAATATTTCCCTCTTTAAATGTATATATTATTTTATTCAAAACTATGCAATTAAGAGCCTAACACATTGAAGAGAAACTAACTGGTACATTATTTAAACTCATTAATTGACCATAAAATGCATCTATTTTTTCATATGCCATCTATTCAAAACAGCAAACAATATCAATGCATCAAATCAAAAATCTGTTTTTTTCTAAAATTATGTAAGAAAGTTTAAATTTAATGATATACATTATGGGACAAAACCCCTCTCATTATCCATTTCAACATTATTACAAAGAATTATTATACAACATTGTATGGTGATTGTATAACTAATGAGAGGAGAAATTAAGTATCATCATTAAACAATAAACAAGAGAAATGCATGTTATTTACACGCCTTGTAACATAAAAGACATGTTTATCGGCTAGAGCTATTTCTTTTGATATTCATAATTACAAGCAATAGCAAAAAAATATATTTTGTCTAGATCTGATGATTTGAAATTCTATACAGTTTCAACTCCCAATCTTAAAACTAGACACAAAGTCTTCTAAACATTGTTAACCAGGAGAACTGAAGATGGGTTACTACATTTTTTTGAGGACTAAAACACCTATCCCCTTAATATAAAGAAGTCAGAGAAGTAATTTATTTGTGACAAAGCTCTAAACAGACATGATTGTACTAAAAGTTATTCACAGCAGATAAATTAGTTTCAAAGATGACCAGTAAATTCCTTTAATCCCCAGTTTTTGGTGGGGTCTTTAATCTTTAGTTTTCTATGTTGTGTGTTTTGTACTATTATTTGTCTGTTTATTTTCGATCTACAAGTTTGACTGTTCCTCTGGTATCTTTCGCCCATCTTTTAAAGTAATGGTGACAGTGCTCGTTTGTGATAACAATACAATTCAGATTAGAGTGACTTAAACTTCTCAGTCAGCTTTAGGGGAGAATGCTTCAGGGAGAGTTTGAATGCAAACCTTTAGGCCAAATAAGGTAAGAACTAAAAGAGACACAAGTTGCCCTTTTAGTACAATGATTAAAATGTTACCTATTATTAAATATAAGTGTATTCAATTAAAAGATCCCACAGTGATGAGCTTGCTGATATCCTTTAATTGGATTGTAACTACTTGGGAAGTAAATCCATCATCTTACATGATACTTGAAATTCTAGTTCGTGACATCGTTATAGCTTTAGATGAATCAAGAGTAGAAAAGGGTCAGATATAAATACCAAATTTAGGGTAATCCAAATTGATCTTCTGGTCTTCTTATTAAAATCATAATGAGGTTAATCTATCATATTCATTAAAACTTTTTCATCAGCTTGTCTCATTGTTTTATGATTAAGTAAAAGTTCATGCATGCAGTTGAATCTTTAATCTCAATTCTAATACATGTATGAACTATGAAACCTGAACAGAAAACCATATATTGAATAGAAGTTATTATTTTGTTTCAGTTCAAACATGGGTTCAAGCACTATCATGGATAAATTTTGAAAGATGTGGTAAGAGTGACAATGAGACAATTCTCCATCAAAGTCAAAATTTGTAGCATTATAGGTCAAAGTACGGTCTTCACCACAGAGCTTTGGCTCACACCTAACAGCAAGCTATATAGGACCCAAAATATGACTAATGGAAAACCATGCATTCAAACAGGAACACCAATGGCCTTATCTACATATAAAGCAAGAAACAAGAAACGTTAGGAACCATATCAATAAATGACATCCTTTTATGTAAATTTATTGGTATATAGAGAGTTTTTTTCTTGCATTTACCATAGTTTAAAGAGTTGGGAAAACATTTAAAACAACCACAGCATTTTAAAACAGATGTATCAAATGGATCACAGATTATTCAAGGTTAAATCATTAGCCTAAACTAGGGATAATCCATCTGATTTTCAATTCTTTTTCATTCAACCAGTACCATGACCGACATTGAGCTACTGATTCAAATACAAGTATGTAACTATGTATATCATGGTGTAAAGTTTGAGCTCATTCCTCTATTTCCAAAATTATATACTACTGTACAAAACTACAGATTTGGCAGAAACTTAACATCACAGAAAAAAACAGTTGTTTCTACGTACATGTACCTATAAAAGGAGAAAAAATATGGTCAATATTGCAATCAAAAGTCCTTCAACTATAAAGGAAGACTTTGGTAACAAGACCAAACCTAAATTTCAATTGCGGAATTGACCAGTAAATAAAGGGAATGAAATCCATGTGACAGCTTTACGACCCTGTCCATATGATTAACTTTGATGTGACAAGGAGACCTGCAGTGAATAGTTAATAGGGTTATAATTACAATTGTGGGTCATAACCCATTTTATCAATGGTCACCCCCATATAAAATATCCATCAATACTTTAAATCTTACTGTTGGTTTTATAAGGTAGAATTAGCTGTGCCAGAAAAATTGACAATCTTCAATCATTGTTTAAATTTAGTCTATTAGACATTCAAAACACATGGTCTAGTTTACATTTCATAAATATCATATTGTATGTATAACCAGGTCAATTTAACACAAATTCTGAATGTTGTAGAGTTGTATAAGAGATAACAGTCATTTTAATCCTCTGGACAAATACCCTCTTCATAAGTGGATTTCTACTTTAACGTAATCCATTTTACAAACAGTCTCTTTGGATATTCAACTCTGCTATCATTGTAATATATTATGAAATATATAATTCACCATGGAGTCAAAATATCTTATATTCAATCAAAGGATTTTTAGATTAAATGTAGCAAATCGTTTAAATCATGTGTTTGATGTTAAGCACCTTCAACACTCAAATCTTTTCAAATTTTAAATTCTGTTAAAAAGAAAATAAAAAGTAAGAGATTAATCTTGAAAGGACAAATTGAAGAAAAACTAAAGCTATAATATTTTACTATGTCTTAATCTTTCTTTGATGATTCTATGCGTTGCCAACTTAAAAATGTATTAATTCAAAGTTAACTTATATACCTCATCTAACGAAAAAAACAACTTTCTAAAATTTAATGATAAAGGTTAACTTTTAGTTTATGGAACTGTATGGGATTAAACCCAGGGAAGAATGACTTTAAAGTACTTTGTACTAATCAGATGTTAATTAACTTATAAAAGTGCATTTGTAATGAGAATAGACTGGTCATATTACTTTCATTGAAGTTTAAAACCTTCCACTAAAAAACAATTATGCAACAAGAGGTAAACATTTCCTCTGTAATAGATCAACATTTCTTAGAGGTTATTGGGTAGATATTGCGAGTATATTTCATTCAGTTATTTACACATTTAAACTCATTCATACTTTCAAGTAACTAAACCCACTTTTTTGTTAGCAAAAAAAATGTCTGTGAAAAAAATACTTTACTATGTTAACTCTTGAATGTATGACATACCACAGGAGAAAAACTTGGTCAAAAGTAAAACAAACTAAGAAATAATTCATGGGGGCTTGAATATATCGTTATTTTACCACGGGTTGGCCCTTTATGACAAATATTTTACCATGAGCGATAGCGAGGGGTAAAATATCGGCATAAAGGGACAACCCGTGGTAAAATCTAGATATATTCAAGCCCCCATGAATTATTTCTATTCTAATAGGACAAATACAGCACTTTTTTTTAGCCTTCAACAATGAACAAAACAGATAATTCTATAAGCCATAAAAAGTTATGTAGACTACAAACAAATTGTGAAAAAAATCAAATAAAATCCAATGACCCTCTTTATTTAATTATGTCATTACAGCTGACAGCAACCAAAGACAACCACAGAACTACGAGCTTCTGGCTTGGAAAAGAAGATAATGTGATGAGTTTAAATATATTGCTGAGAGTTCAAATCTTCAATTAACCTGGGACAGTGGTTTAAATGTGTTTCTGAGAGTTAAAATCTTCCATCAACCTAGGACAGCGGTTTAAAAGTACAATATTAGAACAAACTGTTTAAGTTATTTGACTCATTAAAGTTTGAAAACTACTGAATACTGAATAGTCTATCATCTAAATAAAATCTATCTGAAGACAACACCCCATCCCCTTAATTCCACCTTTTTTCTTAAATTAGATTTGTGGAAAATTTATCAATCTTATTTTAATGAAATTCTTTTAATTTTCAAATATACATAAATTACGTTAATAAATTAAAGGTTACTGCAAAATTTCTTAATTTCTATTGAAAGAGAATTTATTATAAGGTTCTATGCAATAACTACATAACCAAACAACCAAACTTCTAATGTTACAAATCACTCGACCTAATTTTCATAGTTTCTCAAGTTCACATCAGTACGCAAGTAACAAAACCACAAAGTTCCTGTAAAAACTCCTCCAATATACTTTTGTAAGCTGTTTTCTCACCTACATTAAAGAGCTGAGTCACAATAAGCGTTGACAAATCGTAGAATAATTGACTCAAAGTCGTCATGAGATTCTCCACCTACACAACTAAGTGTATCATCAAATTCACTCTGTAATTGCCGTTCACCCTTCATCCTATGCATTTTTTTTTTCATCTTGTATTTTTTATTTTATCTTTTTATTATTCTTATAAATTTAAACAAATACAAGTTATACTTCTTTGGAAGAGAGAATATGTTCTGAATGGCCTTATCCTTTTTTACTATAAACAATCATCATTTTTTTTTTTAGCTAACTGTGGTATTGGAGACAACTCCATTTTTTATTATTTAAACTACAACTTGTTAAATATAATTTTGTCATTATAAATGACGTAAAGTAAAAAATCAAAGTCAAACAAAACTAATTTTCATCCTTCAAAGTACTGGATGAAAAGTATAAATATGGTAATATTAAACAAAACCAGTCATTTCATAAATAGCTCAAAATTTGTATATAAAATCATGGCCCTGAACCTACAAATAAAAGTTTTCAAAGAACACACATTTGAATGGTTTTACACTAGTAATTTTGGGGCCCTTTATAGCTTGTTGTTCCGTGTGAGCTAAGGCTCCGTGTTGAAGGCCGTACTTTAACCTATAATGGTTTACTTTTTAAATTGTTACTTGGATGGAGAGTTGTCTCATTGGCACTCACACCACATCTTCCTATATCTATGATAATTTATACAATACTGCAATAATTATTGAAAAGCAAGGCCTATGCTCTAGGCCATGCAAGTTTATTTATATCTATCAAGCCCCATGAATTTAAGGTTGATATAGATTTTGGTACTGGTATATTCAATTTAAGTTGATATCAATTCTGACAAACATTAGATTTTTAATCTAACAAAGAAGTTTGGTGGGAACTTTATTAAATCAAAAATGCTACAAATATTGTGTGTCCCTCTATTGTCCATGATGCTCCAGGAAGAAGGTTTATATGAAGCACAGACACTGATATTAGAGTGTATGATGGCAAGATTTTACATCAACATGCTTGTTCTTTAATGCGGGGTTCACACATTGCCGATTATTGCTCCCGATTGAGATCAGACAGCAATACGACACGAAAAGTGAAAAAGTCGGATTAGTATCCTCAATTATCTGGAATGTCCTATCATTGTCTGAACGCATTCGTTTTAGTTCGTAACAGATTCCTACGGATCGGGAAGGGTCCGAATAGTTCGGCAAAGCATCCCGACAGTTAGGTGCGTCCCGTAACATTCGGGGCAACTCAGCCGATTTTGTCTAGTCGGATTACAATCGTGGCTATGTCGTGACAGATTCTGCTGTATCGGATCGAATTCCGAACAATGTCTTGTGTATTCTGGACGGTGTCCTGTGGAACAGGAATGATCCGGAGTAATTTTTCATAGTTGTTTTTCTGCCGATTGAGTCCAGATTGCATCCAGATCTTGTCGATTGCGAACCGTTTTTTGCTGAAACCGTTCCGAAACAGTCCCGTTATAAATACGAAATTCGTCAATGATACCCACGTCAGAGTCCCGACAATTACAGAATACAATACGACTGAGACCAGACAAAGCCGTTTGAAATGCGATAGAGCGGACTATGATAGGATTACGTTCCGACAGTACTTGATCATCCCGAATATGCCGACAGTTTTCGAACGGATAACTTCCATCAGCGTCGGTTCACTGTCCGGTCACTGTCTGATCTCAGTCGGATAACATTCGGTAGAGTCGGGACGCAGTCGTGACAGACTCGGTCGAATTTTACCTGGCGAAAAATACAAATCGGATAAGAAGCGGATTCAGAACGGTATTATCGGGACTAATTAGCTAAGAAACGGTTGAATATCGGTGCTTCCTGAATACTATCTGATTGTTGTCGTGATCAAATTATTTTTTTTACAAATTTTAATTTAAGTTTGAATTTCCATCCACGATTCACAGGATCTTGATCAGACTTTTAATAAATTTTAATCGGGAATGGTCCTATCAAGAACGGTAGTAAAAATCGTGAATGTGTGACCCCAGCTTAAGCTGGCTCAAAAATAAAATGTTCTCTCATGATAATAAAGAAAAACTTAGTTTCATAATTTATTATGAGGAAGCCTAATAAAACTGATGATGTATTCAATCTTTTAAGTGACATATTTTGAATAAGTAATATACTGTATAAAATAAGCATTCCTTTTCAAGTCTCTTTAAATGTCCCTATGACATAAGTACCTAGCTAGATTACAAAGTGCTATATACATGTACAATGTAGGTAAATAATAGGGTTAGATATACCAGGTAACATATTTCATTAAATAAACATGAAAGTAAATTAACTTTTCAATTTCATAGTCAGAAGATAAGATATTTTATGGCATTTATAAAGAATGACCAGTGGACAGACAGGTACTGAATCAACAAGAGGTAATGACCATATCAACCTGGGCACTGACCATTACCTGGACAAATAGATAAATAAGTGATGGACAGTTAGGAATGAGGTCCAAAATAGGGATATTCTTCTTAATCACCTTAATATCATCATGTTTATGCGTGAACAGGGGCATAACATAATATATTATGAAAAGGGGTAAGGCTTTCTCAGTGTAACTGATGAGTCTTATGTAGACAAAATGCCCGTCTGGTGTACTTAATTAAAATCCTGGTACCTTTGATAACTATTCCATGCAGCAATTCATACTACAGTACATTTGTGCAGTGGGAAAAGGCTATTTAACATCTAGAGATCAACATACCATCTTAAAAAATAGACAGGTGTTTGAACATATATGTTTAGCTAGTCTTAAACTGGTTAACACCTATAATATCTGATGCCCTCTATTTTAGATAGAGAGAAAATTTGATAAAAAAAAACAAGTGTTACCAATCAATCATGTATCTATTAAAATAAAGCAACATAAAATCTGACAAAAAAATTGAGATCATTGATACAGCTTTCTGATACTCAGACCATTCAAATTTGTAAACCAGATATATTTACTTAGTGAACTGCACAATAAATTCATGGCACACGCGATTTTCTCTATAAAAATTAATGATGAAATACTATAAACTAGTATAGGACGTCACTATTAATAGTAGATATGTAGTCATAGCCATATGAAATCTAATGACCTCTAAGACATTAATAGAGGTCACCATGTTGGTGCACTTAACCAATCACAACATTGCTAATTTGCCAGAGGTGAGATAAAACTTGGTTATTATTGCAGCATTGAAATTTAAATGTGATGGTTACATCAGTGGCGGATCCAGAGGGGAGGTTCCGGGGATTGGAACCCCCATATTATTTTTGGCAGATCAATGCATTTGAATGAGGACATAAAGTTGGAACCCCCCCCCCCCCCCTTTATCCTGGGTTGGGAACCCCCCTTTTTAAAATGGCTGGATCCACCCCTGAACATGACTGCCACTTTCATGCAGTAGTGTTTTTGCTGACATTGCACTTTGAATTTTATATTATTTTCTGCTATCATGCAGTTATTTTAAAATTTAACATATTATAAAGATGGATTCATAATAAATATCCTTATTTTCATTATTTCAAAACCTCTTCAGAATCAATAAAATTAAATTCAATGATAAAGATTACCAAAAGGATTGAGAATGAGTTATTTTGAAATGTGTGGCTTGTCAATGGCAGTTGTTTCACTAAAACAAGATGAATGCTCTCCATGCAGCTAAACAGCATGTCAAAACATTCTAAATTATGTTATAAAGTTAAACATTCCTGAGAGTTCCAACCCAATGTGCCAGTTTTATGAGCATGGTGGTTTAAGAGAAGAAATTATTTTACAGTTTACATAAATAAAAAGTAATGAGAAGAACAAAAATTAACCTTAGAGCCAGGTGAGCTGAAAATGTCAGAATATAAATCAGAAATAACAAGGCCTAGTTCCAAACTAATGTGCCAGTTTTATTAGCATGGTGGTTTAAGAGAAGAGTTTATTTTAGAGTTTACATAAATAAAAAGTCATAAGAATAGAACAAAAATTGACCTTAGAGCCAGGTGAGCTGAAAATGACTATTGAAATATAATGAGCAATGCTTAGGTAATGTCAGGATATAAATCAGAAATAACAAGGCCTATCTGACATAACAAGACCATGCTCTACAGCAGAAAGATAAGAATTGGTGTAAATAATTTGTTTATGATAGCATCTACAGACAAAAGAAAGGCGTAAATCTTATAGATAAAATCACAAATGCATCACTCTTAATTCTCACTTGGTCAGATATGGGCTTTGAGAATGCTTTCTATAATCATTGTGATATTTGTATAACAGTGTTTGACAACTATAGCCAATCTGGATATGGAAACAATCACATACAACACATATAAAACTGAAAGCAGCTTTCATGGGCAATAGTGTATTTCAAACAATAGATGAAACAAGTGACTCAAATTTATACAAATGTTTCATTTTTAGAAGGTTAAATAAAATTCTGCTAAGCTTATTATTCATAAAATTAAAATAATTTCGATATTTAAAATTAACAATATTTTATTTGAAGATTAAGAATACCATCAATTTAACTGTGATTGTTGAATTTGAATTAAGCATTAAATGAGGAATTAAGATAATTACTATATACCCAAAAGAATATCATTACTTTTATTATCCCTCTACTGAAAACTTAATAATATATGCCGTTAGCTGTTTCTCAAATCATATTAGCTGTTCAAAAATACTCTAGTTGTCTAGACTGATCATATATAACTATAGCAAGACATGTTTCAGACCTCACAAAACTTAAGATATTATCTCAGGATATTATCAGTCATCCACAACAATTAACAGTTGAGATGAGTATAATGAGTTAATAATTGCAACACAAAACAAAAGCAACAAAACAGGTACTAATTTCTAGAGAACCTGTAAAATCAATTAATAATCCACACATCTATATTGATCTATATTGTTGTATAAAATTTTGATTATGTAATATGTGAGATATAATTAACTAATGCAGTGATTCATTTTACATGGCAGTGCCACATGCATGTTCTCGCATGTATTATTATAGCAGGTTTCCAATTGTGTCTGAATTGATTACCAGTGAAGAATGTCATAATTATCATATGCAAATTTAATTGCAATTTCTAATTCTGAATCTCCAGTCTCAATACCATACATTTACATATGATTTAAGTATCACTTTACTCAAGGTGTACAAGGAAAGGTGAATATGAAGCTGAAAGTCAGTCAGGCGAAAAATATAACCAAGAGCCTGCTTGATATGAACATGTCTAAATGATATCATCTTTAATGTAGATGGGTTAATCTACAACAATGTCAAACTGTATCTTTCCTGTGAAGTTTTGTAACTGTCAGTTTTTTTTTTACCTTAAATGGTTGTTTTCACACCCAATATTAGGCAAAACTAGATATCATTGAGATGGGAGCCATCTCTGTGGGCCCCGCTGTCAATAACGTGGGGTAAATAAGTTGTATGGATAATCTGATATGAGGCATTATTTGAAGTTATTACATAGTCTCATGTGTGATTTTGATCTAAGATTTTAAGTTAAAACTGATAAATATTCTCATCTTACTTTCATAGTATAATAGTGATATGACTGCATGATGTGAACTCATTGTTGACTACTCTAAGGTGACTTCTGGATATATGGATTGATGTTTGAACAATATGTTTAAAGGTGCTGCCCAATTAAGGAATAACAGTACTGTAGTTGAAGAGTTGCCACAGTCAATTGTAGATTTGACGGTCGCAAATGCAGTTTTACTGGCGACGCGGAGCGGAGACAGTAAAACGGAGATTTGCGACCGTCAAATCAAAATTGACGGTGGCAACTCTTCAACTACAGTACTGTAATTCCGATTCTAATGCATTACAAAAAGAAAAAAATACGATAAAACTTGAAAAAATGTCTAAATTTGTCAAATAAAAAAAAATCCGTGAAACTTCATGAATAATTTTGGCACAAAGACGTCATGGCTAAACGTGACTTCATACAAACGAAAACTTACAAACTGGAGGTTATTTCGTTACCTGTACGCTTCAAATTTGGATAAAATTACATTAAAACAGCAATTCAAGGTAGGTGTTGTTTTATTTTTGATTATATAGTAGTAATCGAACATTTGTTGATTCATCAATTCAAAATGGCGGGTCTCTCCTTAGTTACGCCTGGTCAACTGTGGATTTGACGGCAACTGTTAGCCAATGAAAAAAATTGTTACATCCAAATTGCATTAGAATTGATATTTGTCACATATTTTTAGAATTATGCCTTCAATATATTATGACCCACCAAGTATAAAGTATGAAATATTAACGGTTCTCGAGATGTAGAGCGGACACAATTTGTTAAAAACAACAAACGGATAGACAGACCGACAGACTGACCTTAGACCTAGGATGCATACATTATGACACATTCTCTGGTGTTGGTTAATATATATGTTAAGTTGAAAATGTTTGTCAGGTATAAAGTATGAAATAATAACAGCTGTCCTCTCAAAATATAGTGTGGATCAAATTTGTAAGCGATGGACAGACCAACAGACAGACAGACCTTTGACCTAGGAAGTGGTACATACATCATGACACACCCTCTGGTGTTGGTTAAAATGGATGTCAAGTATAATATTTGAAATCATAACGGTTCTCAAGATATACAGCGGACACAATCTTCACCACAGGACTCAGGGTGTCAACTGAAACCAAAGTTTTTTTGACGTTGACCTTTGACCTAGGAAGTTGTACATACATCATGACACGCCCTCTGGTGGTGGTTAAAATGGATGTCAAGTATAAACTTTGAAATCATAACGGTTATCTAGATATGGAGCAGACACGATCTTCACCACAGGACACGGGGTTGTCAACTCGAAAACCAAAGTTTTTGACCTTGACCTTTGACCTAGGAAGTTGTACATACATCATGACACGCCCTCTGGTGGTTGTTAAAATGGATGTCAAGTATAAACTTTGAAATCATAATGGTTATCTAGATATGGAGCGGACACAATCTTCACCACAGGACACGGGGTTGTCAACTGAAACCAAAGTTTTTGACCTTGACCTTTGACCTAGGAAGTTGTACATACAACATGACACACCCTCTGGTGTTGTTAATAATCATGTTAAGTATTAAGTATGAAATCATAATGGTTCTCTAGATATGGAGCGGACACGAAAGTGTTACAGACGGACGGACAGACGGTACGAGGGACGGACGGACTGATCACTATAGGGTGACCCGCCTTTGGCGGAGCCCTAATTAAATATCAGAACCAAGGACTTACCCAAACCTATAAGGCATCTTGTACCAACTTTTTTTCAGAGAAGTGCCAAGGCTATAAGTATATCTCAATATTAATGACAAGATCATAATTAGAAGCATCTTTAGCAGTTTTTGTAATGAATGCAGGAAAATTGCACCCTTAATGGAAATAAGTATGACAAAAGTATAAAATTTATATCTTACAAAATAAGGTCCTACAAAAATGATGGTCTTATGGACAGACACATGATATTGTCATTGAGTATGGAAAACATAAGGCATCCTTCTATCAAATGCAGGCCATGTAATTCAAAATACTTTTGGGTTCAATGTTAGGCTTTTAATATGAAAATTGTGAATATCTTGGACATATGAAACAATTTTTTTCTAAAATCTGACTAATATTAAAATGCTTACATCCTCCTGTGCTAGTCGTGCCTCCTGTGAGAGTTGTGCCTCCTGTGCTAGTTGCACCTCCAGTGCTAGTCCTGCTTCCAGTGCTAGAACTGCCTCCTGTAACAGAAGTGCCTCCTTTTTTAACTGTACTATTGGTTGTCACTACAAATGTCTGCGTCTTCTCTACAGTTTTAGGTTTTACTTGACGCTGTACACGGAAAATATCTGCTGAACCCATAAGACAGGTCTTCTCATGTGCCATTGGGAAGTTCAAGCAGCTCAACTCAGCTGGCCAAGGCATTCCAATTGTTTGCATAATTGATGAACATTCTCTCTTCACGTTCATACAAATTGAACGACATGGTGGGACTGGTTCAGGAAATTGTTTATTACAAGCTGGAGTGAACACTGAGCAAATCAAGAATGCAAGCTCACTTGAACAACCAGTTAATATAATGGAACTATAAGCTGACTGATCTAGGGTAGCTTCATAGAGACTTGAATGTCCAGCAAAGTTAGGCATTTTGGTTTCCGTATAACCAAACTGCTTGCACATACCACTGCGTAAGGGTTCACAAGGAGATTCAGATTGTGGTCTAGTGTGACCGACACCAACCTGTGCTGAGACTTCATATTCATTATGATGACCCACTGGTAATTTTTCTGGTACAATTTTGTCCACTACATTTTCTGGTGTTGGCTCAACTTCAAATGTGATTTCTTTATTGCCAGATGAGGAGTTAGAATGAAGAGTCATATTTTCATCTTGATAAGACTCAGATAGGCTTATTTCTGAACCTGTATTATCTGACAAGTTAGTAGTTATATTCAAATTGAAGTCTGAATCTACATTTTCCCTTGTTTCAGAACCATTGATGGTGAAAGAAATGTCCAAGGTTTCATTAAATTTAAACTGTGGTAATTCTGTCTCTGGTGCCTGAAGACATTGCTGGGTATTGTCTTTTTCTGATACAAGTTGAGAACAGTCTAAGTCCTCTGGCCATGAAACCCCTAACTTTTGAAGAGATTCCTCACAGCTACTGCGAACACTTGTACATACCTCCTGGCAAGGTCTTGTTATGGAATATAAACCATCCTCACACTTAGGCATGAAAAAGGAACACATAAAAAATCTGAACTTGTCTGAGCATCCAGTTTTTATTAATGGCATGACAAATTTGAATTGGGCTTCGATCTGTTTTCTGGGATCGATCCCTGGACCCATAGACGGGACAAATGTCTTGTCATATCCTATTCCAACACACATAGCATAGTCAAAGGGCTCACACTGTCCAACTGGAGCCTGACAAAATACTGACTGTTCTTCAAATTTGGAAAGCAAAACTAATAGAATAATGTTCCAAAAGAAAGCCATATTTATGGATATTTCTAAATCAATTTTAAAATTAAAACCTCAACCAAAATTCATTTGAGCACTGTCCAAAATTTGAGCTGAGTCCATAAAAAGTCCTATAGATATACTTTCTAATATAAAGAGTTGTTCTGTCTGTCCTTCACGATAAAAGAAATCACAAATCCAATTAAAAGTCACACGCCATTGTAATGAATTAATAGAAGTATATTACTTCAGAAGTTTTTCACACTTCTAATAATTTGTAATTCTTTGAAGTTTTAAGAGTTTGAAGATGTATATCCACATGAAAATTCCTGTTGAGTAACTGAGAGAAAACGATCAGATCTTCAAGTCAGTCAAACACTGGCAATTACATTACACAGTTCAAAGACTACCAACTACGGCTTATCAACACATTGGTTATGTAGCAGAAATGTTAGCAGAAATGTAAGAAGAAATATTGTTTGTTGTCAAGAGGACAGTACCATCTAATTGATCCATTAATATCCAATCATAAGTTCTTCAAAAAATATGTAAATCTTGCAGCCTTCAAATTGTAGAAATCAGCAGTTTTTACCTGACTTTATACATTATTCATGTATTGGTCTGTTGTAACTGACCACCCACCCATAAATTTTACCACTTTAGGTCAATCAAATCTAAGGACAGGACAAAAGCTATCCATCATAAAAAATTCAATGATTGTCAATTCTGTTTAAATTTCTGTGAAATAAAGTCCTAAGGATATGGAAATAGAGTGTCTTGTTCAACTTAGTTATATATAGGATACAAAGTTATAAACATAAAATCTGACTAACCCATTCATTTTTTTATATAACCGCTTGTTTTGGGATATTTAATAATCATTTAGTTTAGTTACTTATATGCATAAGGAAAAATCTCTAAAATGTGAAATTCATTTTCCATAACACATTCCAATAAATTGAAATATACACAATAAAAATAAGACAAAAAGGAATACAAACTTCAGGATCTAAACTCTACTAAGAGTTACCCAAAGTAATTTTCTTTTTTAATATTAGTGTATATGGCACCTTAATTTTTTTTCAGCCAAAGTTATCATACATACAACTATAAATTAGTTAAATTTTTGGTAAAAAAAAAAATTCAAATTTAAAACCATATTTGACTATGTAACTAACCTCTTATAGATATCAACAGAAATAAAGGAATACTTATACTATGTTAATGAAAGTGAAAAGAATTTTAAACATTAAGTTTTATAAAGTTTATTGCTAAGAAGCACCAGAATATTCCAGTTAGTATATTCAAAGTCAAATTCATGGATTTCTTTGACAAACTTAAACCACAAAGTATATGTCTTCTATAAGCTTTTATGTAGACTTTAGCAAAACCTTAAAAGAGGGAGGATAGGAGGGGTCCTGATCCCGAAATCGCGAGCTTAAAAAATCCTGAGCTCCCTATTTTAAATAAAATAAATCCAGACATCCCAAAATCCGAAAAAAAGGGATTCCCAGATCCAAGAAGGTTAAATCCCGAAATCCCGAGCTTAAAAACACCTGATCCCGGAGTCCTGATAAAGGTCCTATCCCCCTCTTAAAATAAATATCCACAAATAAATTACAGTTGTCCTCTATTCATAACAATTGGTACCATAAAAATAAATGATTTCACAGTATATACTAAATTGCTTCTTCTGACTTGAACTTGAATTTACTATATGACCCAAAACATGTCTTTACAAAAAAAAATATCATATCTTATAGTATTCTCTGTGAATCATTGACACTACTTGAATTTGCAATAATTCATAATTCACATATCACAAATACTAGTATGTAATAACAATTGTCTCTATTTACTTACACAAATAATATCAATTTCCAGCAATTTGCAGTTTCTCTATCAAAGATCATTGGCAGGGAACATTCTTGAATGGTCCCCTAGTGATTTATGTTCTGTGAAATTCATTTGGAAAATATTTAATCATGTAAATAAGTTAAGGTTGGTTATGGTATGTTGACCACACACCAAATGAAGGAAATCTGTGATTGCTCCAGTCAAAATATCAACAATTTTTTCCCTCCCATGAGAAAAAATGTTGATTACACAAATCATTAAAATATTACAAGTCATGTTAACATAATACCAGTTCAAAAATGTTTTTGTCATTATAAAACAAGTTTATACACATAGTTACAGCATGTTTATTCAGCCAGAAATGTTTCCCAGACTTTGTTAGCCTTGTAAATCTCTGTAGATGAGTGAACGGCATTCACAAATTGCATAATTTGGTGTAATTAGACGCATTTGTTAACAAGATGTTACAACAAGATGTTCGCTTGATGTCTATGTCTTCATTTATAGTATAATAATTTACATTGTATTTAGGAGAATACAATTATTTACCTGCTGTTTTTCAAATCACTTTTCAAAACTTAATTAAGCTGCAAACTTTGCAGCAAACTTTATTTTTCTAAAAGAATAAGCCTACACAACCTGAACTATACCCATACTCCAGTGTTAAAAGTTTGAATTTTGTTATTCATCTTCTCCAATAGAAACACAGAACTAAAACCAGTCTTTTAGATGAATGTAGAAAAAAAACATAGAGCACATCCATAGTCATAAGGTGTTTCAACTATACTCACTAAAACTCAAAAACTACAACTTAGATTATTAAAGTGGCAATCCAGAGTAAGGATTTTGATCTCTTTGTCACGACCAAAAAAAACATGCTTTACATACATGCTGGTTATAGGCTTATGGGTTAAAAATTCTCCATCGAACAGCAACACAGCCATCAAATCATTGAAACAAGTCACATTGACCTATTTCTTATGGATAAGTTTGGCTGAATTTACGTAGACAATGACAGTACCATCTTCTGACTAGACCTTTGAACTTGTCACTACAATCCACAAGCAATGGCAATACATATAAAATGTTCTCAAACAAACAAAGGGGTTCTCTAGTTATCTCAATCTGGAAAATAGTTACATGACTGTTAAAATAGCTCCATATTTTTTTTTTACCTAAACATTAATAGAAAAATTGGGTGTCCGTATGATAGGGCCAAAATGTGCATAGCCTTTATAAACAAATAATTACTATCCAGGGTTTCTCAAGTATAAGAAGATCATAATATATTTGAATGCAAAATGGCTTTCCAAGTAAGATAGATGGTAATGCAAATTTCATGAAAGCATACTTGAAGCCTATGAAAACCAAAATATTGTTCAAGTTCATTTAAGTCACGATTCAGATTGAAGTCAGAGCATCTTGACTCCAAATAATCCCCATCAGAGTCATCATATCTACTGGTGTGGAAAGTGATTACTAAAACATATAAGGAATGTCAATGGTATATAAAAAAGTTTGATTTTCACACAATACATTTGCCTCTTTCTCTGTCATCTGTCAAAGATATCAATGAATGATGCAACTCTTAAAATGATTTTTTCTCAACCTGATCAATAAGAGGTGAATAACAAAGCCAGTTATAAATTCATGATGTTAACTTTTCATTGACTAACTTTTCTATTCAACAGGAAGACGTTTTTGTGATATGACATAATTTCATTCATAATATTAACTAGTTCATAGCTATATTACTAATAAATTTACTATATGGAAAGTACTAGTATATGCTTTAATCGCGTCTTGGGATTATTTAATTTTTTTATATGTTGTAAAATTAAAAATAAAAAGTTAAAATTCATTAGAAAGTTTATTTCTAAATCTACAATTCCCTATGTTTTACTCATGAGTTCTAACACTTCTTTACAGATAACATAATTATGATCATTTCAACAACTCTGAGAAAATAATGCCTGACCTTTAGATGACATTGCTGGGTGTCCCTTATGATTGGAGTACATCCAGATTATATTTGGAACAAAAGCATACTGTCTGCCATTTAACAGTTTTACAAGCTGACAAAATACCAACACTATTAAAAACATGGTCACTTTGCTATCAAATTTCCAACACCAAAAGTGTTTTTTGTTTTTACAATCAACCTGCCTTATAAAAAGAAATACATATCCTCAAATGGAACATTAATAAAATGTACCACTAACATAGTTATTGAAAATATTGTTCCTGTGTGCGGTTTTAATTTACAAAGTTATGATTTAAAATGTCGCAATTAAATTTTATAGATGCAATTTATAAGAGAGTAATTTGACAAATTTCCTATTCATTATCAACCTTTTACAGGATGTGACACAATTTCATCCTAGATTTCATCTTATAACAAGTCTGAAAACTAACTTGATTCAAGCCATTTTGTTTGTTAATGTCTTGTGGTAAATTGTTTGTGTATATTCAGATGATAAAAACAATACCATTATGAAACTGGAAATACTGTGAGCAAGTTTAAAGTTTTATATTCCATTGTCCAAATCTCAAGACCAGGATGATTTTCCTTCCTATTTATCATCATTAAAGTAATTATATTTTGATAACTTCAAAGAAGTCTGACCATAAAAAACAATTTATGTTTAAACTGTAGTTGCTAACCATTTACACTATTTGGTCTCAGACTGAATGTTGTCTCATTAGCAACCATACCACATCTTCTTATTTTCAAATTTCAATTTATAAAGTTAAGTTCTCATCATTACTAAAAGTGCATTAAACTCATTCAAAACTATCATAAAAGATAAAAAAAATATTAAATTCAACAAACAAGATTCCAGGCAAGCTCAAAGAAAAAACAAATGGGGAATGTGTCCAAGGGGACACAGATGATGCCCCTGCTTGCATATTATATAAAGTAAAAAGGGGACATAACTGAAGAGCATTAAAAGTGATGCTACCCAAATTTGTACTCCATTTGTAAAGAGCATACCTCTAGAATGGTTAAAGTGATGCCCTCTGCAACTCAAACTTGATCTGTATTTCGTTTGTGGTAATAAGAATTGGGTATAAGTTTCATAACATTTGGTAGGGGAAAACTAAACTTAGAGACCAGAAACGGACTTTGGAATTGTTGTTTGTTAACTAGTTTCTTAGACCTTGATGCAGAGATTCATTAAATGAAGCGAGTATCTTTTCCTGAAAATGTGGCTAAAAACCAAAGAAACCAAATGAGTAATGCTTTGTCAAACTTTTTCTTTATAGGAGTACACCTGCATATGATTTTTAATTACTTCTTCTCATGTTCTCAGGTAATTTATTCCATTATATCATAATTTGCAGACTTTTCTCTGTTATAAAGAAACCTTGAAAATAGTTTTAACATTACTTACACATTTTTCAATGTCAATACCTACCTTCATGACATCCTCTATAATTATAACCTATAGCAGAAGTGTGTCCATCACGGCAACAACCGTACAAACTATTTCTACATCTAGGCTGTCCACGCTAAAATAAATACCAATCAATTACTGTATTTAAAGAACTCAATACAATGTTTTATTTCTTAATATGTAACTTTGTGTTTTATTCATGTATGGCCGTATGTGTTTTGAAGTTAAGTTGTGAGAGTTGTGTCCCTTTGTATAATTATGCATATTTGTTTAGTGATGTGATTTGTCTCTTCCGAGTTAATGTGACATGACAATAGATGTGTTTTGTTGCTCTCAATCAATTATAAGTTTAGGGGCATGGGAAGGAAAGTACATGTTCCTAATGTACAAAACATTGGGGTAAAATTACAATAATTAAAATTAAGTTGTAAAGTTTTAGTGGGTAATAATGAATTACAACAAACAAAGGAGCTGAACTAACTTAGTTCACATCATTTGTCAGTTGCCACATTATACATTATCAAAAACACACATTAAAGGGGCACTAGTTACAGGATCAAAAACAGGATTATTTTTTTTTTGTTCAATCGTTAATCAAAGTGAAATAGTGAAATAATAATTCATTTTTAGCAGCCAGTCTGGTTCAATTTTGTCAAAATAAGCAAGGAAACATTGACGATAAATTATTCACTTGCAAGTGAATAATTTTGACCTCTTTGAATCCATATTATGTAGGGCAGATAACTCACATTTTCAAAGTGTCTTATTTTAAAATGTTAAAAAGAAATATTTCTAAAATGACAAGATAACAAATGATTTGTTTAGAGTTTATTTGCTATCATATATTGAATTATAATTTGAAAGCCATCTATGTACACACTGTTTGAACTTAAGATCAGTTTGTATGCCTTAGATTTGTAATCTACTAGATGTTCTTGCATGGTAATTGGCTACTCTGGATAATAATCATTGTCTCATATTCTGCAAATTCCATCACAAGTGAGACAAAAACTGGTGTGATTATTTTTTATTATACATACATCATGTGCATATGCAATCTACTTTGAAATATGCACATAATATTTGTAAATTTTACTTACTGTATCCAAAATGTGTAAAGCTAAAGTCTATTAGTAATGCATACATACTACAAGATTTGCAAAATCTAAGTTGAAATTTATTATAGTTCTGATTGTTAAAATTGATGATGTGTCTGTATAACTATATGCATTAGCTTAACTTCTCCATTAAAAAATGAAATTTATAAAAGAAACACCAAGGGAACTTATTTAAATAGATATACACCAGTCACCAAAGTTTCATAAAAACTGCTCAAAGAATTTTTGGGTTATTGTCCCCCCTTTTTTTCTAAATAAAATCTCACAACTTAAAAATCTAACATTTATAAAAATCTAAAGGGAGCTTACTGCAATAGATATAATCAATTCATCTAAGTTAAAATAAGGAAGGTTCTAAGATTACCAGGCGGTAAACCCATTAGTTGCAGGCTTTTTATCCTCTTCATTTGTGAAATGAAACCTAATTTTCAATAACATGTGAGCTGTGCATCATATTTTGCAAGAGTATTATGATATATCTTGATCAGTCATTTTAAAAAGCTGTATATCTAAAGCTAGGGACAGGTCAGTATACATACACAACATGTAAAGCTTTTTCAATGAACTATAAAAAAATATATTATGTAGAATGTAAAATAGTGATTTACATTGGTGAAAGTTACCTTTATTTCAATTCTAGCTATCTACAATTTCATCAATTAAACAATTTGTTGATGGCCATGATTCTAAAAACAATTTAACTTAAAATATGTAGATAATATCTTGTTTGGTAAAGGGTTTACAAGTAAACTTACTTTGCATGTACATTTACATTGATAAATTGAAATTCTACTGACAATCTACTCAAAATAACTTCAAAAGTCCATCACATTAGTCAGTATGGTGATATATTGAGTTCTAAAAGGATTTTATATGATACATTCTCTTAATGTTGTGGCCTGTTATCTATTTCTTGCACAAGAGATAATTCTTGTATCTAATTGTGAGTGCACTTTTTACCTGAAAATCTTCCTTTTATCAAACTCTATCATATTTTGTAGCTTACAAATAATTTAAATATGTCTGATGTTATAGGTTGGTGTTGGCACAGGACATAAGACATCATTCTGGTATGGGCAAAGATTACAACACTATATACCAGTAGGTTAGACACTAATGCTAACCCACTTACGGTAAGTCCTGATTCTATTGGATTTATTCATGGGTAAGGGGACAACAATAATTAAAATCAGATGTAATGTGAGCAACTACTCACTAATGATACTCCTGCTATAGGTATTCGGTTAACAGGAAGTAGATAACTGATTGATACAAAATTTCAGGAAACTGTGATGCTTAGTTTCTGAGTAAAATGTGATGGAAATTTTATTCATGGCCAAAATGTGTCAAAATAATCGAGTATACAGTAAACAGGAGGTTGATGCCGTATTGAAGAGAAAACTCATCAGATGATATAGCATATCACATGAAGCTTACTAACAAGTTTTAATAAATGGTGGTATGCAGTGCCTTCAATACAGAGAACCAGTTGTCAAGCAACAGACTGATAGGGGCAAACAAGTATATTCTAGTACATTGGATCCAAGCTAGATATATTTTTTTTGCATCAATTAACAACTTTGGAAACTGAATTGGCCTAGCCAGGGTCTGAAATTTAGATACATACTTAGAAGATGTTTTGTTTAGGCCCCAATGTCTTATGTGCCAAATGGTATGTTAAACCCAATATATGATACTATGAGATATTGGATTTAATAAATGGAGTAAATAGGACTTCAGTTATGAGGTTCCTTGAGTTGTGATCCTATTGTCATACTTTATAAAGGGTATATTAACATATTCATATACTTTTTTTTTTACCACAGACATACTTCAATTTCTAACCTTTAAAACTCTGTAGAAAGATGAATATTTGCACAAATAATAAATACCTCTAGTTCACCAACTTCGCCTTCTTGACATCTTATACTGTCAAAGCAACTTTTTCTTTCCAGCGGTCTATCTAATGGGGAACATGCTGAAGATGACAATATGTTTCTACCACCAGATGGGTCTGCACCTCTACAGTACACTCTTCTTGTCTGTTCTCCAATTCCACATTTTTTACTACACTGGGAGGAAACATGATAATTCAAAGTTTATTTGATGATTATTTGATGGCTGTTTTATATTCAGTGACAAATATTTCAATCACATTAAGGAATATAACAGTAATGATGATACTCTACTTTGTACTAAACTAGCAAGACTTTTACCATTCTATCTCACATGGTTAGTCAGCAGGAATGCTATTTTATGACACATTATTTTGACTCTAAGCTGACCAATATTTGCACTAATCTGAAATAATGCATCAATAGTGAAAAGGCAGCCCATACCAATTCTATAGTATGTGGTTAGACCTAGCTAGGGTTAACTATGATCTCTTAAGTTTTGTAAGTTTGCTTCCACAAGGCTACACCATGCAAGTTTTGAAATTATTAAACAAATAAATAAAATAATTCATTAGACAGTTTAATAGTTTATTTCAAACCAAAAGCAATAAGGCTTATAGGTATAGACAGTACAACTATGTAATTTGATATTACCTTAGACCAAGCTGTGGTTTGCCATTCTGGACATTTGACATGGTCATTACAGGATCTCATATAGACTGGTTTGATTGGATAAGCCTCCAGACATTTGGCCTCATTAGTAACAAAGTTAAAGCCATCTGATCTTTGAGCTTTACAAAATACTGGTTTAGACTGCTCTCCTAGACCACATGATGATGAACAGGCTCCCCATTCACCACTCTCCCATTGTCTGTAATAAACAGTTTAATATATCAAATCATTACTTATCATTTAATAGATTTACAATAACTATTTGTTTTAGGGGTCATTCAAGGGACAAAACTGCAAGGGGTCAATGCAAGAAATCATCATTTCAGGTTTGAAATTTTATTTTGATAAATTAAAAGTTCACACCCATAAAATATATATACACAATTTGTTTTCTTTGAATAACACTAATTTTGTTTCCATTGAAATATGAAGAATATCTTTTTAAAGAATACTGAAATCATTCTGTTTTAATTTGTGATTTCACAGAACAAAAAGTATTACAGCATTGTTAAGTTGTAATCAAATGTTCCTTTCCTTTTATAAACATAATGACTAACAAGTTGAGTAACAACTTTAGGTGTCAGAGCACCAATTACTCCCTCCAATTTAGAACGTATGTAAAAGTAGCCCTACTCTGACACAAAATAGTGCTTTTGATGTCCTTGTTTACTTAAACTTACCAACAAATTTGCATAAATGAAACTTTTGGTGGAAGAGAAATATATCTAGACCATTTTGAGCCAAAATTTACGTGCCTAAGAGCTGCATTAATTATTGAGAAATTAATGCGCTCCATAGTATACTAATTTAAGATTTCCAGAAAACCAGGGGTTATTTTTGGAGTACCTCTGTTTGAAGGACAGTTATTTTTGTTAGAAGGCTTTAAAGGTATGATAAAAATTGGCATGTAGAAAGCTGATACATGTACAATTCAAAATATACCAGGTTTCTATGAAGTTAAACTTAAGGTAAAATATTTATAAAGCTGTGAAAACTACAAAATGTGGTTGAACAGATAGGGATTTTTAATTGATGGTTTGACACCATCACTTAATGAACATTTCCAAACATATCACATTTCAGATGTGGTCTCATGGGAGTAACTTTAACATGGGATCAATACACTACAATAGGTCTAAAGTAGTCAAAGAAAGATAACTAACTCTCAACCAAAATTTGGCAAATCAAAATCTAAAACACATATACCAAGAATGAAAGCTGGCCTGGGTTAGATTTACATCTACATGAACAGAAAATAGTTGCATTGTCAGGGGAAAAAAAATTTCAAAGATTATATTCATCAAATATGAAAGAACAATTAGAGAAATTTCTGTGGGACATTTTACAATACAGTTTCTATTTGTATTTCCTTAATCAATTTAACATTTTTTTACTGACCTAAGAACACAATTATTTCCTAGTGCATTCCTTTTAGAAATTGAATTTAAATCATCTGGGACACAAATGACATTTTTTTATCCCAATATTTAATATAAATGCATAACAGATAAAGAAATGAAATTGAAAAGAGGATGAACAAAATTTGCAAGTTATTCACCGTCCAAACTAGGGAATTTATTTTCAGACAACCAAAGTAAAGGGATCATAAATGAGACCTTGATCCTAACTGCATACCTGTCAACTGACCCGTATTCTGCGGGTGTGACCCGAGATTTTCACAATTATGAGGGATCACCCGGGACACCCGCCGGGTCATTCAAATAAACCGGGAATTCCGAAAATGACCCGATTTCACTTGTTTTTCTTAGCTTTGAGATTGATTTCATAAGTAATATTCCTTTGAAATACCGTCAAATTCGTAATTCTTCCATGAACAGGAAGTTCATTTAGCTATACAAACTGTCAAATTAAGTGACCCATTTAGTGTATGGCTTCACTTGACAGCTTTGGTGTCAAACAAACTGTTAATTAACACCAATTACCTTAGCTTTAGATCAAATAAATTGTAAACATATTTCAAAAAGACGTCTAGAGTTACTTCCCCTTATTTGTCACCATTCAAAATTATTCCTTATATTTACGTTTTATGGGTGAAAAAGATTAAATCATTAATAAATATAAAATTCAAATACATATTGAAAACTAAATTTTTATTATTTATATACCTTTCTACAATTTTAAAAAAAGAGTTGAAAATAATTTTTTACATTTATACCTTCTTTAACTATATTACTATATTTTATCACTGTCTAATTTCCTTCCATAAGCAAAAGTGATAACTTTAAAAGCTACACAGCCATCAATCTCAAACATTTAAAACAATTTTAATTCGTTAATTGGATGAATACTAATAGTAAAGAACATAAGACTGTTACACAGAATTATATAATCTTTAGAAGTGCAATGAAGTAATAATTAATAGGATTTAAAATGACTTAACCAAGTGAACATGCATTGATGTTGTGGTATCTTTGATATACTTTATAAGAAAATGTACCATACATACTGAAATTCAGCTCGAAAAAGTTTGTACGCGTTATGACCTGAGATTTGATTCTTCAATGCAGGTCATGACCTGCATTTTCATCGTCACAGGTTGACAGGTATGTAACTGTTGGCAATGTCATATATGTTCAACAGTATTACAGCATATTGAATAACAGATAACAATTCTTACACATTAATGGTAGCAGAATCATTACAAATTTTGCCCATACATTTCTGTTGACTTGGTGGAGGATTTATACCATTACAGTAGACTTGTCTCACTACCTTGGGATTCTTAGTGTCCATACATGATACTGCTCTTCTCTGAACGCCTGAAATATAAAAAATGTCCAAAAATAAAATAAAGATCCTGTGTAAGCATGTCAACTATGCAAAAGCTTAAAAGTATTAAACAGATTATGACTGAGTGGGTAGGACATATAATGTCCATTGAAATGAGATGTGCCAATGCTTATAAAACTGCATACCAATTATCACTAACTTCCTAGAAAACTTCCTAATCCCAAATTTTTTAAAACATGTAAAATAAGTTTTAAGGTCATGATCAAGAGTTCAAGCCAAATAATCCCTATGGAAACAAGATGTGCCAAAGCTTGTAGAACTGCATACCAAATATCAGTGACATATTTTAAGTGGTTCCCCTCAAACTAACCTTATCACAAACTTCAACAAATTAGTGATTTAGCCGCATAAGTTTTCATCTTTATGGTGATAATTTTTCATATCAAGCTACTTACATTAGATGGAAAATATTCACTAGAAACTAAGGATGCACATGCCTTTGTTATTGAAAACATCAACGACGTCATAGGCAAAATAGCAAAAAAAGCAGATTATCAAAGGCTTTTCAAATTGCGGATGCTTCACAGCTAAATCTCATCTAAGGGCTGTCATCTAGCTTGTTGCTGAGATGAGAAACACCCTTATGTTTGAAAAACCTATAGATAAATATTCTATAAATATCTGTAACTTATTTGTTTACAATAAGAGTGAGTAACAAAATAAGTCCATACAAACCCTCTCCACAGTCTTTATCACACACAGTCCAGTGTCCTGTTAACCATACATATCTACCACTGTCATCTCTTTGTCTAGACAAAGCTGATGGTCTAGATGTATCAACCCTCGGATCTCTTTGTCCAGAAAAAGCTGATGGTCTAGGTATTTCATCCCTTCGAGATTTCACTTCATTGTTAGTTGCTATAGAATACTGATAATGGTATATTACATGCTCTCTCTTTGGCTTCATGACCTATAATCATATACAGAAATTCACATTTTAGATAATTATCAAATTAAGCAACCATGGTAGTCTCTTTATAACAGTCCACTATTTGTCTTTTACCTACTTTTCAAAAAGAAAGATTTGTCTGAAAGCAAGTATGGGTATTTCCAAGTTTATATATTTATTTATCTTTTTTTTTGGGGGGGGGGGGGGGGAAGGATTGCTGCTTTTTATTTGTAATAAAAGAATTCAATAGTCTACAGCTAAGGTATTTTAAAACATAACTTTATATTATGCTTAAAATGTAACATTTACCAAACTTCTCCTAAACAGGCTTCCTATCAAACAGTAGTGTTAAAAACAATGCACTCCTTGCAGTAACTAGTTCAAGGCCAGTAACCTATGCATAAAAAATATCCTATAATAGGAGTAAGTAATGGTGTTTAAAAGTGACTGAAGAATTAGTTTGTTAAAAGGTAAGAAACATTTCTGAAGAAACTTACGGTGACAATAACAGTCTCATTAGTAGGTCCTTTGGCTGTAAGTTTCTGTGTACCCCTCCCTTCACTGGTCACATGATACTCCAATGTTAGACCTTGTAAAACCAACATCACTTTACCATTCTGTCCTATGTTACCAACTAATGTTAGAGATTCTGTACCCTTCTGAATAGCTGAAAGTAAAAAATAATAAATGGCTGACAAAAAATATGTATAGAATTTGGTCTGTCAAAAGACAAACTTAAATTTCTAATTTAAGATACTGTGGATTCATTTCTATTCATAAATTCTTGATAAAAGGTAAAAAAATATCAAACAATTCAATAATTCAAATTCCCTATCAGCCAGAGAGTAGAAGTATCAGCACTATCATCAATATTTCAACTGTCCTTTAATAGTAGGGGACATAATGTTTTAAGCAAAGGTGAACTGGTTTTATTATCAACTTTTCTTTTCATGTATCAGGGCAGTGCAAAGTATTATGAAATAAGTAAATCTCGAAAATTCATATGAAGGGGGGTAACTCTAACAGATTTAAATATACTTCGAAATTTTATTCAGTTCATATAATTTTATTTGTCTTTAAAATTCTTTCTTTAAAATAAAGCAATACCATAATATGTTTTAGTATTATATATTAGATCAGTCAACATTTATTCTTTAAAAATCAACACAAAGTTAATATAGGTCCACAAGAAATCTTAGCATTGGTAAACTTTCTTTCACTTCATTTTTTGAAATATTATGTTTTAATTAACCAAAAATGGATTCATTATGCATATATGAGCATTCTTTTCTGAAAAGAACATGCATATATTTACAAGATCATAACCAGTTCAAAGGTACCTACCTAAATACGATTGTCCAGGTTTTTGTGAGGTAATTTTGATTGATCTTGCATTGGACGGAATTCTCAGAACTCTATCTTGACCTGAAAGTTTTAAAAAAAAAGCATTTGTTTTATTAACTACATATATTATAGGAATCTATTATTTCTAATGTTAGGAAAAATTAGTATTGGACATATAAAAAAATCCCTATAGTGTCATATCTGAAGTTCGTTTCTAAGATCTAACTACATGAGAAACATGACAAGAAATAGCATTATTGAGAGAACATGTATCAATTTTGAAATACATAAATATTGTACAGTTGTCCTCTATAGAAAAGAGCTAATAGAGAGAAAAAAAACTGTATTTCAGGTAGAGGCCAACATATATCAACCCCATGGGTTAAGAACAGTTTTGTAAACTATTTTTGTGTTGCCCAAATATTTTTACCCATAGAATAGGCAACAAATAATAAGACTACATGTAAAAATATCTGTTTTTTCCTCTCTATACAAATATTAAAGGCATTGCTCCTAGAAAACATTTTGAATCATAATTTCCTGTAGATTTGCAAACCCACATAGTATGACCTAGTCATCTACAAATTTTCATAATATTCTGTTAGTGTTGTTCCGATGATCGGAATAAGTCGGAAATCAGTTGGTTGGGACTGGCGATGTCGATTATCGATTGGGATTTTGTTCAATCGATTGTCGTTAAAGTTTCTGGACTTTGAGCTTGTCAACTTCCAGTCCGTTTACTGTTTGCATTTCATATGCGCAGTCAAACAATATTAACAAAAAATATCAGTCGATGACAGTAACAATGTCAAACATCCTATAATTAAAGAAATAACTAATTTCCTTCTTTATAAACGTGACAAAAAGCATTTGCAGATTGATGGAATGGTATTTAAGATTAATAACTTTGTATGAAATACTTTCTTTCAATACCGGTACTTGTTACTTGAGAGCGTACAAATTCTGATTTTAGACAAAATAATTCCGTTGCTTCATTAAAAGGTGTTGCAAGTTGCCTTTTATTAACTTGTTATCCATTTGTAGCATCAAAAACGTCATATTCCTTTCCAGATTGCTTGCCAAACATCGTTTACTTTTGTAAATTTTCCGAAATTTGTCCGCCATTTATAAAAATATAAGATCACGAATCGGATACAGTTCAACTATGTAAAAATTCCGCATTCTTGCAATTAAAGTTCAGACCCATGAATGACACAATTGAAAGAAAATAATGATTACAAAAGTAATAAAAGCGTTCTACACGAATTAACAGACATTGGCTTAATACCCATGTTTACTGTAAAATGCAAATGCATTATTTTATTTTTTTCTGTTAATTTTAAATTTCTAAAAGTTAAAAAAAATTTATATATCTTTTCCTATTAATTTGAAGCATTCAAATGTTCATACAGCTATGTTATTGAATTTTTTTTGTGAGTTTCACCATTGAAATTTAGAAATGTTAGTGTCACTGTTGGTAATTAATGTTGTAATTATGAGATAAAATATGTTCAATATGAATGGCTTGATTCCTATTAATTCATTGTTTTAACTGCTAAATAGATAATTATCAAAGGTACCAGAATTATAATTTAGTAGTAAGTACGCCAGAATATGAAATGGAAACAAAAGATCAAATATGAATATATAAACTCTGCAATGATATGGATATACACATTAGACAAGTACAATGCGACTAAATGCATGATTTCCTTTAAAAAAAGAGGGCAATGTGTTATGATCCGATTATAACCGATAGTCGGTTGGTTGCTGTCAACCAATTGTAATAGATAATCGGTTGGTAATTTCAACCGATTATCCAACACTAATTCTGCTGTGATGTGAGGACCAACAGACTGAGGGAGGGACCAGTCAAAAACCTTATACCCCTATGTATCTTTTTTGCATGGGGTATTATTATAATAACAGACAAACCTTTGCGTCCCAATGATCCAGTGACTGTTTTACAGTTATGATTTCTGCCATCACATTTACCACATTTATCTTCTTCTTTTGTAGAATCTAGTACCCTGTCACATCCAACACCCTGTAAAATATATATTTTTATACAGATAACTCAGACTCCAACATCTACTTTAACATCAGGAACCTCATTTATGATTTTCTTTTGTCATATCTTAATGTCTTTGTATTTGGCATTAATGGCAGATATTTAGTAGCTTTTATTAATTTATGCACTACTTTTCTAGACTCAGGGCAATTTAAAAGTTTTAAATGCCTATTGTATATTTGTGTCATTTGGTTGCTGACACATTGCAGTATACCCACAAACATCCTGTTTCTCATAATACACATTCATATCTTGTAACATCCTGCTCTCCATATATTTTTTTTTATTTGCCATGTGTATCCTCAGGTCTCTGCATCATTGACATATACAACAGAACTCCTTTAACTCATAAAAAAAACTATTACTTCATGAACGGTTTAATATGATACCGTATAGCGGGTTATTTTCGCGGAGTGTAAATTTTCGCTTATTTTCACGGATAGAACAAAATTGCCAAAATAAATTCCCCAATTTAAAAGTGTACATGCAAAGGTATTGATAAAAGTTTCAAAACCGCCAAAATAATAACCGCAAAAATAGTTGTATACCTTATTCAATGAAAATCGCAATATTTTACACCCACGAAAATAACCCCCTTTACGGTACCTAGAAGAACTAGGATGAAAGTACCATAGTAATGTAATTGCTTAATCTATTTCAGTACTTGCAAACTTAACTGCTGTATTTCAAAAATTTTCACATAGTGGTAAGTCATTGACAAATAAGTTTAAGTTCTTCACATCTTAGACTTTTGTTCTTTGTAGAATAGTTGTCTCATTTGCTGTCATATGACATCTCCTTACTTCTATATCCACACTAACAAACTGTAAACAACATTATGGATGCTTACCCTACACTTTGACACACACATTTCTGGTCTCCTGATTATGGGTGCTTACCCTACACTTTGACACACACATTTATGGCATCCTGATTATGGGTGCTTACCCTACACTTTGACACACACATTTCTGGCATCCTGATTATGGATGCTTACCCTACACTTTGGCACACACATTTCTGGTCCTGAGTATGAATGCTTACCCTACACTTTAACACACACATTTCTGGATACTTTTTTCTGGATTATGAATACTTACCCTACAATTCCAATTCACACACACATTTCTGTTTTCCTAATTATGAATGCTTACCCTACACTTCCCATTGACACAATTTCTGGTCTCCTGATTATGGATACTTACCCTACAATTCCCATTGACACACACATTTCAAATCTCCTGATTATGGATACTTACCCTTCAATTCCCATTGACACACACATTTCTGGTCTCCTGATTATGTATACTTACCCTAGACTTCCCATTGAAACACACATTTCAAATCTCCTGATTATAGATACTTACCCTTCAATTCCCATTGACACACGCATTTCTAGTCTCCTGTTTATGGATACTTACCCTACACTTCCCATTGTCCCATTGACACACACATTTCAAATCTCCTGTTTAAGGTTACTTACCCTACACTTCCCATTGACACACACATTTCAAATCTCCTGATTATGGATACTTACCCTACAATTCCCATTGACACACACATTTCAAATCTCCTGATTATGGATACTTACCCTACAATTCCCATTGACACACACATTTCAAATCTCCTGTTTATGGATACTTACCCTAGACTTCCCATTGACACACACATTTCTGGTCTCCTGTTTATGGATACTTACCCTACAATTCCCATTGACACACTCATTTCTAGTCTCCTGTTTATGGATACTTACCCTACACTTCCCATTGACACACACATTTTAAATCTCCTGATTAAGGTTACTTACCCTACACTTCCCATTGACACACACATTTCTGGTCTCCTGATTATGGATGCTTACCCTACACTTCCCATTGACACACACATTTCAAATCTCCTGATTATGGATTTTTACCCTAGACTTCCCATTGACACACACACTTCTGGTCTCCTGATTATGTATACTTACCTTACACTTCCCATTGACACACACACTTCTGGTCTCCTGATTATGTATACTTACCCTACACTTCCCATTGACACCTGATTACCAATACTTACCTACACTTCCCATTGACACACACATTTCAAATCTCCTGATTATGGATACTTACCCAACACTTCCCATTGACACACACACTTCTGGTCTCCTGATTATGTATACTTACCTTACACTTCCCATTGACACCTGATTACCAATACTTACCCTACACTTCCCATTGACACACACACTTCTAGTCACCTGATTATGGATACATACCCTACACTTCCCATTGACACTTGTGATTATTGATACTTACCCTACACTTCCCATTGACACTTGCTCTTATGGTTACTTACCCTACACTTCCCATTGACACACACACTTCTAGTCACCTGATTATGGATACATACCCTACACTTCCCATTGACACTTGTGATTATTGATACTTACCCTACACTTCCCATTAACACTTGCTCTTATGGTTACTTACCCTACACTTCCCATTGACAGACACACTTCTAGTCACCTGATTATGGATACATACCCTACACTTCCCATTGACACTTGTGATTATTGATACTTACCCTACACTTCCCATTGACACTTGCTCTTATGGTTACTTACCCTACACTTCCCATTGACACACACATTCTTGGTCTCCTGATTATGGATGCTTACCCTACACTTCCCATTGACACACACATTCTTGGTCTCCTGATTACAAGGTGTTCCATCTATCACCTTGTCAGACAATTTGTGAAAGAAATATTC
Source organism: Mytilus trossulus (assembly GCF_036588685.1). Lineage (NCBI taxonomy): Eukaryota > Metazoa > Mollusca > Bivalvia > Mytilida > Mytilidae > Mytilus > Mytilus trossulus. The sequence goes on from NC_086375.1 coordinate 62,306,208, forward strand.
TTGTTCTGCTGTACAATACAACTGGCACTGAGTAGATTCATCGCCTATAACAGATGGACATCATCATGATGAATATTCTAAGACTATGATAATTGATACAATACCAACAACAATACTCATTGATACTAACTGACTTAACCATGTTAACAGTCAACAGTCTATAAGAGAGGCAAAAGATACCAAAGGGACATTCAAACTCGTAAGTCAATAATAATTGACAACCCCATGACTAAAAAAGAAAAAGACAAACAGAAAAACAATAGTCTTAACTACACTACAATAATAAAAAACACAAAGCAATGCATTTAGCCGTGCAGACTAGAATTACTTATTGACACAATCCAAATGATTGGTCCACCTAACCATGTGTACAACTACACATAACAAAACACGCCAAAAAATATACCGTTCTTATAAAACGTTCCTTTTAGACAACATTTTCCCGCTATACACCCTGAAACGCAGGAAAATACATATACACAAAGCAAAACATAGAAAACAAAAGACTGGGGGTGATCTATGGTGCTCCAGAGGTGTCTAACATGTTATTACATGCAAGATTTTTATTTAGATTTCAAACGTAAATCAACAGAATTTTTTTCTTAATTGCTGCATGCTTAACAACAAAGAATTATACGTAAATATGCTTTTGTATGATGGAAAGCATGCTAACCATAAATAACCCTTTAATGAAATGCAATAGGGGCAATGTATGAAATTTTTAAATTGAATTCCTCATCTATCTTCATATTAAGTCTCAAAATCTTATACTATTTTCTCCAGACAAACAATGTGTCAACATGAATCTAATAAAATACAAGAAAAAAAATCAAGTCATGTTTACCAACAACTTAGATTATTTGCAGAAAGTATTTGATATGTAATCATTTATCAAGGTAAACAAATATATTTATCTGCATATCCAATTATAAAAAAGTCACTTTGACCTGCATTTCAAGTTTTATTTACACAGAAATTAAATTTCACTTCCATGATATGTCTATATGGCTATGTTAGACTTAAATAGCAACTGTAAAAAAGAGAAATTTTGTTTTCATTTACCGGTATACATTTGTACCAGTACTTTGTTGTGTCCTTATGTCCTGTTGTGACCTTATGTCCCACTGGGGATGAAGAGGATAAGTAAGTACTAAGTAAGTAAGAATATCAGTACATTTTTTGTACTTAAAATTATTATATGTACAAATATGTACCTCCATAATATGGCAGCCATTTGTAAGACTTTCCATCTAAAGGTATGGCATTATACTCCGAGCACTGGGCTGCTCTGAAATCTCCTGACCCTTTGGGACAATCCTATAAGAAGAAAGATAACTCTATTAAAATCTAAACAAGGACAGGGTATCATCTGTATATCATCAAATTTCAAACTTAGAGAAAACATGTATCATAGTTCAGTCTATTATTACTTCAGACTAAAAAAGCATGTGCTTTAAGGACAATATTTGGTCTGAAGAAAAAAAGTATTATAAAATCAGATGAATTTGGTGTTAAATAAATATGTAGTAACCTAAAAAGGCTTTTTCTGTCATATGTTATGAATATCTTATTGAGAATCTAATGTAAAACGTATGATGATTGTTTTGGGGTTTTTCATAAAAATGACAAATATACTGAGATTGAAAATGTTTGTGTGTGGGAAATATTGATTGTATGTAACAGCAAGCTCCAAAAGCCAGTGTTTAATCCTGTTATGTCATGTTCATTTCTCTACTTCTGCAGTGGTTGCCTCTGTTAAATTATTCACAACTTTTCTGGACTCTAGAGTGAATTAAACTTGACATATTGTCCAGACACTTAAAGCTTGTCACTTTATTGAAAACAATCTCTTGACTTCTAGATGTCTTTAGCATTTTTTGTATTATTGCGTTGCTGCCTTAATGACCTTTTTGCATATCACACTTTATTTTTATTTGAAAACAGATCAAAATGTTTATGGTTGGGTTTTTTTCTGTTTATGGAGCCATTTAACTGGTTGATTGTATAAATAGACACTAATCCTACAACTTGGCACTTCTGAAGTAGGCCAAATAGTCAAAAAAGAATTTTTAAACTTTATATAAATCCCATGGTTTTTTGGGTTGGTTTTTCCTACAACTCCAACTCAAAAATATTTATAATGTAAATAGTTAAAAGCTACTGACTAAACACTATTTTATCAATGTTTCTTTTGATGCACATGATATGTGATGTGTATTAATAAGTCTTTCAAGGTCAAATACTGATGTTTACACAGTGTAACATTTGTTATATTATATTTAACAGTATGAAGTACCATTGACATTACACCTAGAACAGTTTGACAAAGTAACATCAAATTATGTAATATTTACTCAGTAACCTTTTATTTAAAATGAATACCTACAAATAGGTATCATATACTTTTCAATTACAAATTTAACAACTAATATTCATACATCAAGGTACATTAGATTTCATATAAGGCCAAGTCAATAATTTTCCAGTTCTAATTTCAAAAGTGGTCAAGGATTATAATTTATTCCTGGTACTTAGTATAATTTTTTTTGTGATTTTGTTGTTTTCTAATTACTGATTTTTTTTCAATTTTCTTTACTTTGAATTTTAGCATATATACCACTGCAATTTAATTCCAGTTTATATCATTTCACAATTTAAAAGCTTAAGGAAGTGTTTTGTGCATATCTGTTTCTATTTTTGGATTTTTTTCTTTCTGTTGACAATGTAGCTGTTTATTTTCTTTCTGTACCCTTGGCAAACATGCTACCATGTGACTACCAAAACTGTTCATCTTTTTGAAATAAAAGAAATATTTTAATATCATTTCAAAACCTTCACTCTGCCTTTATTAATTGTATAATTGTACACCTGTATAATTGTATACGACATGTGCTATATCTAATTTATTAAATGTTCACCTTTGTATTACATGTCCTATATTCTGTTTTCTTCCCTTGGCAAAATTCAATTCTTCTGTAATCATAAAGAGCAAAATTATTATTCAAAATGACTTTAACAAACTTTCAGATCCAGAAAGAAAGAAAGAGACTCCGAGAAATAGAGCAAGGCCTATTGACATGCTCCACAGTCTGTAACTTGTTCCTGGTTCCACAACTTAGTTATACATACTGCAAAATTTAGTGCACCAAGGCAATTTCTTTTTAATAGATAATCTATATATATATTTATCTATAAAATATTTTTTTGTCATGCATCCGATTTCACCTTGAGAGATGCACACGCCTGATGAAGCTAATTTGTTTAGCGAAATATTGCGTATTTCTATTTAACATCTTATAGAACTTTTTAATGTATCAATTAGTGTGTTTTAGTTATATTCTTAGACATTTATATTTATCTCTCTCTATATATATATATATATATATTAATATGCAAACAAGTTGTTGTGTTCAGGTGTAAATAAATAATTGGGTCATCTCAATTTTTACATGTTTTCAAGAAAGAAGTATCAATTAAATTAATAAAAAAAACTCTTATCTTGTATTGCTTAATATGACAGTACATATGTACCACTTTTTTTCATATCACTCAGTCAAAAATGTCAGTTTACAGACATTATTGTCAAATACAATCTGTTGCGGTCCATGTCTTTTGTTGATAAATTGTTTTTGTTAATACTTCACTTCACTGATTAACTTTAAGTGATAAAATGTCAAAGGAAAAAAGATACATGTATTTGATAATTACATCCATGTTATATTATTTATACATTGTCAGCTATAGTTGTTGAAATTGTTTTAATTCAATAGCCTACAACTGGATGAAATTCATCATGACATGTACTACATGTTATATCCCTATTCCAATTGTAATATTTACCTGTAACAAAAATAAGTTAATTACAAAAAAAGACTGGATATGTTCAGCTTACAGAATTTCAAATGATGACAATGTAGGTTTTTTTTATTTAAACAAGTTTTAGATAATTTAATATATATTGATGTGAAAGACTATGTAGGTACTAGAACATGCATATATTATATGTCTTATACAAACCTTGTATCTATACAAGATCTATGTCTGGACTGTATTCCTCCTCCACAAGTTCGTGAGCATGCACCAAATCCACTCCACTCATTAAATCCACTAGACTGGCATAACACCTACAATGATAGAATTTAACACAACTTTTTCCATGATCAGTGCTCAATTTTGACATATGAGATTTTATTAACTAACAGGATTTAATAAAAAGCTAGACATTACTAGAAATTCTATCAATATGATAAGATATAGGCAATGGGAAGAAAGTAGTCTCAATGTGTATAAAAAAAAAGTGAAGCTTTCCCAGTGGCAGATCTAGGGGTGTCCTCGTTGTTGGAAAGCCCTTTTTTTGAACAATCAATGCATTTGAGTGGATACATATAGTTGGAACACCACTCCCCACCTTTTTAAAATGGCTAGATCTGCCCCTGTTTCCAATTTCTGTTACAAAGCAGTTTATATTTGATGAACATTGATACTATTTTCTCATAGGCACTTATTTCTTTCCATGGGAAGGTCGACTATCCATAAATTTTACAAGTGACTATGTATTTTCTTCCCATTGCCCATATTATATTCTTAGTATCATTATTGATAGATCTAGTGTCTGTAACCAAGGATTTGTATTTAAGAATTGAATGCTTCTTTTTGTAACTTCATTGGGTTGTAAAAGTGTTGACCGAAGTACATTTTGTATGAAGAAGCGCTTCATACTAAAAATGTGTGCACGGTCAACGCTTTTACAACCCTATGAAGTTACAAAAAGAAGCATATTCAATACTTAAAATTACATTTTTTAGCTATAATCCTGAAAAAACGAATTTTATAACTTGTTTATTTAATTCACCTGTGCACTTTATTGTGGGACCATGTGTTAACATGAATGAAAAGTTTTATTGAGTGATGCAATTGCTTAATGAATAACACATGATGTGCAGTTAGCCAATCAGAATAAAGTATTATAATGAAACATACATCTAATGTAATTATATTGGTATAGTACTTTACAATACAGTTTTTACCCGAGATGTAACCCAACTTTAATAAGATTATTTTTACACATTTTGATATTCATTCTGCATAAAACAGAAATACTATACAGTGGCGGATCCAGCCATTTTAAAAAAGAGGGGGGTCCCAACCCAGGATAAAAGGAGGGGAGGTTCCAGCTATATGTCCCTATTCAAATGCATTGATTGGCCCAAAAAAAAGGGGGATTCCCCCTGGATCTGCCAATGCTATGATTTATTTAAAGGGCCTGCCTCTGATTTCTCACCTGTCCTAAAAGATCCTAAAACCGTTCTCTATCATCTATGCTTTTAAAAACCAAACTTCACATTACTCCACCAGAGCTGCTGGGAACAGTATACCGAACATCAATATATATATATGTTCCTGACCCGAGACATATCTGGTTGACATATACTCATTTCAATCTGGGAACAGTATATCTAACATATATGTTCCTGTTTCAATCATTTAGAAAACAACAATTTCGATATAAGAGACCATAGCAATTAAGCGCCAATGATTGCAGGGGAAAGGAGCGAAGATGTTGATATCGGTTTCATCATTTCACTTTTCCCAGTGAAAAGTAATCAAAAGTAAAATTATCCGAAAATGTAGCTGCTGCCTCCCGATTGCAGACAATTGATAGACATTTCTAGTTTATAAAACGAACCTTAAAAATTGATGTTTTATATATTATAAAACAATTGACCACTAAGAGAATTATCTAGTATAGTTGGTCATAGTTATTGTATTCAGCATATGTGGGAACAGTATACATTGTATATATTTAAACAAATCTTGTCTCCTGTGTTTCACCTGAGACTGTAATAGTAGTCTCGGGTTCACCAGTAGACATAACATATGTAATGAAATGTCTGTTTACGTTTAGGGTATTTTTAGATATTGCTATCACGAAAGTGCAAAAGCAAACATTAATGAAACTGAGACTACTATCTCAGAATGAAATAACCTTCAAGACTGGTGACATTTTCAATTTTCAGCAATCACAAGCTTATATCTACGAAATACTTTTGAAAATCAATTTTACCACAATTCTTCTCAATTTATGTTTCAAGCACTAGTTTCAATATTTTTCATAATAGCTTTCAAATTTATTGGCAAGCCGAACTTCTATTAATTTAGGCCCATTTTTTTTGCCATTGCAAAACAAAATATTATTTTTCTTTTGAAAAAATGTAATTTTGTGGAAATGGTATTGAAACGAAAATACCAGAATATTATCCAAATTAAACAGAGGTGCCAGCTTTACTGCTTAGGATTGCTTTTTCAGGAACGTCCTTTACTAATCATCTTTTACTACGGAACTCCATTAGTGAGGAACCATGACAATAATGTGAGAATGTTAGACGACAAACCCGAGTTAAAATCATTACATACACCTAATGTATATTTTGGCATTTTATTTTAAGTATCTAAAAAACGGATCGATTCACAAAAATCAAACGTAAACCAGGAAATCATGAAAGGAGACAAAGGTCAAAAGAAAGTTGACCACTGCAGGTACCATGAACTGTGGACAAGGTCATGTAACCTTTTGTGTTCATATAAACATTTAGTCTTAGCAATGGTGATATATATATATACACGAGTCTAAATTGAAAACTACGTTTAAACATATGATTACGTTGGATAAAAACCGCAATTTTTTTTACGTGTGCATGTAAAACAAATTTCGTTGTAGAAGAGTCTAAAACAGAACAAACAACATTTTCCAAAAGACCAAAAAAGTGAAAAAGTATATTTAAACAAAACGCATTTGACTAACAGGTCGAACAACTGATGTTCTTTAACCCTGCTGACTGCCATTGGCAATTGCCAAATAAAATTGATCAGAAGATGTCACAAAATGGATCTTAATAAAAATTGCATACTAAACAGAATTTTTTTTTAACTTGTGGCCACGATGTTATGACACAAACATACGGTGTCAATATTTTTTAAGTACAACAGATCCGGATTTCGACAATAAATGTCTCTTCAGTGTTTTTAGGGATCGAAACGGTATTTGGAAGGCCATATAAAAAGTACCCCTCATTTTTAGATAAACTCTTGAATTTTAAGAGTCAATATAGAATGAACGGATCATAAAATCCGGAGGGAAAATATGATACAAGCCCAAACGAAAAAATATATACGAGTCTAAATTGAAAACTACGTTCAAACCTATGATTGCGTTGGATAAAAACCGCAATTTTTATACGTGTGCATGTAAAACAAATTTCGTTGTAGAAGGGTCTAAAAACAGCACAAACATATATATATATATACCATTAAATACAGTTTCACTAATGATAACTGTTTAAAAATCTTGTGAACAAAATCTTAAGCCTGATTTTTAGAGGACATGGAACCTTGAATTCGAGGTCAAGGATAACGGACACATGTCATTAATTGGAAACTTCGGCCCATGAATCATATGTATATCAACTATGGATTATTCATCTGTTCTATCCACTAAAATGTGAAGCATTATGCTAAAACCTACCACCGCTGCTTTTTTTTTTTTTTTTTTTTTTTTTTTTTTTATCATTTATCATTTATCACAGGGCGAAAAAATACATATCACAGTTTTAATAATGTGATTTGCACAAGACGCATTCACTTGACACTGGTGTACTTTGAAAAACATCTTTTATACTAGGTATAATTAGGATATTATAACTGGCTCAGATTGTCGTCTGTATGCCAAAGTACAACTCAATAAAAGTGCATGCTCTCTGTCTTTGCGCCATAAACGAATTTTATTTCATGCAAAATGCAGTTTACATTACGATATTTCATACTTACAATAGAATGTTGCTAAGCATGTTTTTTAAGATAAAGGTTAGAAAAAAATCCTTATTTTGAGATGATTTTATTTTCGAAATAGAAGCGAACTGTACCACACACTTGACAAGCAGGCTCTCATTTAAGCGCTTCTATGTATAGTGGATATACTCCGCGTAGTTTTGTGAGAAATCTAATTGGCAAAAAAATCCTCAATTGAATTATATCTTTTGTTTTATACTGCCGTTTTAAACCATATTTTTATGAATATGCAGGCACACATTAAATAGTTGTATGTATTTAATTTCGTAAACAAAAATAATAATAAAAAAAGCAAACAACATCAAAACAAAATAAAACAAAAATGTAACAATTTATAATCGCTAATAACAAACTGCAGTTATATATATGAGTTTCTTACCTTATATTCTGTTACAGAAACAATTATATAAACCAGAAGGTGGATTCTCATTTTATCACACTGGATAATTTTTCACCGGTCATTGATGCGACTTTTTGGTCTCCGATATTAATGGTACCTATAACCAGTCCTGCATTAAAGAAAAATGACAGTTTTATTTCACTACATCCAATTAAAGATTCATAGACAGGTGTCCAATTTAAATGTGCGAATCTCTTCCTTTAAAACAGGCGAAATATATCTTTTATATTTTATGTAACCACAAACTTAATTGAAAATCCAACAGCAGAACATTTACTTTCGTAATTTTAAAAGATTATCAATAAGATAACAATGTATTTATATACAATGACCAGGTGATGTCGGGAAAAACCCCAACAACTATTGTTGAACCGGTTAAACTGTCTGTAGTACAGACCAATATATCTTTTTTGCGTCTCATTGGGTCGAGTCCAGAAATAATATTTATATCTATCAATAACATTAGTACCAGAGAATAGCAATAGAAAATACCCTTTAGTAAATACTAACAGCTTAATATAATGACATCCATAGAACGTTTTTCCCACTCATTCGCACGATATTCAGATCAGAGCAGGTTTTTTTCCATTTGCAAATTGCCATTGGACTGACAAGATTTGCATGTCTTCATGACAGGATGACAAAAGGAGTTTCGTAATTGTCGATTTTAATAGGATAAAAAAGAAATCTCTGGTGACAATTTTGAGATTAATTGGATTTTCAGTTCAATTCTTACAAAGACACAAACATGCTTTATGGTTTTGATTATTGCATTGTCAGGTTGTAAAACGCCTTGAGGTGCGACAGTCGAACATGTAAAACGATGTTACTGTTGCTGAACTACAAATATCCATCTGTCGGTTTATTCAATAAAACAAAGAACTACGCTAGCTCAAATCAACATATAGCTATTTTGGTGTGAAACATTTAAATGAAGACGTCAGTTAATTTGTTCTAAAAATAATCAAACTTTTGCTTTGAAGGAAATCTTTAATTATTTAGTGTCCATCAGTAAGGTGATATTTTAGTTCAAGTGGAGGTTCACTACGAGTCAGCGAGCATTGGCGGATCCAGGGGGGGGGGGGGGGGTCCGGGGGTTTGATACCCTTTTTTGGGTCGATCAATGCATTTGAATGGGAGCATATAGCTGGAACCCCCCTTTACTCTGGGTTGGGAATCCCCTTATTAAAATGGCTGGATCCGCCTCTGCCGAGTGACAACCATGTGCCAAGGATCTTCTCTTTTACATACAGTAAGCACATAACAAAGGACGGATACTGGATTAGTGATGCCTTATTTAATAAAGTTGATGTGTTGGAGTTTGTTCTATGCAAGTGATGTTGCCAGATATGCTTAAGTTTGACCCGACGAATACTGTGGAACCCCTATGAGGAACTGAATTTCATTTTTTTTTTTTTTCGGTTAATAGAGTCGAAATTAGAATTTAGTTTAAAGTAAATGTAACATGTGTTACACATATTTAGTGTATTGGTATTGGTATATATATTCAAATTATAGATAATTTACTACATGTAAAATGTTTTGAGAAAATTGAAATTAAAAGACCGCACAAATAGGATAAGCTTATAATGACTGCCGACATATAACCTCTTCAACGGTCACTTTATAATACTATATAGATTAAACAATAATGGGGATAAGTACAATAATTCAGATTCAGACATCACACATAGAAATCGAGTGACATGTAAAAGTGACCGATATACAGACTGTACATGCAGAGTAAGCCTATTAAATCATAGCAGTCTGTTGCTTAAATGTCCAGTCATAACATGAAATCCTCGATACATCGCCCCCAGGCAAATTTTACCGTTTGAACGGCCAATTTGTAACGCTGTTGAGGCCCATTTAATGTTGAGTCTCACTCTCGTTTGATGTATTTGTCTGTCCATGCTCCAGATATTAGGCGTTAGCCCTGTGTGAAGACAGACTTTGACAATTATAGTTATACATGACCCATATTGACATCGAAAACAGATTCACACGTTTTAAAACTGTAACTTGATTAAGAATGTTTGAATTTGGAACGTTATAAATAATTTTAAATTTATTAAATTTCTTCTTCATAGTATTTTAAATTGAAACTGAGTTCATTCGTTCACAGACCTATATATTGTTAGATTTCACATTACTTATACATAACGCAATTGCTTTCTATAATAACCATTTGGATCATTTTTGTTAACGTCCAAAAACTAATGTTTAGAAAGAAACTTAAAACAAATTTTAATCTGATGGTACAACGGATTACACACAGTAAAACCTCTTCTTCTTTACATTTTATGACAAACTATAGTATATAACAAATAGTCGTGAATCTGATAAAACATAACTTTTTATATATATATATATGAGCTTATTCACATTTGGGGTAAAAAGTGAGAATAACACTAATATTCACTACTCACTTGTATGTGCAGATTATTTCGGTTTATATAAAGAATTAGTAAAAACTGTGTCTAAATGGGAGGTTAATGTTTGTCAGATAATGAATTGGGCTGTGCAATACATATTAATTATTTCATGTTCTATTTTCTTTTTATTCATTCATTTTTACAGACCTATTTACTAACACAAAAAATGACTAACAAATATATATCATATAATCCTGAAATATGCTTATCAGTGAAAAAATATACAAGGTCAACAAAAGGTATGTAATTTTGTCAAGTATTTGTGAAACAAATTACTCTTTCCATCAAAATGCAGACAGCCGTAACATCAAAGATTTATATAGTCAGGTCTGTCACAGACAAACAATACATTTGGAAATTTCCACTCCCCAATTTTATTGTATAGGGTTGATATTTCCTATATATATATAGCTATTTACATAACGGTTGTCAAGGCAAAGAATTACTAGTATAAGATCTTATAAGGTATCTTTTTTTAATTCTTAAATTTTTGGCAAACGATAAAGAGTACAGCAAGACCCTGTCAAATTTCTTAAAATGGCAGAACCAAAGGCTTTGGTATAGCTAAGTCGCTCCCATTCAAGCTCTCAGTAATCAGAAAAGAGCATTGATATTTGCTATAAAAATGTCTAAATTAAGTCTTCACTACAAGTGTCACAAAACTGTCTTTTTAAGATTCTGTAGTTTTTATAGCCATTTAAAATAAATATCTTAACTTTAGATACCACAAAGAAATAATAATTAGCTTCATATTAGTCACAGTTGCGATCATATGTTATGAGACAAATAACTAGAAGACTGCATATTTTAGAGTATCCATTCTAATTATAGTTAGTCGACTCCCTTCTGAATGATCAAAATCGACTGAGGTCAGGTTTGCATGACCTCTTGCCTATATATAAGGCAGTATTTAGTACCTTAAGATAATTCAGCTGATGAATTTCCTAATCAAAACGTATGATAAAAATAATGCTATATTTTAAAAAAACTGACTTTGCTCACAAAGGATAATATATACGAGAGTTAGCTTCATGCATCCATTCGCCTGTGCTTTTGTACTCTACATTTACATGATTTTTGTCATTACTCTACTTCATCTGAATTTTATACGGACACATACACAATCACTCGAATTGATCATTTGTGACATGCAATAGATGTTATAAGCACATAAACGATGGAGTCCATTTATCAGAGCAATCCGGGATAAGTTGATATAATAATAATTTAAAAAAAAGGGGAAACAGGGAACTGTGTCAAATGAACTACAATTCAATCCTAGACAGAAAGCAACACAAGGCAACCTATGGGTCTTCAACGCAGCCAGAAAATCCTCTATCTTTTAACATATTACTGAATAAGGAACATATACCTTAATTTCGTGAGTCAACCAGATTTGGGGCCCTAATATATCGATAAGGCGAATAACAAATCAAAACATATGAAATAATAAATAAAACAATTAATTACAAAAGAAAAATAACAAAATATTTTGATATGCACTATAAAAGATTTTCATACTTGCAGACACAGCGGAAGGTGATACTGTATATTTGTTCCACCTAACAGAAGTTCCCCTGGAAACTTGATTATAAACAATTTCATAATATCTGTTCATGTTGGGACAAAAATTCTAAATCATTTATTCTGTTGGAACATTGAGTGTAATATTTATTCCAGTGGAAATACTATTCCAGAACAGTGTTTCCATTTGTAACTTATAGCATAAAGGAACTTCTATTCTGTGACAGGACTGTATACATAGATATATATCATACGCGAAATGATATTATAAAATCAAAGAAATTTGAAGAAAAAAAAATGAAAAATGAGATATTCACGATGAATGACAGACAAATGGTTCATAAGAATAATGTATTCTGCAGTTTGTATAATGTTGTTTTATTATGTCAAATCAGTCTTCGCATCCACTCGTCTTCGTGTATTTTTATATTATTTTTTTTTGTCAGATTCTTTTTTTAATTCAAACAAATATGACAATAACACTTTTGTTATCTGTTTGCATATATATGTAACCTGAAACACAGAAGATAACACAATACAAAACATTACATTTGGATTATATAACTCTTGACAACATTGATAAATTACTACTCTCGAATCATAAAGTAAAATGTTAAAAACCTTATAATTGAAATTGGACACTTATTCAACGTTCTTGTGATTTATTCCTACTTTAAAAACATAAATTCAAGCTAAAATAAGTTCTTTTTTTTTAATAAGCTTCATAAGTCATACGTCATCTAAAAAAATCACAAATAGGGTTTTCTGGACGGCATCTTTATTTGTTTGAAAGTTCTGAAAACTGTGTTAAAGATATTGATGGATATTTACTAATGTCGTAGACACAATCCCGTCATTGTCATCTTATTATACCAACATTGAATGCGACTTATCGCAGAATTCTCCGTGCCATGGACAAAACAATAGCTATTTGTGAACAGGATCTGGTTATCCTTCCGGAGCACCTGAGACCACCAGCTTTTTATTTTTATTTTGTAGGAATTGCGATGCTCATACTGTTTGAAGTTTACAGTGTATTGTTTTGAGGAGAGTTTTAATTCTTTTCGTAGTGTTTATTTTTAAGCTATGACTCAGTGTGTTTGTTTTTCTTCCACTTATATTTTGTAAGTGTTTCCTTGGTATTTTTTTGTCACTTTTCCAAAAAGTTAGAATAATGGCAATATGATAATATAAACATAATTGCCAATGGAACAAACTATCCGCTCAAGTTCAAATGAAGTGGATGTGAGCAATTATAGGCAGCCCTCCAAGATAAGATAAGTTTACCGAAATGTTAATTCTTCAGCTATTAGTAACCTCTATAAATTAGAAGACCGTTGCCAATAAAATAAATGGGGTTTTCATTTCATTTCTTTGCTTGTGTGAGTAATTCTAGAAATATTTGTCCAGAGATATAAATACTCAAAACATAACAGTAATATGCAAAAACAATAGTTTTTTCATACTAACCACACTGTCCTTGTCCTGTCCTTACACTCTTTTTGAAGGAGTGTAGATCACCCTATCTGGTTATAAAGCGAATGCAAGCTCTAGTTAAAACTGTGATTAAGTTCGCGAATCCTCATTGAGCTCTACATTCATATTCAAATATTTTCTTGCAAGGCATAACTACCGTGGGAATAAATTAAACTAATATTTGTAACCTTTATAATGCACTCATTTACCACATGTACACATATAATTAGCGTAAAATACCATTTATGTACAAGTAAAATGTCATATGCAAATCAGTAGGAAACGAGCCGGTAATAATCACTTCTTTAAACGAAACAGCAAAGGAGTTGATATGATGTATACTTCACTGTTACTAGTATTCAATTGAAATGTTCAGAATTAAAAAAACAAAGTTATATCATGTACTAAACGTTAGATGACACCAAGGACATCAGAATGATTATCCTTTCACAAATCGAAGGACAAATACCTATTTGACCAAAAGAATAAAAAAAAAACGGATGCAAAGTTGTACAACTATCTGGTTTTTCAATTCTAATTTGTTGTTTAATGGCATGTTTCTTCTCTACAAACCAATTTTTTTTAGAACGATCGTTACAGGACGTTTCAACGGTTGGTCTGTCCGTACCGTCAATGATATAAAACACTTCGCTAAAAATATACGCAAATGATAGTGTTAACCCATGCAGTGTTAAACGCCAGAAGGGCATGGTTTTGTATGGACGAATACTTTTGTTTCTGTATTTTGATGGCTAGTTTTTTCGAGCTATTTGTTGTTTATGCGTGCATCCCCTTTACTATGAGAGACGATATCCAAGTACAATATCCATTGGTTTATCTCCCTATACAACTATGAAACGAGATGTCTGTCAGAGGAACATTATTCTAGCTCCACACTCCCATTGACTTACTCATATACTTGAATCAAGGGGAAATATTTGTATATTGGTGTACCTCTACTATTACTCAGGCTTTTTTTGTTGTAAATATAATGATTATAAGAATTATCTTAGACTATGCATGAATTGAATTGCATGGTTCGAACTCAATCTACGAGCAGCAAATCCAGCATGTCCAGAAATGGGGATTTTACACAGACAAAAAATCCATGGAAAACAAAATTGTTTGTAGTTAGTTGCTTGTCTATTTAACAAAAACAAAACACAAAGATAATTCTTCATGTATGTATAAGTTCGATTCCGATATATTTTTTATGTCTCGGTCAAATATTTATGATATTGCGGTTTTAAACTTTAATTTAAAATGTTATCACTATTACTAAATGGGAAATACATCATTATAAGATTCACACGACGAAATGTCTGCTATCGAGTTATATAACGTCAGACCAGAGGATCCTGAAATTTAAAGAAGTGATCATTTGTTACCAGGTGTAGACAGAAATATAATACATAAATTCAAATTATGAGTGATATTTTGGTGTTTAAGATTATGTTTTGGTAATATCGGTCTTTTATAATGTATGCTTGCAACATAATAAAGCATCACCTGTTATAATCTTATAGTTTTGTAATTTTACCTACAAAAAAAGCCAACAAACTGTGATGTTCTTTCAAATTTTGAATGACAAAACAAGCAAGCAATTGACAAGAACATGGTTAAGTTATTTCTGACGTTTAAAAGTGTGATTATTTATGTATATTGTTACAAATTTTTACACCTTTTTAAGGATCAGATACTTTATAATTTACTTTAGGCCACTAAGGATAATTAATAGTGACAAATGAGACAGCTTTATTTTTAATGATACAAGACATCCTCAGATAGGATCATTTCTCTATATTATCTTGTATAAAAGCTTATAATATTTTAAAAACATTCTAGCGACAATTTGTTTTTTGATTTCATGCCAAATACATCTACTTATAAAAATATGAATATGTGATTGCCAATGAGACAACTCTCCACAAAAGACCAAATGACACTAAAAAAATGACAACTTTAGGTCACAATTAGTTAGGCCCATACCGCATAGTCCGCTATAAAAGGGTCCAAAATGACAAATGTAAAATAATTCAAACGAGAAAATTAACAGCCATGTACAAACTAAGGTACGAAAAAAATGTTACACAGCAACAACCGACAACCATTGAGTTACAGGCTCCTGACTTGGAAAATTCACATACAGAATGTGGCGAATGTTTGTTTAGCAAGTTACTTTTTGGTGTGGTTTTTTTTGTTTTTTTTGGTTGCATGATGAACAAGATATACTGATTAAATGTAAATTTCAAACACTTACAAAAATATCACAAATAAAGAATAAAGTTAGCAAGTGTAATTAAAATCTGACTCATTGAGTAAGTCGACTTAGTCTAGTAGACAAATTCTTCATATTGCATTAACATGTTATTATTCTGAATATGTACGTAATATTAGTCGATGGACAAATAAAGCAGTCAACAAACAATTTAATATGTGCGTATAATGAAGGGAAAAAAACAATGTTGAGATGCATATGATGCAAATGACCATTAAATGATAATTCATTTATTTGTATCAAAAGGAGGATACCATGATTATATATCAGCAAAGGCTAAAGGAATAGCGACAAAAAGTTTGAACGGTTATCTTCTGTCAAAAATATTTCTATTCCACAACTGGATCAGTAGCCTTACTTTATATCAGTTTTACTTAATCGTAGAGACAAATTATTTTTCAGCGAACCAATGTATTCAAACAATAAACACTGGTATAATAGATTTATATTTGTAGAGCCCGGGACGGCTGCAGTGAAGGGGATTTGGTGTCACGATATCACAGTAGCATGGGTTCGAATCCCGGCAAATTTTTTGTTCTTCCCTCGCCGGGATTTGAACCCATGCTACTGAGATATCGTGACACCAAATCGCCTGCACTACAGCTAGACCACACGACCACCTGGGCTTCATTTTAAAGCTTTCGGTGGCCGTGTGTTACCTTTTCTCGTCAGTTTTAATCTAGCGGCGAACTACAGTACATGATATATATATATATATATATATATAATTGTATCAGCGATACTGTCTAGTTGTCAAATTGATATAAAATAACACGTGTGTGATCTGATATAAATCAAATGCCTAATTTATCCTTTATGAAACTCGATTATTATACGGTAACTGAAATGATTATACTTGAGTACAACTGTATGCATACAATCATGAAATTACATAAACATTGATAATAAATTATAACTTATATAGTGAAGACTATAGTAAAGCAATTATTTAAATTGAATGTTTAAGATAAATAGTAACTTCATAGTTTGAAGATGTTACCTTTACTTTAAAGCAAGGTATCCCGTCTTAATTCTGTTTTATTTGATCAAAAATAATCCAGAGCAAACTTAAACGTTCAATGGAATTAGGTGAATTATAATAAGCGCAATTTCGGATAATTCCTCAAATTTTATAAGGTGCATAACCTTCAAGTTTAAAACCCAAATAAGCCTAAATAAAACTTGAACTGTTTAATATGGTCAATGATCTTGATCAAGATATTCAAAATGATGTTTAAATGGTACTTTTTACTATCGTTTTTATTTTACCATCCCGGTGGTCTTGTTATAGCATTCTTGTATGGAATATGAGCAAATTTTGAACTTTAATTTGGTATTTGATTTTGCTACTTCATCCAGTCAGACGGCATATAGATACAATATTGAAATGTTGGTCGCCTCGGAGTACTTTGTCAAAGAAAAGTAACGTGTCTTGCTCCTGACTGTTAATTTGAGAGCAAGCTTGTTCAAAATATGACTCAATGAGTTAGTCTAGTATAGAATAGGTATCTTTGTAATGTATTGACATGTTATCGTTCTGAATACAAATGTAATATTTGCCGCTGGACAAAGAAAGTAGTCATCAAACAAACAAATATGTCTCTTACAACTAAAATGTGATTGGATACAAAATCAAATTCATTTTCAATGACTATGTGGAATCAGAAATTTTACCAATTTTATACCTAAAAAAACCTTTAAAGTCGCTATCCGTATCGTTGTGGTTATGTATGTGTTCATATGACCAAAAAATGAGGGATTACCATTTTCTGGTCTCACTGCAAAACGGGATAGGTGCTGGTGACCAAATTGTATACCGAGTCAACTTTTTATACTAACGTAAGATTGCACATACGAAAAATATATATGCATTACGATATCAATTAATGTACAATAAAATAATTACACTGAGTGCAATTCCAAAAGGTTAATAAAATGTTTAGTCTAAATTAAACCCAGATTAACTTACCATAAGTGTCTATAATCTCTTTAATCTGCAACTGAAAGTAATTCTGATAAACAGTTACGTATTGAAAGCAAAGGGAATGACGTACAAAACTATTTAATATTTTCAAAGTTTTTTGTTTTATTGCTTTAGTATGGCCGGGTTATCTCTCAAATATCGACTGCAAGGAAGGTCGGACTTAAATTCATAGTCACATCGCTTGTCGTGTATAAGTTTGTGAAATGGTTGTTCTGACTCCCCAACATAGAGGCAACATACTGTTTATCAAATTTACAGATACGCAATATTTGTAGTATCATAAGTAGTATTGCAAAATATAGTACAATTGTTTTGTACCAGTGCATGGAGTTAATGTTGAAAGTTGGGTATGCAGTATTCGATTACACGTCAGACATCGTTTGTTCTAACAGCCCCTGCAAGAGTCCACAAGATCTCAATCGACGGAATGAAGCCATCATTGACAACACCACTGCTTGGTCTTGGGAAGAGAGACTTACTTTGGAAAGATTTAGAATCAGAAAATTTTAAAATCGTAGCTTCAAATGAGATCAATGAAAATGCGTTATTCAAACGAGTAGTGCTAACCACCGCAGCTGGATGTGTGAGTTTGGGTATGGGATACATAAATTGGCAGCTCTGTTGTAAAAAATAAATGTATGTGAACTGGATAATTTTTGTTCGAAATGTTTCAGTATAATCAGAATTGATTGATACAATTCATTTGCATAATACTGAAGACAGATATTAATATTTTATCCAAAATAGTTATTGATATAACTTGTTTTTGTATTTATTGTTTCCAAATACTTTTTTGATACTGGTGTCATTTTGTACGCCTTTTAGGTGTATACATAGTTTATTTACGGAGTACAGTATTGATTTACAAACGATAAAGTGTCCTCGTAAGAAAGATAGTTGAATATTATCTGGAGGTTTTACATAACGATAAAGTGTCCTCGTAAGAACGATAGTTGACTATCATCTTGAGGTTTTACATATAAATGTATACATATCATATACAACTCATTAATGGACTTCACGTATGGACGTTTTTCAACTTCACTTACTTGAAAACAAAATGAAATCCTAGATGAAAAGATCGTACATAAAAAAATGTATAAAAAGGTCAAAAACCGAAAGAGTGAATAGTTTTCATATTTTACTTGTATAACATAAAACTATGAAGTCTCAATTTAACCATAAATCCGACCTCTCGACTATCATAATTTAAGCTTTATCATGATTAAGTCAAACTGAATTAAAATTGGGTAAAGGCTTTATCATATTCTGAAATTAAATACCATCTTTGAAATAATAATGTGTTACAGTATAAAACATAAAAATACAAATATGATCCTAAAACCAAATAGGACAGTAAACTTTGTCAGTTGTGCTTAATAATTATAATTGAAATTGAGATGTATCCTTTAACGCCCTACTTGTATATATGAAATATTATGTTGCGTTGATAGTACAGGACAGTCATTTACTGAACTTAATAGATTTCAAAGACAACTAGCATTTACTGTGGAAAATTGTATGGATCCTTTCTGATATCTAAATCAAATAAGTAAATGTATAGTATATCAATGTCTTACTTATAAATGCATTATAATAGAGGTTAAAGGAGAGGGTTGAGATCTTACAAAACATGTTGACCCTCGCCGCGTTTTTGCGCCTGTCCCAAGTCAGGAGCATCTGGCCTTTATTAGTCTCAGGCTTAAATGGTTTTTTTTTTCTAACTTTGTACTATACTTTACATGAAGCAGAATTAGTGCTGCTTGTAGAGATACCTTATTTTTCAGTTTGTTGCAGTATTTAATAGATGCATGATTATGTTCAAGTTGGAGTTTTGAGAGCTGTTAAATTTATTATCTCGCATAACCTTTATCCGGCGTTTCGCATTTGCGCCGATCTGCATTTCATTTGCGCCGATTTTTTCTTTCATTTGCGCCAATTGTTTTTTCATTTGCGCCGATTTTTTTACAGGTGAATAGATATAAGAAGATGTGGTATGAGTGCAAATAAGAGAACTCTCAATCCAAGTCATGTTATTTTTCATTTATAATTTTAGACCTCTTCCATTAGCCATTTGTACAAATGTGATGAATTTCCAATTTTAACATTTATATAACTGTTGTCCCCTGCTCACGGCTATGGGGAGATGGAAGAAGGCCTACAAGATACACCTCCAGACTTTTCCTTGACAGTACCCGTAGTACTTTAACCTCTGTCTTTCGGACATCTGCCACATGTTTAGGCTCGATCAGTGTTTTGACAATAAAATCCGTGGTGACTATGGCTTTACACGATTTATGGTACATTTGAAAGATATGTTGTTATGTTTCAGGACACTAACCTTCCGATATGTATGCCCCTCGATGATTAAAGAATTGACTCCTCGGCTCGTTTCAGTGTGTAATATGTCCATCGTGAAATACGTAGTTCCAGAACAATATAAATCAAAATTAACTTAAACATAAATGAACAACCAGATTTTATAAATGGTACAGTACAGTACATGTACAAGTATTAACTTACCTGTAAATCTAATTAGGAGCAAATATAAAATCGGCGCAAATGAAAAAATGAAATCGGCGCAAATGAAAGAATAAACATTTTCAAAATCTTGTTTATCTGTAATGAAATGTCTCCACAACTCAGACATCGATTGTGATATATCCATCATTCTAAGCTATTTGTTTTGTAGATCATTTAAAAAAAATCTCAACATAACATACTTTACATATCTATGTAAATTTATACTTGACGAATGTAATTTTAGCTATATAAAAATTAAATACAATATGAACTATAAAATTAAAAAAATGCCTGGTTTTGTTTATGATATTTCATGATTTCTAAATAATAGAGATTGGCATAGGAATTAATTTCAAATTGCATGTCTTCTTCTTATGGGTACACATTCAACATCAGTGCTGTATATCCCGAAGGTTGATGTGCAGATATGGTTAAAGCTATCAGTTATGTATAGTTTATCAGTAAAACAACTATTAAAATATGCTAAAGATGTTGAAATCTTATATTTGCTCCGTTGAACAAAAAATAATATTAAGTACAAAAATGTTTAATTCAGAAATTTCGTCATCAAACCGTTTAATTTAACCAAAATTTTATGCATATATAATTTCATCGTACTCATCAGATAAGATATCATCTCCAAATAAAAAGGCGTTTAACCTCACCTAGAATGGATACCTAACACAGTTTGTTAACCCTCACGATAGCTTCCTGATGAGAGATCATATGTATACAGCTCAGAAAGGTTATATCGCCAAAACTGATACAAGCACGCAATGATCGCCATTGGTTAGATGGATTGGTGTAGATAGGTTGGTGACAAAACAGGTTTTAATCATATGCCTCTAAGCGATACACGGCCTATCATGAAGTTTGATAATTTTTGGGGCTTGATCAATCGATCATACGGCTGATATCTGTGTAAAGCTGGAGAAAGTTGACCTTAAAAGCATTTTTAAAATATTACTACGATTTTTTTTATTTGAGTTCGCAATTAAATTCTCAACGCTTAAGTAAGCTAGTGCGTCTTTCTCTTCTATTTCGTAATTCTTGAGTATGTTTCGCCTCCATCGTGATTAGTCCTTTTCTGTTATTACTTTACTAACGTATCCTCTTCATCCCAATTGGGACATAAGGCCTTTTCTGTTATGGTTATATAGAAATTGTAACAAAACATGCAAGAAGAATGAGTTTCCTTCCGATAATGAAATAAACACCAAAGCATCTCAATTGTTTGGTAAAATTATTTTGTGTATAAATTGAAATTTCTACATGACAAAGTCTATATATAGTATGAACTCTTTAGTTCATCACTGAAAACATTCCAATAACTCTCAAGAAAATCCAATCGATCATTCCCTGTTTTGTTTCATGTACATCCATTCTACCTTTTCTTATTTTCGAAACTAGTTGTCTCTAATACTGTTGATCTAGTCAAACGTCTGAAGCTGTCAAACTGAATTTTAGACCCCCTGGACACAGAATTGTCAATATTTTGAGTTGGAGCTGGTAGAAGTTTCTGCACTCTTATTTTTACTACCATTTACAGTTATCGAGTGCCTGTTTTTACTTGGCAATCGTTTTGATTTGTATGTCCTTTGTTGGGCAACGAATGACGAGATTTCTAGGAAGAGTTCCTCTGTCATTGATATGAAACGGATAGGTTAAGTAATGATACTCACTCATATGTCAACACTCTCGCACAGCAAAATTGTATTAATTGTATTGCATATCAAGGTTATTCAAATATTATGAAAAGAAATATGATATTAGATCCACAACAGAACTGGCATGACAAAGTCAGGATAATTTTACATATTTGCTCGACACCTAAGTTAATTGATCAACTATGAACTATATCAAACATATCATCCTTCCTCAAAAGATATTAGTATGGGACTTTTAAATATCATTAATCAATTATACAGACTATATTAAGGTGTCGGATCTTAAAATTAGGGTGAAATGGAGTAGTTTTTTTCATAATCATACTAAAAATCTTTTTGAACTCGGTCTAAATACAAAAAACATATAATGTCCTTTAGGGCATCGATGATAACTAGTTAGTGTCTCTCGTTATTTCGCACATTTACACATTTAAAACGACTATTACTGTCATAATAATCAGGTTTACACAGAGTCGCGAATTACTGTTCTCGCATTATCATAGGTCAAGCTTCAAACTTTTCATGTACATCTTAAATATTTCATTTCTACATAAAAACCTAGCTTTCGGTTGTTTTTTTGTATCATTCTATATTTTATCCAGTTTTATTTATTAAATCATATTTTATAAATAATAAAGGATAAGGAAATTGCAAATAGCTACTTTTTCACCCATTTTAAATCTCTGAGGTTGGCTCGTCTGCAAGCTGCATTTTCAATCGCTTGAAACACTGTTGAAGCTAGAAAAGCATAAAACTCCACAGATGTACAAAATTTTAAACCAGCAGCGTGAATAGAGGCCAAATTACCAAGATGGTCTCAAACCAAATCGACAGAACTATTATAGATTTTCACTGTCATGATAAAGTGGCAGCAAATAAATAAGCATCCAAAATTGATTGAATTTGACCCATGCTAACATACCATCCAGTAGCAATTATATCGAAGTTTCTAATAAGTATCTTACCTTTAGTCTTATAAAGTTTATGTTTTATTCCCCTTGTATGGATTGAGATACTTAATCCAGAAAATGAAACTTTATTCCAAATAGAGAAAGAAATCTGAAATGTCAGCAGGTTGTTCGGCACTAAATTTATCAATGAAACTTGATTTCTAGTCCTAGTACGATCTAACAGAACAGGTGCTTGGTTTAAATGACCCAGACACCACTGTGCACTGTAAACATGTATATCATACCGTTATAGGTAGTCGGTTGTCTTTACCTGTATCACCTAAAATAACGGGACAGCCTTTCATATCAAACAAATGTAAACATACTTTTTTTTATACAAATGCATGTATTACATTCATTGCTTACTAATGATTGAGTTTATTAAATAAATGTCAAAAACCTTTCATTATGTCCTTGAGCCCAAGTTAAGAATTTGAAGAAAAAAAATCTATGCTTTTTTCCTTTTAGTTTTTGCTTTTTTCACCGAATTTTTAATCGATGACTTAAACCAAATTTTTGCACATTACTCTATTCAATATCAAATGTTTCAGAGTGTTTTAAGTGCTTTGTATTTATCATCCATAGAGCAGGATAGGAAGATTTATATGGAAAAATCAAAAGCTGTACCATAAAAGGCAGAACAGAGTGCGGCACAGATATCTGAAAGATAACAGTTTACTCCTGCTAACAGAGAAAAGCATGAACACGAACTTTCAAAGATTATATGTTTCATCGAAAAAGAAATATACATATACAAGATTATACAAGATTATATAATATATGTGATTTAATTATGTTATGTTGAGTCGCTGACCGTTTTGTTGAAACATTGATAATCAAAATATTTAAAATAATTACGGGAAATGGACCAGGTTTTTCTAATCTCAGTTAATAATTTAGGTCTCATTTTCGCTTCGAATACGTGAGCCATAAGATACCAAAGCAACATTGAAACTCATAAGTCGAAAGTAAACTGTCAACGCCATGGAAAGCTAGAAAGACAAAAAACTAAACATAAAATAGAAAACTGAAGACTGAGCAACATGAACCCCACAAAAAACTAGGGGTGATCTCAGGTGTTCCAAAAGTGTATACAGATGCTCATCAAAATGTGGCACCCGTCGTGTTGCTGGTATAAGTTTAAACCCGGTGATAGGTCTATGTCATTCAGTGATTGTTTATCGCAAGCTTATAAGTGTACCGAATAAAGAAGAAGAAGAAAAATTGTTAGTTATAGTGCAACCTGAATATAAAGTATATCGTTACATTAAATACATAATATAAAACTTCAGCCAGCCAAATAGGCTTATGATGTACTGGTATATATTTCTATTTCCCTAAACGAGAAAAAACTTGATGCATTTGTTTTTGTGTGGGTTTACGACATAATTTATTGTAACCTTATGGTCTCAATATTTTAAGATACTGTCTCATTGATAGCGTATTAATTTATCCGCTCTATTTAGATGACATTTCAAGTTAAAAGCAAACAAACAATATTAGATTAAAATGTCAATTTTCATAATCTCTGAAAAACGAATTTTCAATACAGAAAACACCCAGGTTCTGTCTATTTACATTACAACGATTGGAATTTTGATCGCCAATATGTGAGGAATTTATAATTTGATAAAACAAATCTTTTTTGAAAGCAAAAAAGTTCAATATCTAAGTGAACTTGAAATCGTCTTTAACAATACAGAGAAATATAGTTTCTTTTTTTTAACACTTGAATATAAATCTATTGCACTAAAAAAATGATAACAGTGACCCTACCGCTACAGCGTTAACTGTAAAAAACACCTTATAGTCTCTATGGAAAACACAACACAGACCGTGATTCCAGGTTCCTTACACATGCAACCCAATACAGACCTTTGTGTTTATATCTTAAAGACAACCCAACGTTTCTCAACAAAATTAAAAATGTGCAAGTGGTCAAGTGAAATCAACTGACAGGAGGATCAAAATATTATTACATCAATTTGCAGAAAGAAAAAGATTGTATAGCCAGCAGAGATTTCTTCTTAAATTTAACTATTGGAGTTGTTAAGGAATCCGAACGTATCAAAAGTTGTAATACTGACACATTTAAAACTCGTAAATATAAAGCACATGCATAAAATCAATCAGAAAAATACTTTTGCATTTGAAGGATAACTAACAAGTTTTGTTTACACAAAATATAGGAACTCTAAATAATTCCTGGACTTGGGTCTTCACCATTCCGGCAGTAAAGGCATCAGTTACAACTTCACACATTATGTAAACTATGTTAATGTGTATACCCGAAGGACGAATAAGTTATCGTATAATTTATCAGCTATAAATGTTGATAATCAACGTGATGACATTAAGAATAATATTTGAGTGATAAAATCTTCACTAACTTTTGAATCTGTTACACGATGTATATATGGGCATAACACTGGGTTCTGTTGATAAGTCGTAATCAGCAAAAAAGACAGTATATATTTACTAGCAGTGTAAACGCTTAGCTGACAAAAAAAATCACAAATAAATATCTACGGCCAACTTCCCCCGAATTACTTTCAATACCAAAGACAAAATCCGAAAGGTTTTAAAACATTTTGGCATTAAAAAATAGAAAGTCTCAATGTAACGTAATATTTTTTGACAAACACATACTAGGGCATGGTATCAAACATTTTACTTTAGCTCAACATTGTCCAAACATGATTTACCAAAAAATGAGGCTTTGTGACATCAATAGACTATAAAATTGTATTATATTTATTAAAACGCCATTAAGTGTTTTCACTATTAAAAACACACATGCAGCTTTTTAGCAACGACTGGAACACTCCTTGAAAATGGCCATTCTGCGTTAAATAAATCCAGGGGAAACTGACCCTACCTTTTTGGTGTTTTCTATTCACAGAGCAACCAATATAAAAAAGAAGATGTGATATGATTGCCAATGAGACAACTATCCACAAAAGCCCAAAATGACATAAACATTAACAATTATATGAGGCCTTCAAAAGTGAGCAAAGCCCATACCGCATATAGTCAGCTATAAAGGGCCCCGATAAGAAAACTATTATCATCAAATGTGACCATCGTATAGACCAAGTGATAAAACATAAATAAGAAAAATAAATCGTAATACGAGAAACTTTTATTTTCTTACATAAACACATAAATGTTATGTGGGCTTAATATGTTTACTCAAAGTGACATATATGGTTTTTATAATATGATATAATTAGAAAATATAAATATGGTAAATAAAATGTTTAATTTATTACATAGACGATCTGTAGACCATAAAGATACTATCTAAAATTTCAAAAAGACATGAATACAAAAATACCTGGATGAAATATATTTATTTTGATTTTGTTATGCTAATCAGCCTGTGTTATTTTTAACAACTCTTCACAGTAAATGTTATAATATAAAGCTATAGCTATTAACATATTACTGTTGATTTTCTTGCATTTTTCCATAATCAGGGAAATGTTTGTCAAGACAATTTGTTAAAGTGAATAGATAGCTGGCCTTTATGTCTGTCTTTTTTACACTATACATGTTTGTTATCTTATACACAAAAGCGTCCTTGCTGAGAAAGCGTACAAAAAAACTACAGATTGCTAGTTGGAAGGGAGCTAATATATTCACCAGTTCCACACTGCAATGGAGGAATAACACTGACAAAGTTATACACACACGCTGATATCAACTTTCGTCTTGGGTCAAACGATCAGGGGTTATAGCCACCTTGGAAAACAAAATTGTAATAACCCTGATCAAACGATTGTGGTAAATAAAACAAATATGGGTATTATATTTAATGTAACATATTTTAAGTGATAAAGTGTCCAGATAATCTCAGCCAATTCGTTAAAATGAAGATTTTAAGATCATCATTTCGGGATTGATATTTTTCATATATTTTCATGTTTGTTTGATT
This sequence comes from Mytilus trossulus, assembly GCF_036588685.1. Classification (NCBI taxonomy): domain Eukaryota; kingdom Metazoa; phylum Mollusca; class Bivalvia; order Mytilida; family Mytilidae; genus Mytilus; species Mytilus trossulus. The sequence goes on from NC_086375.1 coordinate 62,333,227, forward strand.
GTTCTGTGTGATTGTAAGTATTCGTTTTCTTTTTAATTCTTCGTCATAATATCTTCACTAAAAGCAAATAATATTTCCCTGCCTTTTCTTGCGTATGAAACTATTAACATTGAGTATAAAGTAATGGATATAAATTATTGGAATGCACATTTATCTCGTCAAATTAACCCTGGTATCAGGTATATCACACCTTTAGTATATTTTAGAGCTGTGTATCCACAGGGTAGATGATCAGATACCATCTAATTTATGTTGGATTCTCATCTTTATGTTCACAAGATAAATAGGTTACATAAAATCAAAGGTATAATCGTTTACACCTGCTTGAACGACTGTGGTGTTGTCTTGTAATTCTGTAATTTGGGGCGCTTTACAAAACCTATTTTGTTCAAGTTGGAGATCGACTTAGACGAATCGTCTTCATGTTTATAACGTGGAAGAGAGGCGAAATACCAAGACAGTAACATTCAAACTCACGAGTTGAAAATAAACTGAAAAAAAAAAAAAAAAAAAAAGAAACAGACAAAATCATTTAGTTATATCCCTTATCTAATATATTGAGGTAGTTAATTACAAATTTTGTACTTTGAACTTTCCAGAAATTTTAGGTACAACAGCAAATAAATATTGACTACAAAGACGATCATATCAAAGTTGTTCTATTTTATTAAAGTTCCGTATTATACACCGACTATCAATTCTATTGTATATATTCTATATTCTAAATATACCCGATCAAATATATCTTCACTACCAATGGATTAAAAGCTAAAAGTAACCGAACTGCCATATCAAATAAGGAAAGACTAGAAGAAATGTACTGCAGATATATTCTAAAGGTCAAGAAATTGTCTCACTTGTTTTTTTTCAATCAAATATCTAAGGCTCTTATGTTAACGAGGTGTATAATGTCAATATTATTTCGTTATGTCAGGTACTTAAAAAAACTGCAAAATATTTCACACATATCGTTTACAAAGCTATGAAATGTGAATTACTGGTCTTTTTTATGAAAAGGTAGATGTTTTATATAAGTTTCATGTTTACGTATTCAACAAGAGGCTTTTGATTTCATCAAGTCGTTCCCCTTGATAACAAGCGTATATAATATACGTCTCTTGTAATACTAGTGATATCAAACATCTCACAATTACCTTGTAAGATGAATTAGTAGACGCCTGTTGCATTTACAGGAATGTCTAGTTCATCTTAACACCAAAAAAAAAACAACCGACGACATGTTAACAATGAATCTGTTTTCTAAAATGATTCAATATATGATATATACCACATTGTAACGATATTGTTTTTATTTACAGACACCTGCACCATTTACAGAAAATTGTCAGTCACGAATAGTTTCGATGTATTTGTGCAAGTTCAATGCGTATTTCTAAAACACCAGGCAATGAGAAAGATATGACGGCTAAATTAAAAGATCTTGAAAGGCAGCAGTTATTGCTGTTCTTGTAGTATCCTCAGTTTCAAGTCCACATGCCTGTATATTTCAATCGAAAATACTTACACATATTAAAATTACTGAATGAAAGGACATTATCAATATATCTAACCCCAAAGGTTTACTAGGTTATGTAAATGAGGTTATCACTAGTAAATCGTTGCTTAAGATTACAGGATAAATATATGAATATATACTAAATAAACGAACTTATTAATAAGTGTATTCATTATACTAGTAAATAAACATATTTAAAAAATTAATCTTAAATAATGTTTAAGACGGGCGATCGTATTGCTGTGCAACTGAGATGTCAAAGTGCGCGGCCATTCGATGCATCGTGCCAGGTGAACCTCACGCTCGGGACTTCACAATGTGTCTGGTTGAAAGGCAAAATATCGTACATATTCTCCTTTCAAGTGGAATTTCCATTTCCTCCATCTCATACAGAACATACATATTTTATCATTTTTTTATGATGCATAAGTCGGCAAGAATTTCAAGCATCTTTTTCATAAAAACTTTACCTAAATAAAAACGTGCTTTGTGAACGAACTTAAGATTTCCTTTGTAATATACACAAAAGGGATATAAAACAGGAATCGCCGTAGATATTGCACAGTCCAACCACCGATCTCTTTTACTCGAAAGGCATGAAACTAGATTATCTTCATTTTTTATTTTTTATTTTTTGTTTTAAATTTAATTGTCCACGAATGATAAAAAGAAATCTAAATCAGAACATGTATTTTTAGTTTTTTAATTGTTTAAAATTCCTATTTTCTTTTATATCTACAAAAATTTCAACAAGCGCTTTGACCTATAATGGTTTAATTTTACAAATGGTGACTTGGATGGAGAGATGTCTCATTGGCACTCATACAACATCTTCGTATATCTATTTATGGTAGATAGATTGTCTATAATAATCAAGGACAGTTATCTTCGAAAGCAAAACAGTCAATTTGACAAGAAAATTATGTTAAGACTTAATATAAAACTTTTAAACAAGCATGGTAAACAAAAGGATACGGTATATAACCATGTAATTGACAGATGAAAATAAAAATTATAAGGTCGAGGAATAAAAAAAATACCACCCATTTGATTCGTTAACAGATAATAAAAAAAGATCATTTAGAATACAGTGAACCATGTGTTTTATGGAGCGATTTGAGGTGAAAAATATCTACTTTATTAACCACAGATTTAGGCTGTTCTCGTTTTTTTCCCGTGAATTTAATTTTTGAAGCAAACTGGTAATTTGATTGATTGGTTGATTGATTGATTGATTGGTTAATTGATATGTTGATTGATTGATGTTTGCTTAACGTCCAGTGGTTAAATATTTGAAAGACTACCTGAATGATAAAAGAGATTTCAGAATTAAAGACAAAAAGAATGAAGACAAACGTTTGTATGGCCTTTTTCAACAAGTTTCAAAATAACCACTTTTCCAGCCTGAGAAATATACTGCCTTGAATGTCAATTAAAACACAACACCGACACGTTTTACTTGTAATAAATCCACACTGACTGGTCTTCTTCGGAAATCATCAACCAATCGTTTTACGACTTAAATCATATTGACCAGATATGGTGCTCTTACGAAAAAAAAACACTATAGTCAACACAAAGTCCGAAGGAGCGAAGAAGAAATAATATTCATACACAAAAATGTATTGTTCCATATTAACGGCAAATGAGGGGCAACATTAAATACACATAAACACATATTGTGGCGAAGGTAACCTGCTAATAATAATGGGAAAATTGACAATTTGAAAACTGTGTAATAACGTTTATAATATAGTTGTTTCATTCTTATCTTTCATTACTAGCTTATGATAAAGTGTATAAATTGTCTTAGCCGTATTCAAAGACTGCTGAAAACTAAATAATGGTAAGAGTATGATTCAGAGAATGGTTTACATAAGTTTGAATGGAGCAGCGCAAACTAATTGGATGCAATATTTAGACCTTTTACGAAAATTTGTTGTGCTCTGAACATCTCATACCTTGAATTACAAAAAATGTACAAATAAAAACACTGATAAGTATTTTCATCAAAAAAAGAAAAGAAACAGAAAAAAAAGAATTTATGACGTCTGTGCTGTAACAGATATTTTATTTCAAATGTCAATATTTCGACAATCATCAGAAAAGATGAACTTTAATAATGACACTAATTTGAGTATGTTTGACACAAACCAATTTTAAGGCTAATAAATGAAAATTGCTGCACTTTATCAGAATGTCATTCAGTTTTTGTTCAATTACATCATACATACAAATAGAAATGTCAAAATGTAAAATGGACACAAACGGATTATATAATTGGTACTTTTTGTCCTTTGAACCCAGCTACCATTCAAATAATTAAGCTATGGTTGATCTTGAAAAGAGCAATAACTGAAGCCAGAGAAATTTCAGACAAAATAACAGACCAATGACTCTGCCGGTCAAACAAATATACTTTTAAATATCAATAAAGCTGATATGGTCGGACGGTGACCTATAATTTACTACATCTGAGCCATAATTTGTCCTGTTGGATAGTTGTCTCATTATCACATCTTCCTATTATCTTATACTACAGTGTGAGTTAAAATCTCACTATTTAAATGATGTAGCATTCTAACCATTAACCCAAAAAGCGGAACAGACAGAACATAGTATGGTTTGAATCTAGTACACGTTCACATGACATGTGAAACTCTGAAATAGCACCGTGTTTAGACAAGTTGTCAATAACTTAAAACAGAAACTAATTTATATATACATTTATAATACGTTCTGTATCTAATTTATTTCTTTGCTCTCACACATGCACAGACATTCAATTTGGAGACCAACAAGTTTATCGGGTATTTTACATGTTAGTAGATAAATCACGATTAATGTCGGCATGATATGAAGTTGTGTTTTAAACACTGCATTTAATTTAATTGTGATCAATTGCAAACAAATCCATGTTGGCGGCAATTTCATTCATTTTATATTTAACTCTTAGCAACCTGTAAATGTCATGAGAATTAAACATGTTCCAATGTATTTTTCTGTCATAGTAAAAAATATTGCTTACAGTAGAACAAGTCGATTATATTTTCGCTACAGTATTGATAATCCTTAACAACAGAGACTTTAAAGGTTGTTTAATTTTTTTTTAAAAGAAGGCACAAGATAAATGCAAGCTTGCAAAATGGTGTGATTTACATAAAGTGTTATATATTTGTATTGACCATGAACCATATTATAAAAGAATAGAATTTTGTTCTTAATATGGATTGGCAAAGTTCTATCTTTTTCCTATTACCAATATGAATTAACACTGATGAGATGTTTCTTTTTGATATGGACAATGGTGTCTAACTATAAAAACAAAGTTAGCAAGTATGGTAAAGATATGGCAAACGTTAATTAAATAAATATATGCTCAACAGTTGCATATATGAGTAACAGTTCTATAGTAAGATGTTATGAAATTCCAGAGTTTTCAAATCAAGATTCATAGCCATTGACATAAAATTGACTTTATCAAACTATTTCAGATAAAAAAAAACAATTCTATAGAAAGAAATAGATAACAGTGAAAGGATATAATATAAATAGGTACATATAATCACATAAAATATATCATAAAATAAAACAACTTTCCTACCTACCTTTTGTGTATGTCTTTACTTTGTCAGCATTAAAAGTACGTTTTGAAGAATGAGACTTGAGATTAATTTGAAAATTCCTAATGCCAACTAAAAGGCCATGAAACACAGAAATTATCAATGAATTTGGTCTATCCGGTTACACTTTTATTAACTATCATTCGTTTTAAAGCGACCTAATAATCAGTACGCGTTAGTATTTTATAAAACATTTAACATCTAGTACTATTGGTATTACAGGTAGTTGTACCTGTTACACTGAAATAACGTCATGCACTATGATATCATTAAATTTGAAAAGTTAAATTTGAAAATGTTTGTTTAAGATAACTGTATAAAGGATAAACTTTTATCAACTATTATGATCTAGTTGTACAACTTATAGTAGTAAGAGATGCACAAATGTATCTTGTGCAAAACTGTCGACCTTTTTTGTCCAAATAACAACATTAGTAAAACAAACCACCTGTTTCTTTCAAATTACTATTATTCCTAATATATCTTCCATTTTTTACAACCCTGTACTCATTAAACCCTTTGTTCAAATCATCACTTATGTTTGTTGTGTCTACAATGTTTCGTAGTCAATATATGAAGTGTCTGACATCCAGAGTTTATCTTAAACTGTTAAATACACGTTGTAATACGTGAGAAGGATACTAGGAATTCTCACAAATATTGGACACAGCACAACATACGATAAAAAAACACACCTTCTCCGTTGTGAATGACATATCATGGTTATTGAATGTGTCATGGCTATTACATATCATGGTAAATAATATGTGTTATGAATATGACATATCGTGGTTAATATGTGTTATGATTATTACATATCATTGTTGAAGATATGTGTTATGGCTATGCCATATTTTGGTTAATGGAATGTGTTATGACTATGACATTTCATGCTACTTATATAGTTTATGACTGGTATATCATAGTTGTTGGTATGTGTTATGACTGGCATATCATGGTTGTTGATATGTGTTATGACTGACATGTCATGGTTGTTGATATGTGTTAAGACTGGCATATCATGGTTGTTGATATGTGTTATGACTGACATGTCATGGTTGTTGATATGTGTTAAGACTGACATGTCATCGTTGTTGATATGTGTTATGACTGGCATATCATGGTTGTTGATATGTGTTATGACTGGCATGTCATGGTTGTTGATATGTGTTATGACTGGCATATCATGTTTGTTGATATGTGTTATGACTGGCATATCATGGTTGTTATTATGTGTTATGACTGACATGTCATAGTTGTTGATATGTGTTATGACTGGCATATCATGTTTGTTGATGTGTTATGTATGGCATGTCATGGTTGTTGATATGTGTTATGACTATGACTACGACATATCAATAATAAGAGTAATACCATAGACACTTTATGGATAATGATATATGTTATGTCTATGACATATCATAGTTAATGATATTACTTTTATGACTAAATCGTGGTTGATAGTATGTAGTATGACCATAACTTATTGTGGTTAATAATATGTTTTATAAATATGACATTACATGGTTAATATTTAGTGTTATGACTATGACATAATAATTAATAATATGTGCTATAACTAAGACATTTCATGGCTGAGAATATATGTTACGACTATGACATTTCATAGTTAATAATATGTTTTATGACTGTGACATTTTATGGTTGATAGTATATGTTACGACTATGACATTTCATGGTTAATAATATATTTTATGACTGACATTTTATGGTTGATAGTATATATTACGACTATGACATTTCATAGTTAATTATATGTTTTATGGCTGTGACATTTTATGATTGATAGTATATGTTACGACTATGACATTTCATAGTTAATAATATGTTTTATGGCTGTGACATACTGTAAATTATGATATGTGTTATTACTGTGACATGGCATGGTTAATACTATGCGTAATGTGTATGACATATGATGGTTAATAATATGTGATATGACTTAGAAATTTAATGGTTAATAATATATGCTATGTGTTATGACTATGACATTCATGGTTAATAATAAATGTTATGACTATCCCATATCATGGTTTATAATATATGTTACGACTAAGACATTTCATGGTTAATGATATGTCCTATTACTAAGACATATCTTGGTTTACAATTTTTTTTTTATGACTTCGGCATAGGTAATAGTATGCAGTAAGGCTATAATTAGTTATCAAAGGTACCAGGATCATAATTTAGTACGCCAGACGCGCGTTTCGTCTACATAAGACTTATCAGTGACGCTCAAATCAAAATATTTATAAAGCCGAAGAAGTAAAAAGTTGAAGAGCATTGAAGATCCAAAATTCCAAAAAGTTGTATAACATATACGATGGTAAAAATATGCTTAATAACTATACCATTTCATGGTTTCAAAATAATATGTGTTATGGGTATGATAAATTATGGTTAATTTTATGTTTTATGATTATAACAGTTCATGGTGAATAATATATGTTATGACTAAGACATTTCATTGGGTTAAAATATGTGTTATGACTATAACATACTGTTGTTAATACAAATTTATTATGTGATATGACTATGACATTTTATGGTTAATGATATGTGTTATTACTATGACATTTCATGGTTACTAATATTACAATATTACTTTTTATGACTATGACATATCATGGTTAATAGTATGCAGTTAGACTATAACAGATTATTAACATATTATGATAAATAATATGTTTTATAACTATGACATTACATGAATGATAAAATGTGAAATGAATATGAAATTTCATGATTGAAATATATGTTATGACTATGAAATTTCATGGTCAATAATATCATTGTTTACGACATGTTATTTCCATGACTAGTCATGGTATGTGTTATGACTATTATATTACAAAGGTTTATACTATATGTTATAACTATGACAAATCATGTTTTATAATATATGTTGTTCAATAATATATGTTATGACTACTATATTACACAGGTTAATACTATATGTTATAACTATGACAAATCATGTTTTATAATATATGTTGTTCAATAACATATGTTATGACTATTATATGTTATGGCTTATAATATGTGTTATGACTATGCTATCGCTGGCATGGCTATGTTAATAAACTTTGTGTCTATGAAAGCTCATGCAATGACTTATACACTGTACATCATGTACAGTACCTGAATTCAATAGGTGTTGCAACTATCACACTTCATATTTAGTATATGTGAATGACATTTTTATGGTCAAATATACAGTATGACTTACTCTCGTGTGAAGATGTGTTTCGATAACATATATCAAATAGGTATATTGTCGGTTCTCTATGAACCTAGAGATGTGTCTAAACATATGTGGTGTCTATAGACATCTCATAGGTTAAACATTTATTATGTCTATGACATCTAGTAAGTATGCTAGTAGTCTACGACATATCATTAAATATAATGTCAATAACTTGTCATGATATGGCTAACATATGCTGTGTACTTTATACTGAATAATTTGTCATGTCTTTGACATCTAATGGTTATGCTTATATACATGAATACGAAGTATGTCTACAACATATCATTAAATATAATGTCAATAACTTGTCATGATACGGCTAACATACGCTGTGTACTTTATACTGAATGATTTGTCATGTCTTTGACATTTTATGGTTCGGCTAATACGAGGAATGTCTATGGCTTACCATGGTGCAAATTGTCGATGACATGTCATTCTTAGGTTGAAATATGTTACGTCTAGATGCATCTCATGGTTAGGTTAGTATGTGTTTTGTATTTGACATCTATCAATAACATTGTGAAATGTTTATTTAATATACGGTTATAAGATTAAATAGTTATCTGATGTTTGTATTGTATAACTTGATGAAGTAATGCAAATAATTGTATTTCGTGCAAATCGATCGACAAATTAAGAAATCATGTCTGAATAATAAGAGTGGTTAAAATCATCACAAACGCTTCACCTGATTTTTCTAATTATATTCGAAAAAATGTAAAATGGCAAATTCTCGAATTCTACGTTCGGCTATATAAATGATGTCTTTTAACTGAACAAGATTAATAAGGAAATGCGGTTGTGTAACCTGCTATTGTGCTACTAAAGTCAAACTTAATAGTCTTTGTGGAGAAGGGGACAAACTGTAAAGAGATATACGAGGAAGGAAGCTATTTGTGTTGCCCCTTTAATAACAATGGTTTCAATCTGAAAAGAAAATTCGCAACATAACTATGCTGAATCACTTATTTTTAAAGATCAAAACCCTTCTATTGTCTGTCATGTTAAAGAGACAAATAATCTTTTCATCAAAAACTTAAAACTTGGTCAAAATGAAAGAAAAACATTGTTTATAGTTTATTGTTACATTACATTAATTACTTGGGATTGGTTCAACTGACATGCTGTATAACAATGTATATATTCACATACAACATTGTCTAAATAGAAATCAAGTGTTTTATATCGGATATTCGTATAAACAACATTGCGTGGGACATCAAACAGTCCATTTAATTGTTTTGCATTGTGGCAGTATCATTAAATGTCCCGACATTGATATAATATCATAATAAATATGTTCATACGTTATGGCAATATCATTATATGTTCTTACGTTGTGACAATGTCATTACACGTTCTTATGTTGTGACAATGTCATTATGTTCTTACGTTGTGACACTATCATTACATGTACTTACGTTGTGACAATATCACTACATGTACTTACGTTGTGACAATATAAATATATGTGCTTACGTTGTTACAATATTATTACAATGTATATGTTCTTATGGTGTGACAATATCATAACATGTTCTTACGTTGTGACAACATGTTTTTACATTGTGACAGTATCATTATATGTCCTGACATTGAGATAATATTACTGTAAACATGTTCCTACGTTATGACAATAGCATCATATGTTCTTACGTTGAGACAATGTCATCACGCGTTCTTACGTTGTGATAATATCATTACATGTTATTACGTTGTGACACTATCACTACATGTGCTTACGTTGTGACAATATCACTACATGTGCTTACGTTGTGATAATATCATTACATGTTATTACGTTGTGACAATATCACTACATGTGCTTACGTTGTGATAATATCATTACATGTTATTACGTTGTGACAATATCACTACATGTGCTTACGTTGTGACAATATCACTACATGTGCTTACGTTGTGATAATATCATTACATGTTCTTACGTTGTGACACTATAATCGTATGTTATTACGTTGTGACAATTTCATTACATGTTCCTACGTTGTGACAACATCATTACACGTTCTTTCGTTGTGACACTATAATCGTATGTTATTACGTTGTGACAATTTCATTACATGTTTTTTTACCTTACAACACAGAATGATGCACTGCAATACAAATTAGAATAGGTATGAAAAGTAGGTGTGATCAGTTACTATAAAAATCAATAGAAAGTAATGAACATTTCTTTTGTACTGTGCCTTTAATTCATATAATGCTACATGGAAGTACAGCGGTCGATGCTAGAGTGAAAGAAGACTTGACAGAATTACTATATCAGCAGACGAAGCAATTTGAATAATCTTTTTTATACCGTATTATTTTAGTTGAACCGAGTCATGGTTTATAAATTAGTCAGGGTCTTCCAGAAGAAATTTTCGATTTTTGAAGATGATTTTCTACAAATATCATATGGTTGTAAGGCGGATTATAAACTTTTTTTTTATTAAACAACATCAATTTAAAAATGATCGTTTTACGAGTATGTACTTGATTCATTCTATGTATCTTAGTTTTTAAATTAAAATGGGAGCAAAGGTGTGCGCATCGAAACAATAACTTATCTTACAGTATTTAAATATTTGTTGTGAATCACGTCAAATGAACTGTGTTCAAAAAATGATTATCAAGCAAATATACTATCAGTAACAATTTTGACATAGTTATCTATTTTATACCATTTTATACTAGACCCATTTCTCTTAAAATACTACATCAACCCACTCCATTTTGTTTGTATAACGATAAGCTATCAGTATATAGGCTATCTGTCGATTTGAAGGGCTTAGTCAGAGTTTTAAAGGAATAGTATTTGTGACGTTATGTTTACCTAAGTATTACAACTATCTAGTGACATTGTCTTTGAATTAAGATATAAAGGTTATCGATGTCATCCTCCCTTTAGTTTTAAATGGTTTGTGCAAGTTCAAAGAACTAGAATTACCCTTATATAGTATTCTATCAACATATATTATCTTTTATAGAGCAAAGGGTTTCACCAAATGTTAAGATTGAAATATGACAGTATAAAGTCAGTTTTCACTTGAGGATATTACCTAATTTGTCTGGTATTTGTTTCGTCTCATATTAATACAGTTCAGTCAAATTTACCTTTTCTTTCTTTTTTTAGTTGTTGTTGCTGCTTGCTTACTTGTTCCTTTTCATACCGGGTGTAGCAATATATTTATTGCTAAGATGAAGATGAGAATAAAGTTTATGTAAAAATAAAATGCCTGGAATGCATGCTGAAAGCAGGTCAGTCAGAGTCTCCTCGTTCATAAACTCGAAGACTATTGAATCAGAGGAAAGTTTAATAGGTGGATGGCTAAATTCCTGTCACATTGGATTCAAGCAGAAGTATATATATAGTGGATGGAGAAATATCATCACATATTGATGTAGTATCTTGGGTACCCCACGGCTCAGCCATTGGGCCTTCGTTATTCATGTTCTACATCGAGTTGCAAGACATGCCTGATGCAATTTAATCCACTACCCGTCTATTTGCAGATGACAACATAGCATACCTCAGAGGCAGATTTAGGGGGGGGGGCTGGGGGCCCGGCCCCCCTCTTTTTGGGAAAAAATGTGGTTGCTTATATAGGGAATCACTGAAGCGTGACTGAAGCGGGCCCCCTCTTAGGTCAGTCAGTTAGTATAAAATTATAATCCTGGTACTTTTGATAACCAATTAGCCCCCAAAGATTTGAACGACCAACCCACACAAATTGACCGACTAGAGATGTTCCAGAGACGAGCTGCATGATATGTGATGAACAAATACCATAATCACACGAGCATTAGAACAAATTCTCATCCCTTGTAAATGAGAAAGTTGTAGTGACAAAAAAGGTCGGCTGATGCCACCTAAATGATTTTCAAGAATCATTCATGACAGAAGTTTCCAAATTCCAGCAGCGGAAATATTTTTCTTTCCACTAACCATCAAAGATTGGAACACTCTCCCTCATGGAGTTGTTTTAACACCGTCAGTCGACAAAGCTGAACTTAATTCAAGCAATATGGGGGTTGGAGATGGAGGGTATGTATGCACGTCGAAGTTATGACCAAATATTCAGTTTGTTGATTGTGGCCATTATCCGGTAGAAATAGAAGTACCTGTCATTGCTCTTTTTGGAACTTTAGAAAAGATAGATTCCTGTACCATCTCATGTAATTTCTAATAATATAGTTTTTTTTACAAGTTTGACCAAACATTAACACACCAATACCTAACTTGAATATTTAAACATACATTTCTTTAATTATATGTTTGAAATGTGGATGATAAGAATTGTTAACCTTGGTACACTTTGTTTTTGAGTTCTCAAAAGTAGTGATGAGGTCTATAATATTAGATCTAGGAATGTGTCCCCTTAACAAATGGACAAAGATAGCATTATATTCACCTAGGAATTTACTCCTAGTGCAATTGAAAACTTTTTAAGGTCTAGCATCCACTAGATACATCAAGTTCAATGCATTTTGTGTTTCAAAAATACCATATATTATTTGGATTTTGAATGCCATTTGTTTTCAGTTCCTGCGGTCAAGTGTAAAACTATACTGATATGGGTTACATCTTTGAGATACTAGTACTCCCTCTGAGGTAACAACTGTTTTATATAGTTTGTATCTTTCTAAAACACAAACATCACTTCAAACTTATATATCTAGTGGACGTCAGGTCGTAATAGCTATCAAATGTAGCAGACTATCCAATCTGAACAAAAATAAGTCTGTAGAAGTGTAAACACAGACATTTTTGTCCATTTTTTGTGATGATTCTTAATGAAATATTTACCCCAAAAGCCTATACTTTTAAGCGAGTGTATTGAATTGAAATTTTTTTAATTAATATTTCCCACATTATAGCTTAATTCCGTTTCCAAAAAAATGTTTGATAATAAGGTAATTGATTGATTTTTTTTTATGTTTTTTATAACCATCTGTGACTTTACTTGCATCATCTGTCAGTTAACTAAGGGCTTACTTGGTCTGTATACCCGTGTTTGGTAAAACTCACTTGACATGCATACTTTTGCAGTAAACTCTAAGCTTTTCTGGTATGTGGGGCCAGTGTTTGTTATAACCATCATTTGACATGCAGCCTCTGTCGGTTAACTATTAGCCTACCTGGTCTGTAGGGCCATTGTTTTTATAACCATCATTTGTCATGCAGCCTCTGTCGGTTATCGGTTAGCCTACCTGGTCTGTAGGGCCAGTGTATGTTAAAACCATCATTTGTCATGCAGCCTCTGTCGGTTTACTGTTAGCCTACTTGGTTTGTAGGGCCAGTGTTTGTTATAACCATCATTTGACATGCAGTCTCTGTCGGTTTACTGTTAGCCTACCTGGTCTGTAGGGCCAGTGTTTTTTATAACCATCATTTGACATGCCGTCTCTGTCGGTTTACTGTTAGCCAACCTGGTCTGTAGGACCAGTGTTGTTTGTTAACTATTATTTGTCATGCACCCTCTGTCGGTTTACTGTTACCCTACCTGGTCTGTAGGGCCAGTGTTTGTTATAACAATTATTTGTCATGCAGCCTCTGTCGGTTATCTGTTAGCCTACCTAGTCTGTAGGGCCAGTGTTTGTTATAACCATCATTTGTCATGCAGTCTCTGTCGGTTATCTGTTAGCCTACCTGGTCTGTAGGGCCAGTGTTTGTTATAACCATCATTTGTCATGCAGCCTCTGTCGGTTTACTGTTAGCCTACCTGGTCTGTAGGGCCAGTGTTTGCTATAACCATCATTTGTCATGCAGTCTCTGTCGGTTATCTGTTAGCCTACCTGGTCTGTAGGGCCAGTGTTTGTTATAACAATCACTTGACATGCAGCCTCTGTCGATTTACTGTTAGCCTACCTGGTCTGTAGGGCCAGTGTTTGTTATAACCATCATTTGTCATGCAGCCTCAGTCGGTTATCTGTTAGCCTACCTGGTCTGTAGGGCCAGTGTTTGTTATAACCATCATTTGTTATGCAGCCTCAGTCGGTTATCTGTTAGCCTACCTGGTCTGTAGGGCCAGTGTTTGTTATAACCATCATTTGTCATGCAGCTTCTGTCGGTTATCTGTTAGCCTACCTGGTCTGTAGGGCCAGTGTTTGTTATAACCATCATTTGTCATGCAGCCTCTGTCGATTATCTGTTAGTCTACCTGGTCTGTAGGGCCAGTGTTTGTTATAACCATCATTTGACATGCATTCTCTGTCGGTTTACTGTTAGTCTACCTGGTCTGTAGGGCCAGTGTTTTTTATAACCATCATTTGACATGCCGTCTCTGTCGGTTTACTGTTAGCCAACCTGGTCTGTAGGACCAGTGTTGTTTGTTATAACTATCATTTGTCATGCACCTTCTGTCGGTTTACTGTTACCCTACCTGGTCTCTAGGGCCAGTGTTTGTTATAACAATCATTTGTCATGCAGCCTCTGTCGGTTATCTGTTAGCCTACCTGGTCTGTGGGGCCAGTGTTTGTTATAACCATCATTTGTCATGCAGTCTCTGTCGGTTTACTGTTAGCCTACCTGGTCTGTAGGGCCAGTGTTTGTTATAACCATCATTTGTCATGCATTCTCTGTCGGTTATCTGTTAGCCTACCTGGTCTGTAGGGCCAGTGTTTGTTATAACCATCACTTGTCATGCAGCCTCTGTCAGTTAACTGTTAGCTGACCTGGTTTGTAGGGCCAGTTTTTGTCATACCCATCACTTGACATGCAGCCTTGTTTAATTGACTCTAAGCTTACTTGCTTGATCTGTAGGGCAAGTGTTTGTTATAACCATCACTTGACATGCAACCTTTTTCAATTAACGATAAGCTTACCTGGTTTGTAGAGCCAATGCAAGTTATAATCATCACTTGATCGAGCGCCTCTGTTAGTTAACTTTACGCTTATCTAATCTTAGGGGCCAATGTTTTTTTTAACAATCACTTGATCTGCAGACTCTGTTAGTTTACTGTTAGCCTACCTGGTCTGTAAGGCCAGTGTTTTTTATAACCATCATTTGTCATGCAGCCTCTGTCGGTTATATCTTAGCCTACCTGGTCTGTAGGGCCAGTGTTTGTTATAACCATCATTTGTCATGCAGCCTCTGTCGGTTATCTGTTAGTCTACCTGGTCTGTAGGGCCAGTGTTTTTTATAACCATCATTTGTCATGCAGCCTCTGTCGGTTATCTGTTAGTCTACCTGGTTTGTAGGGCCAGTGTTTGTTATAACCATCATTTGTCATGCAGCCTCTGTCGGTTATATGTTAGCCTACCTGGTCTGTAGGGCCAGTGTTTGTCATAACCATCAGTTGTCATGCAGCCTCTGTCGGTTATCTGTTAGCCTACCTGGTCTGTTGGGCAAGTGTTTGTTATAACCATCATTTGACATGCAGCCTCTGTCGGTTATCTGTTAGCCTACCTGGTCTGTAGGGCCAGTATTTTTTATAACCATCACTTGTCATGCAGCCTCTGTCGGTTAACTGTTAGCTGACCTGGTTTGTAGAGCCAGTTTTTGTCATACCCATCACTTGACATGCAGCCTTTATTAATTGACTCTAAGCTTGTATCGTAAAGTGGTTTTACTAAAAACTGCATGTAATAACAAAGACGTCTAAACTGTATGAATTTGTATTGATGACTAAAGGTACAATATTAACGTCATAAGAACACGACGTTCGATATACAATAAAGCCGCGTTACGTTAACGTTCTCTTCTGTGCGTGATTTCCAACATTCTGCGGCCCACGAAAAAGTGAAAATTTAAAAACTTGTAAAATAATTAAAGTCTCTTTGTTAAAATAATAAAATGAAATTAACTTTAAAGTCCATAATATAATGTCACTTTGAATTATCGTTCGATTATCTGTTCATGTTCTCCCTGTAGTCCAAGTCCTGATTCGTTCTACTGCTACACGTTTTGCCTTGAGATCTTTCGGTGTGTTCGAATCATTGTCCTGTTCCTTTGTGTCGCATATATTGACTTCATTTGTACTTATTTCCAAAGGGTAAAGTTTCTTTATTGGCCTTGATGTTATTCCGTTTTTCGTTCTTAACATAACTGACCTTATGAGTCCATCTTGTCCAAAAACAAGTTCTTTTATAATAGCTAGTTGCCAATTAATCCTGAGAGTTTCATCGTATATTTGAACAATGTCACCAACTTTGATATCCTGTTCATTATTACCGTTGATGCGATGAAATTCGCGTAAAGCGGTTAAGTATTCCTTCTTTCATCTACACCAGAAATGCTTAATTATCTGGCATTGCACTGTATAAAGTTTGTTGGAGGAAGAATGCGTAAAGTCTTGTACAAGGTTCTCATCGACGTGTTGGTTGCTAGGATACGGTAATGATATGATTTTCCTTCCATATAATAAATGGGATGGAGTCAGTGGGTCCTCGTCTATCGGATCTGTAGATATGCATGTCAACGGACGGTCATTTAGAATCGCCCCTACTTCTATTACTGTAGTATTAAGTACATCTAAACTCACATAAGATCGTCCTAAAACTTTCTTGATACAATTTTTCGTTAATCCAATGAGTCTTTCCCAAAAACCGCCATACCAAGGCGATCGCTTCGGTATGAACTTTCACTCTGTCCCTTGACTATTCAATGTTGCTTGAAATGGGTGATGAAGTTAGCCTTTCAATTTCTTTCGCTGATGCTACGTATGTTGTCGCATTGTCAGATAACATGATTTTTGGTAGTGATTTCCTACTTGAGAATCTGCGGAAAGCTAAAATAAACTGTTCTTCTGTTAAATCTGTAACTATTTCTAAGTGAACAGCTCTGGTGCTAGCGCACGTAAAAAAGACATATGTATACCTTACTGTCTTTTCCATTCTTATTCCTAACTTTTAACGCTCCAGTAAAATCTACACCAGTAACAGGGCAAGGAGGCGCTTCGCGCAGTCTGTCTTTTAGTAAAGGTGGTGCTTCTGGGGTACGGTTATGTTGTCCTGTAACTTTTTTACATGTGACGCATTTACGCAAACTAGTTTTGATGGATTTGCGGTATCCAGTAAGATTGTCTCAATAATGTAACTGTGCCGTTAACTCCTGAATGTAAGCTTCGCTTATGTGCATCTTGTATTATCAAATTTGTGAGTTTGTCATGTGCTGGTAAAAGTATCGGATATTTCGCCATATCGCTAATTTGTGCATTGTGTATTCTTCCCGCACAACGAAATAATTTGTCCTCGTCCAAATATAATTTAAGTTGTTTGAACACCGACAAAAGACAACGTGTGCACCTGGACAGAGAGGTTAACAAATGACCTGTACGTCGACAACATTATTTCAAGTTTTTCGGAAGAAAACGATTTAATAAATTCCTGCAACATCTCACTTTTTGAAGCCCATGATCTAAGATTAAATCCTGCGTTGGCAAATAATGGTCGAGTCTGGTTGTAGTAATTTTTTAAATCGTTTTCTTCCGAAAAACTTGAAATAATGTTGTCAGCACTTGGTTGGTCTGTAGGGCAAGTGTTTGTAATAACCATCATTTGTCATGCAGCCTCTGTCGGTTATCTGTTAGCCTACCTGGTCTGTAGGGCCAGTGTTTGTTATAAACATCATTTGTCATGCAGCCTCTGTCGGTTTACTGTTAGCCTACCTGGTCTGTAGGGCCAGTGCTTGTTATAACCATCACTTGTCATGCAGCCTCTGTCGGTTATCTGTTAGCCTACCTGGTCTGTAGGGCCAGTGTTTGTTATAACAATCACTTGTCATGCAGCCTCTGTTGGTTTACTGTTAGCCTACCTGGTCAGTAGGGCCAGTGTTTATTATAACCATCATTTGTCATGCAGACTCTGTCGGTTATCTGTTAGCCTACCTGGTCTGTAGGGCCAGTGTTTGTTATAACCATCATTTGTCATGCAGCCTCTGTCGGTTTACTGTTAGCCTACCTGGTCTGTAGGGCCAGTGTTTGCTTTAACCATCATTTGTCATGCAGCCTCTGTCGGTTATCTGTTAGCCTACCTGTTCTGTATGGCCAGTGTTTGTTATACCATCATTTGTCATGCAGAGTCTGTCGGTTATCTGTTAGCTTACCTGGTCTGTAGGGCCAGTGTTTGTCATAACCATCATTTGTCATGCAGCCTCTGTCGGTTATCTGTTAGCCTACCTGGCCTGTAGGGCCAGTGTTTGTTATAACCATCATTTGTCATGCAGCCTCTGTCGGTTATCTGTTAGCCTACCTGGTCTGTAGTGCCAGTGTTTGTTATAACCATCACTTGTCATGCAGTCTCTGTCGGTTAACTGTTAGCTGACCTGGTTTGTAGAGCCAGTTTTTGTAATACCAATCACTTGACATGCAGCCTTTTTTGATTGACTCTAAGCTTGGTTTGTCTGTAGGGCAAGTGTTTGTTATAACCATCATTTGTCATGCAGCCTCTGTCGGTTTACTGTAAGCTTACCTGGTCTGTATAACCAGTGCTTGTTATAACCATCACTTGTCATGCAGCCTCTGTCGGTTATCTATTAGCCTACCTGGTCTGTAGGGCCAGTGTTTGTTATAACCATCACTTGACATGCAGCCTTTTTTAATTGACTCTAAGCTTACTTGCTTGATCTGTAGGGCAAGTGTTTGTTATAACCATCACTTGACATGCATCCTTTTTCAATTAACGATAAGCTTATCTGGTTTGTAGAGCCAATGCAAGTTATAATCATCAGTTGATCGGCCGCCTCTGTTAGTTAACTGTACGCTTATCTAATCTGTGGGGCCAATGTTTTTTAAACCATCACTTGATCTGCAGACTCTGTCAGTTAACTGTAAGCTTACCTGGTTTGTATGGTCAGTATTTGTTATAACAATTACTTGATCTGCAGTCTCTGTCCTTATCTGGTATGTGGGGCCAGCGTTTGTTATAATCTTCACTAGATCTGCATCTTCTGTCAGTTAACTATAAGTAAACTCTTACCTGGTTTGAATGGCTAGTGTTTGTTATAACCATCACTTGATCTGCAGCCTCTGTCAGTTAAATTTAAACTTATCTGAGCTGTAGGGCCAGTGTTTGTTATGAACATGACTTGACACGTAGCCTTAACTGTTAGCTTACCTGGTCTAAAGAGCCATTACTTGACATGCAGCATCTAATTTAAACTGTTAGCAATTTGGTCTGTAGGGCCAGTGATTATGAATACCATTATTGAACTTGGAGCATCTATCATTTTAACATTCCATTACCTCCATTATAACTACACCGTATTCTAAGAAAGTTGAACAAAGCTTGACAGTACATGGAACGTCTTTTACTGTGGATATATTTATTAATGTGGGTATCAATTTTCGTGTATTGAGGAAAAATTGTATTTCGTGGATATTTGGTCTTGTGGTTTAGCAAGGATCTGCATACTGTAAAAGTCTGTAGAAAATGTGTACTTCATTGGACATTTAAATGAGTGTTTCACCTTAACAAACAAAATTCAGGAATCAAAGTGCTTGTAAGCAGTGAACGTAAAGATTGCTTCAATTTATATGTGGGAAGTAAAATTAAATATTGCATTGGTTGTAGTTGATTTAACAGCAATTCTAGACAAAGGATAATAACTCCAATTTTTAAATTGAGGTGACTTTACAATGACATCATTTATAATTTTAGAGCAGATATTAGATTCCTGCACCTTGCAAAAGTTACGTAATTTTCTTGACAAGTGTAACATCATTTTGTGCCTTGAATATCTGAGCATATATTACATTGATAAATTTATAGAAGGATAGGATGTATAGAATGTTATATATTTTGTGTATCAAAACGGTAGTGATAAGTCTTAGAAGACTTAGATATCAAGTCAGTCTGGTAAGGTTTTGATTGCATTTCATGTGGGCAATAATTTCAAACTTTGTAGAATTGATAATTGGGAGATGATTATAAAAATTCCTCATTTCATGCTGAATAATGATTGCTTGACATGTATATGATTGTTATGATGCAAGAAGGACTACTATCAGCTAAATAGACATTACATTTTTTTTCTCACCAAATTAGCCTATCAGTATCAAAGATAGATAACTTATAACAATGCTTGTTTTATTATAAATGTTTTAAAACATGGTTGGCAGACAATTCATGATTCTGATCAGTCCATTTCCATATTTTGAATCCTTATCATCAATGGATCATGAAATTGGCCTGATTAACTCAATAGAATAAAAACTGGCTATATCAAAACATGTATACTTTGCAATTTGCAAATCTTTCAAAGTCCATGTACCATGATTGAACGGGCAAAAATTACCTCTAAGGTTATGAGAAATGCCAATGCTTATAAATCTTTGAAAAAATTTCCAAGTCATTGTACTATGATGAGGGGGAAGGGCTGTATAATATCCATGGAAACGAGACTTGCAAATGCTAATACATGTACTACTACATACCAAATATCATTTGTTATCATTAGTGGTTCATGTTAATCTGATCTAATCAAAAACTTTAACATGTTTAAAACTATGCAAAATGTTTCATCAAACACCATGACTGAGGAGGCCAACTCAAGTAATCTCCATGGATTTGAGATGCGCTAATGCTAATGCATCTTTGTACATCTTCATATCTTAGAATCATTGATCAACCACTAGCAGTTTACCTTAAACTGACCTAATCACACACTAATTTTTGTATCTAAACAAACTTTCTAAGTCAAAAGACCATAAACGGTGGTGTAGTAAAAAAACAACAACATGGAAATGAGATGTGCCTATGCTAAAAGAACAGCACAGTAAATATCGTTGACATATCACTAGTCATTCCCAATAAACTGATATTATCACAAGCTAATGCAATATTGACAATGGTGATGGAAACCACATGAATTAGTATTGACTTTTCAACTTTGTCAAAGTAGAACAAAAATTAACAAATTGATTTTTGTATTCTTTATTGCATTTTCTCTCATGAATTTTTTCATGGACTGGTAACTATTCAGAGCTTGACATATTATATGGACACCTGCCTTTTTTCAAATCCATCAAGGATTATAACTCCTGATTTGCAAAATGTCATCAGTAACAACATATTAAATTTGAAAAGCATTGGCTGAATGATTCATATGTAATTGCTTATAGTGACATCTACCATTCTCTAAAGGACCATAACTCCTAAACTGTAGGCTAGGAAATTAATTAAGGAATAATAAATTAGAAACTCAAAACCATTAAGAGTACCTTTGCCATATTGTATAATAATTTGAAAAACTAATAACTCATGATGGCAGTTAGTAATTTACATGTCACATTCAATGAAATACATATACTAAAGCAATGACAAGCCTTGTCATATACAAAAGTTAAAAAAGGGCTGCGCTTTAGCGCATGATACGCCCTTTGCTCTTTTAACTTGTCTTTTATGTTTTAAATGTTGTCCCAAAATTGGAAAATCCCCCCCTTTTTAAGCATAAAAATTTATAACACGGAAATGTAAAATCTGAAATTTATAAAAATTGAAAGGGAGCTTACATCAATAGATATAAACAATTCACCAAAGTTTCATGGACATTGGTGAAAGCCTTTATGAGTTATTGTCCGAAGTGTTAAAAATCCCCCTTTTTTATGACTAAAGCCCCATAAATCCAAAACTTAAAATCTGAAATTTATATAAATTGAAAGGGAGCTTACATCAATAGATATAAACAATTCACCAAAGTTGCATGGACATTGGTGAAAGCCTTTTTGAGTTATTGTCCGAAGTGTTAAAAATCCCCCTTTTTTATGAATAAAGCCCCATAAATCCAAAACTTAAAATCTGAAATTTATAAAAATTGAAAGGGAGCTTACATCAATAAATATAAACAATTCACCAAAGTTTCATGTACATTGGTGAAAGCCTTTTTGAGTTATTGTCCGAAGTGTTGAAAATCCCCCCTTTTTTAAAATAAAGCCCCATAAATCCCAAACTTAAAATCTGAAATGAAAAAAAAAACCGAAAGGGAGCTTACGTCAATAGATATAAACAATTCACTTAATATTCATGGAAATTGGTGAAAGTGTTTTTGAGTTATTGTCCGAAGTGTGGACGACGGACGGACAGACGGACGGACGGACAACGGTATACCATAATACGTCCCGTCTAAAAGACGGGCGTATAAAAATGACTTTTAGAAAGACAAAAAACATTTAAATAATATTTCATAAATAATTTATTACATCATGACTTCCTATAAATACTATAATCTCAATCGGCAGCCATTTTTTTGGCTCCAAGTTTTAATCCACCACGAGCTTTTCTTGCCTCTCTTTTTTGTTGAAGTTCTTTTTGTCGTTGCAACCTTTTTTCTTCCCTATTTCCTACATCACTTTTTGTTGAATCTGAAAGAAAATAAAAAGTATTAATTTTAACATCTATGCATTATGTTGAACCTACATTAACTCAAAATATATCTTCCTGTAGGAACAGTTTAAAGGTTATGTTTTGTTTTCAACAAATGACAGTTTCGAAATTTTTATAATTTTGAATTTGCTATATCTGCAGGAAACATGGTGTTGATCTGAATTTAAATTGATGTTAACCATACTATGGCAGAGGCGGATTTAGGGGGCAGGGGGCCCGGGCCCCCCCTTTTTCGGAAAAAAATTGGTTGCTTATATAGGGAATCACTGAAGCGTGACTGGAGCGGGCCCCCTCTTAGGTCAGTCAGTGGGCCCCCACTTATGAGAATTTGTGGATCCGCCACTGTATGGGTGTCTATGAATGAGTTGTGTTAGTCGAATTTTCTGTTCACAAATATTGAATCAGTATTTTATTTCCAGCTTTTAAAAGTATTGAAAGTATTTGACAATTCAAAGCTACTGAAAGAATCCTCTACTGAAAGCATAAAACTACATCAATTATCATCTGAATCTTCCCATGATGCACTATTATATCTCACCATTAAATGAACCCCATCCACTGTCCTCCCAGCCTCCACCTGAATCTTCCAATGATGCACTATCACTGTTTGTTTTAACACTAGATTGTTTACTATTAGAAGTCACTGATGTCACAGATTTGTTTGTTACTTTCGTATCACTCCATGAATCATCCTCCCACCCTGTGTCTTCTACATCCCAGCCTTCAGATTTGTCTTGACTAGAGTTTATATTGCTGGTTACCCTTGCTGGACTTGATCGAGAACTACCAGCACCTGGAGCTGGACTCAACCTAGAATGACCACTGGATGCACTGGCTGCTGTCTTTAAAATATTTGTTGGCTTTTTCTTAAAAAAATTAAAAATATTTAGTAAATTTACACTGCAATTTATTATGTATGTTATTATTATTATTATACTATTATCCATACTAAGAAATTTAAACAAAGTGAAATTTTATGTCATTATATTATTAAACTATATCAGAGCTGACAAAACATCTAGCTTATATCTACTGTAGGTAAAACATTGCTGAGTCACCTTGTTCAGGTTCTCCCCAGGTTTAGGAGGTGGCTTGAGGTCAATAATTGATGTAAGTCAATCCATTGCTGAGGTTTTCCCCAGGTATAAGAGCTGACTTGAAGGACATTAAAACTTAAAGTCAAACCCATTGTTGAACCAAATTAATCATCGTGCTGAGGTCCTCTGCTGGTTTAGGTTCTGGCTTGAGTTATATACTTACTGTTGGTAAACCCATTGATGAGGCAAAGAAATCATCCTGCTGGGGTGCTCCCCAGGTATAGGAGCTGGCTTGTTGTAAACCACTATCTTCAGTTGACAGAAATTCATCTTCACTATTCCTGTCAGAATTCTGTGGTTTATGGTTTAGTTTTAATGCATGAGATCCACTGGGAGCTGGCTTCTGCCAATAAATATATATTGACAATTGCAATTAAAAAACTACAACTCTTCATATTTCCATAAAAAGCAAAATGTAATCAGTAATATAATTGCGATTAAAGGCATTTTGGTAAAAAGAAAAGAGTAATTTTTACATGTTTTTGTTGAATTTTAGAGTAAAATGTTTCTTTTCAAAATGAATTAATTTGTATCAGAGAGATAATAAAAGCTTTACATCCAACTTATTTGGTTTTGGTATATAGTGTCTATCCTTCCTATTTGTCTTTTTCTTAGACACTCAAATATTTGCCACAATTACAGTTCTAGGCTCTCGTCATGCTTTTGTTGTAACCTCAAAGTACACAGACTGAGCTGTGATACTCCTAACTTACATAAAGATTGACAGACTTTTAAAAGAATGGCCCTGTTGTGAAACAAATTCAGGGGAAATTGGTAGTTCGTCAGTTATAATAAGATGTGGAAGATAAAAAGCAAGAAAAGAAAGAAATATATCTGTACAAAATGATGAAGCTGTAGTTGTATTTGAGATAATTTTTGTTTAGATGGGATATTTTAATAGAAATCATACTGTATTATACAATTATCAATTATCTTTTGTTGTTAAATACTGCGTTCATGTGATCTATATCCAATGTGTTAAGACCTGGGGTGATTTGTTATGTGTTGACAACCGTATCTTGACCTCTAAATTCTAGGGTTGATGTCTCTTTAATGTGTAACTCAAAACCCCCAAAATTCTTATATATTCAGAATTTTTATGCCCTACATATGTTATCAAAATTCTTATGCCCTACATATGTTATCAAAATTCTTATGAGTGCAAAGCCTTTCAAAACTTTCAACTTTTTGTTGTTTACTGAAACCATTTAAGTTTTAAAAATCTGAAAACTAAAATATGCAATATTCTAGAATTTTAAGTTCGTGAAAAAATAATTTGGTTCAAAAATGAAACCTACATATTGCATTTGAAATGGTGTCTCCTCCAGACTTCCCCAGTTGTCATCATCATCATCACCATTGTCCCATCCAGAGTTATCACCACTGACACCAACAGTGGCTGTAGTAGATGTTACTGTTGGACTGGAAACAGGACTTGCCTAAAATATAAATAGAACAGCTGTCTTTATTCAATGATTAAGAGATGCTACAATATTGAAATATAATCATAAGATGGTTTTCCAAAAATAGTACCAAAAAAAAAAGTTTGGTTTCCTTATTATTAATGTATCAATTCATCTTTATTATTTTGTACAGGAACTTTCTATCATATAATTAAATTTGGCCTTTTTCTAGATTTCACATTCATCGATTTTAGTAAGAAATATCATGCAAAGCAAAAATAACTGTTGGAAACACAGTTATCTCCCTTTTAACTGAACAAAAATTTGTTTAACTGATTTCCATACAATATAGTGTGAAAAAGATAACTGATAATAATGAATAGTGAAGAAAAACTTTGACCAATCTTTAATCAATTCAAAACTAAGTAATGGTATAGAAAATGGGAGATAACTCTTGCCACAGTATGTTATGAATCATTGAAATTGTAATGTGATAAATAATTACATCAATATCACCCCAATCTTCATCGTCCCATCCTCCCCCTTGATCTGTTTCCTCTGGCTCTGGAAGATTAGTTTCCACTGGTTCAGGTTCTGATTTTGTTTGAACTGTTGGTTTTGTTGATTCCACTGTAGAACTTGGTGCTCCTCCAGACAATGAAGGATTTTCACCTGCTAAAAGATTTATTTGCTATCTTGAAAAGCATTCTTTTTCTATTATGAGAAGCATTATATATAACATTCTATTGGATTCATCTGAATAAATGTCTGTGAGTAATAAAAGAAATCTACACTTCTTTCAGCAGTTCAATAATCTATTAAAGAGGGTCCCCAAGGGTGACTGGGGTATAGAAATAAGGTCACTTGGTCTTCTCCCGACCGGCAGTAAAACGCTTGCCGAAGTGGGGCGTCCGTTTGGCTGTGCGGGATGTATCAAGTTCGCAGTCACGTCCGGTCAGATTGGGGACGTTAAATCCGATGTCTCGTGTAAGGAGAGTACCACGCTCTTTGCACGTTAAGAACCCTTGCAACAACTCTCTGAGGGGTCCGTAGGTGGCCTGTTGCAAGGCAAAATTTCTGTCCCTATCCAATATACCCTCTTTTTCCGGTGGCAGTCCAAATTTCTCCGACCATCATCCCAGGTGGCCTCTATTGTATCAACCTACCTATTGTATTTATTGTGAACTTGTTCTCGTCCTGAATATGCATGAAATATTTGCCACTGGACGTTAAGCAACCAACAATCAATTATTAAAGAGGGTATACAAGTGTTACACTTCTTCATTCTCCCTCTCTTCATGCTAACACCAATTCATTAAATTCACCTGGCTTTATGATTTAGAACACTTTTTTCATTTAATTAGTCTCCAAAGAACATGAATAGCTTTGTACTAGACAAACACTGTCAGAGTCAATTTTTTAAAGTGCAAGAACAAGCAAATATTAACTTTCAAGTCTTCAATTTAGCCCAAGAGGGGCTCAAACACAGGAGCTCATGCACTCTAGTTGAGCAAAATACCAAGAAACCTCTTCTGAGGTGGAAGCTTGACCCTGAATAATAATAGACAAGCACAAATGGGTCCTATTAACATAAGTATCTAAACACCTACTAGATGTATAAATGGTTCGCCATTCGTTTTTACCTTGTGGATTTTTAGGTCTGGCTTTGCTGTATATTTTGGAAGTTAACGAGGAAACACCAGTAACAGCCCAACCAGCCCATCCTGCAGCAACACTAGATGGGGAACCACCAGACATTACATCCTTCTCTGCAAAAAACATATATATCAAATATAGTATCAATCAATCATGAATACTAACAGACTTATGTCATTGTTAGCTACAGAATTGATATTTATGATATATTCAGACAGACACATTGAATAATTAATATATGCTTTTGAAAAATATGATCTTTGTATCTATGTTATTTTGACTGCTTTGTTTTGTAGCATAGTTTTATGTTTAAAGTAATCATATTTGATTTGTTTTGTAGCATAGTTTTATGTTTAAAGTCATCATATTTGATTTGTTTTGTAGCATAGTTTTATGTTTAAAGTCATCATATTTGATTTGTTTTGTAGCATAGTTTTATGTTTAAAGTCATCATATTTGATTTGTTTTGTAGCATAGTTTTATGTTTAAAGTCATCATATTTGATTTGTTTTAAAGCATAGCTTTATGTTTAATGTCATCATATTAGATTGTTTTACTATGTGCTATAGATCTATTTTTCTGTTGTCTCTATAAAAGGGAAAGTCTTACCTAAAAATTCATTGAATCTGATATCTTTTCAGAAAAATGAGCCAGTAAATTTTTTTTTTCTCCAAATAATGATCATATTTAAAATGAGAGTCCTAGTGGGTTTTTTTTTGGTTTTTTTTTTTGGTGAATATTTGGATGAAGTTATCTATTATATATGTAACTATGTTGGGTCATTTAGAGTTTATCACTGATTTGAACAAAGAAAGTTAAGCCATTACAACTGATTGTTTTGGTTTAAAATATATATTTCTCAAAGTGTTTTAAAAAGGTACAATATAAGTAATATTTGTTAATTACCCATCTCTTCCAGTAAGTCAGGATTTTCTGATACCTTTTCCAACTTTGATATGAAACCTTTGATAGCTTTGAAAGCCTGCAATAATTAATACAGTCCCAATTACTTACTGGACATATCTATATAGAATGAAATTCATAATTGTGTAGTTAGGCCATCCATTGACTGGGACAGGTTAGGTGAAAGTTTGTCTGTGATGTCCACTGTTCACGACATACTTATTATAGACATTTAAACTGTTAAACTGTGAGGTCATCAAAGGTTATCAACGCCTAAATAAAATAATTCTAAATACTTTTTAGGAATTATCTTTGTGATTTGATTTATATTGAATACTTAAACGTTCAGTTTTTTTTGTTATGTTTTGACAATCAATTTCATAATAAGATATCTCATGTTCTTTCAGAATTTTTTTTTTATTTAATTGGCTTTTAAAGTTACAATGCATGTGTTGATTTATTATCTTTTTATCACGTCAAAGTGATTTAACAATTGGGGTTGTCTTTAAACTTGTAAATTTGAAACCTTTTTTTATAAACTGACTTCCAACTTACTTGATCACGGACACTTTTTTCAGGATCCATCGTTGCATTACATAAAGCTGGCAGTAACCTCATTGAGACTTCTTTGAGATGAAAATAATTCTGGGTTGCTGCCATACCTAAGATACCTGCCTGTCTGACTGCAGGGAAGGGATCTCGTAAGGCTCGTAAGAAGGCAGAGGTGATAATCTTCTGCCTAATCTATAATACAAATCAATAGCTAATATTATACACAAAATAATTTAAAGTCTGCATTGAAAGAACTAGAGGCTCTCAAGAGCCTGTGTCGCTCACCTTGGTTTATTTGCATATTAAACAATGGACACAGATAAATTCATAACAAAATTGTGTTTTGGTGATGGTGATGTGTTTGCAGATCTTACTTTACTGGACATTCTTGTTGCTACAATTAGCTCTATCTATAATGAAGTGACCCAGTAATTACAGTGGAAAATATTTTCTAAAAATCTACCAAAAATTTATGAAAAATGAAAAAAATTGACTATAAAGGGCAATAACTCCAAAAGAGGTCAACTGACCATATCAGTCGTGTTGACTTATTTGTAAATCTTACTTTGCTGAACATTATTGCTGTTTACTGTTTATCTCTATCTATAATATTATTCAAGATAATAACCAAAAACCGCAAAATTCATTTAAAATTACTAATTCAGGGGCAGCTACCCAATAACCAGTAGTTAGATTCATCTGAAACTTTCAGGGCAGATAGATCTTCACCTGATTAACAATTTAAATTCATGCCAGTTTTGCTCTATATGCTTTGGTTTTTGAGTTATAAGCCAAAAACTGCATTTTACCCCTATGTTCTATTTTTAGCCATGGTGGCCATCTTGGTTGGTTGACCGGGTCAACCGACACAATTTCTAAACTAGATACCCCAATGATGATTGTGGGCAAGTTGGGTTTAATTTGGCCCAGTAGTTTCAGAGGAGAAGATTTTTGTAAAAGATTACTAAGATTTACGAAAAATGGTTAAAACTTGACTATAAAGGGCAATAACTCCTTAAGGGGTCAACTGACCATTTTGGTCATGTTGACTTATTTATAAATCTTATTTTGCTGAACATTTTTGCCTTTTACAGTTTATCTCTATCTATATAACTATTCAAGATAATAACCAAAAACAGCAAAATTTTCTTAAAATTATCAATTCAGGGGCAGCAACCCAACAACGGGTTGTTCGATTCATCTGAAATTTTTACAGCTGTTAGATCTTGACCTGATAAACAATTGTACCCCTTGTCAGATTTGCTCTAATTGCTTTGGTTTTTGAGTTATTAGCCAAAAACTGCATTTTACCCCTATGTTCTATTTTTAGCCATGGCGGCCATCTTGGATGGTTGACCGGGTCACCGGACACAATTTTTAAACTAGATACCCTAATGATGATTGTGGCCAAGTTTGGTTTGATTTGGCCGAGTAGTTTCAGAGGAGAAGATTTTTGTAAAAGTTAACGCAGGACGACGACGGACGCCGGACGCAAAGTGATGAAAAAAGCTTACTTATATTTGTCGATTTCAGTAATTATAAAGATAATTTCTATATCTAGTTTGTATTCTAATGCTGTATTCTATAAAAAAAAATCAATAGAAAAACATACATTCAATCAGATACTTAAATTCATGGATTTGATTATAATCGATAAAAAAAACTTAGATAGAAGTACTTAAAAGTTTATTTTTTCATTTGAAAAAATCTCATTTTAAAATATCAAGACACAAAACTTGATATGAACTTATAATAAAGTACTTACATTTGGACTTAGGTATCCTGCTATTTTACCCAGACACACTGTTGTGTTTGTTCTAATACCTCCCTGTAATGTGATGGACCAAATTACTACATACATTATACATGGAAATGGATTAAAATACCTAATGCATTGAAGGAAAATGTTAATAATTATAAATGGTAAAAAGCTGTTTTCACTTTAAGGAACTATATTAACACAAGGTAGTGCCTAGATATAGAGGATTAGAGTCCTGCCTTTCTACAGCAATTATAAGAAAAATTAACTTCCTTAAAATTAGCAGAATTGCTAAATGATATAAACAGGTTGACAGAATCACAAAACTTAGAATATTTCTTCACTTGCATGTTTTTGTAGTATTACAAATATATAATAACATTCAGTTATATAAAGAAATTCAATATGCCAAAAGATAAACAAAACATCTGTATTAATATGACATAAATATATTAACCTGATCATCTTTGGCCTGTAATCTTGCAAAGTGTTTCATCAATTCTTCATTTAAGTTTTTATAATTCAACTTTGCAGCTAACTGTAACATTGCCTGGAAAGATGGAAAATTTGACTTTCAGAAAATGTGGTATGATTGCCAATTATTTTATGCAAACGTTTCTATTTTTTACTTTTTTACCCCAAAAAATGTACATTTAGATTTTTTTTTAGTGCATTCATAATTTAAATTGTAACAATGAACACAAATGCGAGTTCATTTATTGCATAATAGAAAATGGTGCAAACAAGTTATATTGCAATAATTGAAAATATGAATAATTTTTGGAAGCCTGTCCAATTGCAATTTTTGCAAAAATAAAATGTCACAAAAACTTCTGAATTCACAGTATATAAATATTATGTAATTATATTTGACTTACTTTTACAGTACTTTCTCTGACTAGTGGGTTGGTATCTGAGAAACCATGACTGATCTGAGGGAATATCTGGTTATTAACTGTATCTGGTTGTAAGAACTCACCAAAGGAATCAATCTGTCAACCAAATGTTTATACTTAGTACTTAAAAATATATAACAGAATTATATAAGAACTTACATTAAAGTAAATTAGATGTGTTTATCTTTAAAATACAAAATTGTATAGTCCTGACATAATTTAAAATCAAAGAAATAAAGAATGAGTTAATGGTTTTTTAAAAGGCAAATAAAATGCAGAGCATATGAAAGAGCTAAACAGATACAGATATATATAAATGGGTTCTACCACTGAATCAAGTGTGATACAATTTTCCTATGAATTAGAAACATAAATTACTTAACAAAACCCTATATTTTAATTTCAATTTCACCATGTTTCATAATAAGATAATGTATAGACTTAAACAAGTTAGTCCCTTACCAACATCCTACAAAAAGACCTACCTGTTGTAACAATTTGACCCTCGTAGCTCTATCTGTTGAGGAGAATAATTTAACCACACAAGGAACTATCTTCTTCTGATACTCATCCATATCTAACAGTTTACCTATCTGCAATGCGAAGAAATGCAAAACAGTAAAGAGTTGGATAACATCAGAAAATCAGGCCTGTAGCCAGAAATTTCCTAGGAGGGTTTTATACAAACATAATCAACTTTAACAGTTACTATTCAAACAGGTAGTCTACTTTAACAGTGTTTATTTGTTTTCAAGGGGGTTCGTAACAACCCTCAAGTCCCCCTGGCTATTGGTGTGTAAAATGGATTTGTATTCTGAACAATTTGTTTTAGTGAAAGATATACATGTTTAAAACTTTAAGAACAGTGAGATAAAAAGTATAATTATTATATTAAGTTCCATAAATAGTTCTTTTAAAGTTTCATTGAAACAAATATTAGAATAAACAGCTGCGCCATGATCGCATGGTACGCCCGATATCTTATGTGGAAGTTATATGCAATAATAATAAATAGTTTCTGAGAAAGTTTTAAGCTATAACCATATATAGTTTTTGAGACACGGCGGGAAACCCCCCACCCTGGTTTTTTTTTTTACAAAAAACTAAATATCACTAAAATAAAATTTTGAATCAAAACCAAAAAGTATACAGATCTTTAGATTAATATAACAAAGAAGTGTGTAAAGTTTTAAGCAATAATCATAAATTATTTTTGAGATACGGCGCGACATGTAAAAAAAAACTCCCCTGTTTAACAAAATACTCAATAACTCAAAAATAAAATTTTGAATCATCACCAAAAAGTATACAGATCTTTAGATCAATATAACAAAGAAGTGTGTAAAGTTTTAAGCAATAATCATAAATTGTTATAGAGATATGGCACAACATGTAAAAAAAAAACCTCCCCCTTTTTTACAAAATACTCAATCACTCAAAAACGAAATTTTGAATCATCATCAAAAAGTATACAGATCTTAAGATTAATATAACAAAGACATGTGTAAAGTTTGTAGCAATAATCATAAATCGATTTTGAGATATGGCGCGACATGTAAAAAAAACCTCCCCCTTTTTTACAAAATACTCAATAACTCAAAAATGAAATTCTGAATCATCACCAAAAAGTATACAGATATTAAGATTAATATGACTAAGAAGTGTTTAAAGTTTTAAGCCATAATCAAAAATCGTTTTTGAGATACAGTGCGACATGTGAAAAAAACACACCCCTGTTTTAGTTACAAAGTGCCGTAAATCAAAAAGTTTAAATCTAATTTTCATCAAAAAGTATACAGATCATTTGACCATCATAAGAAACAACTATATCAAGTTTCAAGAAATTTGGATAAGTCGTTCTCAAGTTACGGTGCGACATGTTTATGCCGGACAGACGGACAGACAGACGGACGGACGGACACCGGACGGACACCGGAGATGTGTATACCATAATACGTCCTGTCAAAATTTTGAGGGGCTTATAAAAACTATTTACAATTTAAAACTCACATAACAAAATTGAAACCAAGTAACAAGACTAGTTGACCCCGATAACAAAATTAAACCTAGTTATTATAAGTCTAGTTAGCTCACATAACAAAATTGAAACCAAAAATAAATACAATGTAAGTCTAGTTAACTATTGAATTTTGCAATCAGTATATCAATGCTGATCAAGATATCAATACATGTACTATCTACATTGATAAAATTTTACATTTATTTTAACATATCACAGGGTTTGTTATTTCTTTTAAAATATCTTACCTTAAACAATGGAGCCAATACTGATGAACCAGCATCACCATACTCAAATGCATTTAATAATTGTGGAAGGATTTTATTCTTACAGAATGATGGAGGGAATGAATCTAATGACGGAGTTAATTTACTAAAAAAGTTTGTTTTCTCTGTCTTTTCTTTAATCTGCAAGAAAAAACAGACACCATTTATCAGCAAACATATGACGTCCATTATCACTGTACTAGTATATATATTTTTTTGGGACCAGTTGAAGTACACCTACAGGTGCGGGAATTCTTGCTACATTGAAGACCCATTGTGGCCTGTGGCTGTTGTCTGCTTATAGTCAGGTTGTTGTCGCTTTGACACATTCCCCATTTTCTTTCTCAATTCTATGTTTATGAATGTAAAAATACCAAGATATTTATTTGTTTCATAAAGTTGAACTTATTATCGTCGTTAAAGAAAGAGACTTTATATCAAGCAATGTGTAATTCTTATTAAATAAACTAATTTCTCTTACAGTTGAAAATGATTTTTGTGTAAAACAGAAAATCCTGGAAAAATTATTCTTGTTTGTAGAACTACACAGATTGACACCATCAGTCCCTTCCAGCTTCATACATAAACATTTTCAAACCTTTTGAACACTTCAGAAAATAATCATAATTGATTAAAATAGTATTTCAGGTGAACATGTGAGTGTTTTGTATATTATGGAAAAAATCACAAATCTCTAATGCCAAAGGGCAACAGCAGTTTGTTGTGACCCTTTGAAAGTCATCATTGACCTAATGAATTGCTAAAGGAAATGTCATATTTCATAACACATTGTTGGAATACAAACATACCTGGATTTCTTCTAAAAACAACATGGTATCGACAAATGAATTATGCATTACTCCTTTGGTACTTCTACACACTTCTATAAGTTTGGCTGGATTTGGTCTTGTGTTAGGATTAGCACTTACAAGTTCACAATAGTTGGGAACTAGAGATTTTGGAATCTGAAACATAATAGTTCAATTTTGATTATAATTATGAAACAAACCTATAAGATATGGAGAATAATGTTGTATTTTGTAAATAATCTTGGTTTCCACTTTAAAAAATCAAGTCTTGTTTGAAATGTGTAAATTTTCCAAAACTGTTTTCTAAAAACCCATCCCTTCCTGAAATTTCAATTGTCTAGATGAAAATCTTAATGTAGTGTTATGTCTGGAATAAATAAGAAGACTACTTTGATATGATAAAAACTATTTAAGTTCTTGCATGTGTTCTATACCTTAGGTTTCATAAACTATCTGAAAATTAATCAAAATATATGAATTTTACACAAAAAACATTTGAAGAGATTCCTGTGAAGTGGCCTTTACTTTTTTGGCACAATGAAATGATAAAATGTTTGCTGTTTGTTGTTACAATAATATCACATGATTAACCTCATCACATGCTAAAATACATGTAACTAACATAACAAGGTACTGTCTATCACTGTACTTACAAACATGGGAAAACACTGAACTTAAATATTATGTTATCTTTTTCCCCCTTGCATTTGATTTTCAAAACTGACATTTTTACTTGTCGCAGAACTAGATATCATTGAGATGGAAGCCATCTCTGTGGGCCCCGCTGTCAATAATGTGGGGTAAATAAGTGTGTAAATGAGTGTAAATACTCATGTGTGATTTCAATCTAAGATTTTAAGTTAAAACTGATAATTATTCTCATCTTACTTTCATAGTATAATAGTGATATGACTGCATGATGTGAACTAATTGTTGACTTCTCTAAGGTGACTTCTGGATATATGGATTGATGTTTGAACAATATGTTTAAAGGTGCTGCCCAATTGATATTTGTCACATATTTTTAGAATTATGCCTTCAATATATTATGACCCACCAAGTATAAAGTATGAAATATTAACGGTTCTCGAGAGGTAGAGCGGACACAATTTGTTAAGAACAACGAACGGATGGACAGACAGACAGACTGACCTTAGACCTAGGATGCATACATTATGACACATTCTCTGGTGTTGGTTTATATATATGTTAAGTTGAAAATGTTTGTCAGGTATAAAGTATGACATAATAACAGCTGTCCTCTCAAAATATAGTGTGGATCAAATTTGTTAGCAATGGACAGACCAACAGACAGACAGACCTTTGACCTAGGAAGTGGTACATACATCATGACACACCCTCTGGTGTTGGTTAAAATGGATGTCAAGTATAATATTTGAAATCATAATGGTTCTCAAGATATAGAGCAGACACAATCTTCACCACAGGACACAGGATTGTCAACTGAAACCAAAGTTTTTTTGACATTGACCTTTGACCTAAGAAGTTGTACATACATCATGACACGCCCTCTTGTGGTGGTTAAAATAGATGTCAAGTATAAACTTTGAAATCATAACGGTTATCTAGATATAGAGCGGACACAATCCCACAGGACACGGGGTTGTCAACTCTAAACCAAAGTTTTTGACCTTGACCTTTGACCTAGGAAATTGTACATACATCATGACACACCCTCTGGTATTGGTTAAAATGGATGTCAAGTATAATATTTGAAATCATAATGGTTCTAAATATTTAGAGCGGACACAATCTTCACCACAGGACACAGGATTGTCAACTGAAACCAAAGTTTTTTTTAAGTTGACCTTTGACCTAGGAAGATGTACATACATCATGACACGCCCTCTGGTGGTGGTTAAAATGGATGTCAAGTATAAACTTTGAAATCATAACGGTTATCTAGATATGGAGCGTACACAATCCCACAGGACACAGGGTTGTCAACTCTAAACCAAAGTTTTTGACCTTGACCTTTGACCTAGGAAGTTGTACATACATCATGACACGCCCTCTGGTGGTTGTTAAAATGGATGTCAAGTATAAACTTTGAAATCAGAATGGTTATCTAGATATGGAGCGGACACGATCTTCACCACAGGACACGGGGTTGTCAACTAAAACCAAAGTTTTTGACCTTGACCTTTGACCTAGAAAGTTGTACATACAACATGACACACCCTCTGATGTTGGTTGATAATCATATTAAGTATTAAGTATGAAATCATAATGGTTCTCTAGATATGGAGCGGACACGAAAGTGTTACGGACGGACGGACAGACGGAACGACGGACGGACGGACGGACAGACTGATCACTATAGGGCGACCCGACTTTTAGTCGGGGCCCTAATTACACTGTAGATAGAACTTTGTATTTAAGTAATGGAAACCAATTTGAGTTTTAGTTATTTTTTAAAATAAATGTACATGTTTGTTAGTCATTTGTCAGATGGGGAGACATTGAGCACCCAAGACTACAACAGGGCCAAGATAAATGAATGCACTCCATATGAAGTAAAGAGACCGCAATAAAGACAAAATCTGACCTCTAATAATATATCATAATGATACAATGGAGTGCTACGGGAGAAAAATAATGTACTTACTTTGCCAAATGCTTTTAATGATGAAGTTTGTGGTAAAGGTCCATTGAATACTTCCCATATCAAACAACCTACTCCCCACATGTCTGATGACCTACAATATAAACATATTACAACTTACAAGTTGAGTTTATTTACCTTTCATGGACAAGTAATGTTTTAAAATCTATTATGTGTCTAATACCTTTGACTCAACTTCAAAGCTACAGTAGAATGAATAAGAATCACCATGTTTGTAAATAACATTCATAAAAACATGAACAAACTTCCAAATCATCAAATAATTCTCAAAAAAATCTTCATCCCATTTCCCCCCATTTTTTTTACATATCTGTTTTTAATTATGCACAAAATAGCTGATGTTAGCTGTGTATCCAAAGTTTTAACATATATTAAAGGTAAAATTCAATCAAATTTAAAATAATTTGGAAAAGTAGGGTATTTTCCTATTCATACGCCTTTTAAATTAATCAAACTACTAGTATTTAATACTCTACTTCAATTTATCATTTGCTTCCTAAATTTGAAAATTTGACATTTCAATTCAATTCAAATTAGATACTGTTAATTCAGAATTTATTGTGAAAAATGTGACAGGGTTAAATCACAATAATTAAACTTGCATATTAAATTTTTTATATGAATTAAACAGGATCTTTTTTCAATATAGCAAAATTTTAAATCTCATTTTTAGTCTAAAACAACAAAATTGCAATAATAAATGCATGCAATAATTTCTGAATTTACAGTACATTGTTACAATCTATAGTCTTTAATTAGGGAAAATACCATTTTTTAGCCATCATTCCTTTCCTTAGATCTACTTTTTCAGGAGGATCATATTTTTCTAACATGGGCAAGATCTTGACCGGTGGTGTACTGTCCTGACCAGATGCTGGATACATATAATCCACACCACCCAGCTTCCACTCACCAGCTGAATCCACAAATATGGAGGATATACATACATTGTTGTGGATTAAATTACAATCATTGATCAGAAATGACAGTCCTTTCTGAAAAATAAAATATAACTAGGTTAATATTTCTCCTACTCTGTTTCTATAGCCAGGTTTGATTATATTTCTTTTATAAAATCCCTTTCTATTCTTTCAAAGTTTTTCTTAAGTTTAAATTCCTTATGTTTTATGTTTCTCTTCATCCTGGACTAATTTTGCTTAATGCAAGTGAAGACTGTGCTGCCGATTGTTTAAAATATCTTTAAAACTTTGGTTAATTCATCAAATAATAACTATTTTTGTTAAATATCCTGTCAAGAGAATTATCTCCTTTTAACATTGCATTTTTCATCAGCAAGCTATTTTGATTTCCCATGAATGCCTATGAATAAGCCAGCTTGCTGACCAAGTGTGAAAAAAACCCATTTAATGGTATATTTTGTTGAATTTAAAAAATTAAATAAATGATGTTTCAGGATAGTAACAAATGTACAATTGCTAAAATTACCCACCACAACCTGGTGTAAACCCCAAGAAATAGCCAATTCATTTGTTGACCCTTCACTGGAACATTCTCTAATATAGGTTTCTAATGGTGTCACAGGTTCTGTAGCAAAGTAAATTACTTTGTCTGTCTGTAAAAAAGATAAGTTAAAGATAAATGGATGCAAAGTTTTCTGTCTCAATTTATTACACATAATAACATCATAAACATGGAACATACAAAGAAATGTACATGTACTTGAAAAAAAAGAAATAGGTTCGGATCATAAACATGACAAGAAAAAATGTATTGTGTTTGTTTTAATACAGCATTACATGAGTTGCATACCTTGTACATTGTAGATTGTGTTAATAAGCAAAATTATTTTTCGATGAAGTAAATAATGTTTCAAATTATACAAATACTTCAATCATAAAATATTTTAATACCTTTATTTTGATATTCTGCATAAAATAATAAAAATTTCCCAATTACAAAATAAGAGAATTTTCTACTGATTTTGAAATCTAAACCTTAACTGTACATTTATGTTCTGTGTCTGGTACATGTATAGTGTTTATTCTCTTATCAAATGTCAGATTTGTTGTATGTATGTGTACAGAGTCTGGTATTATAATTCACATTGTCTTTATCAAATCATAGACTATCAACATTTACCTCAATTCCATCCAGAAATGTTAAAATGTTTGGATGTCTCAGTGTCTTTATTCTTTTTAAGGAAGCTTTAGCAATTTGAACCTGAAAAATAAAATAAAATATAATTTCTATCCTTTATACATTTACTTCATCAAGTTATGGGCTTCCTACTTGGAATCTTACTCACTAACTCTAATGTTAAACCCTAACATCAATCCTTATGTGATCCTAAACCCTAACCCTAGTCTAGGATGCTATATTACCATTGGGCACAGTGAATGGCATTATACTGCTATTTGAACATTAACCTTATCCTTTGATGCTAGTTAACCATTGGACACATCATATGACATAAGACCATTACATTTACTGTGTGTCAGAGAACCATAGATACACAGTATAAGGCCTTATATTGTTCTTTGTCAAATCCTAGCAATGGTGACAGATTGATCATACACTAGTGTTGGTGTGTAGATGTGTCAATATGTTGATCATGTTGATGTGTCAATATGGCACTGTGTCAAAGTGACAATGTGTGGCTGTGTTCAGATAAGCCTGTAAATGTAATGTGTCACCAAGGTTCCTCCAGAGCACTGTTAGATAAGGGGGAGCTAACTCTTTTGTGCTGGAACCAAGGGACAGGGGGTCAGTCTATTGCTAGACTTAATGTTCTGATAGGCATAGCTAAAACGCAAGGAAGGTTTTCATAATTTAATTACTGTAACAATTTAAACGAATGATGATAACAAATCAATTAGTAAACAATTCCAAATAATAATAATAATCTAATTAAAGTACAAAGTATCAAAACTAAATATCAAATCCAAAGTAAAGTTATTTCTCCTTAAAATGTAAGATATAAACTAAATGCCAAAATTACTAAATCATAAAATATACTTAATCTCAAATTCAAAAATGCAAAGTCTCAAAATAAAAGCTTCTCAAAAGTATTTTCTAATTTAAATAATGAGTCAAGAGATAAATTTTGTCTCACACTACACAGTCAACTGGTAGACTGGTGGACAGTCTTATAGGGCCAGTATAATGAAGTGAGTAGTGTGAGGTTACGCTTCCGAAACACTGACTGTTTAAATATTCACTAAAAATAAATGTGAGTCAAATACATTTTTGTCTAAACACTACAAAGTCAACTGGGAGACTGATCGACAGTCCTATAGACCCAGTATAATAGACTTAAGCAGTGCAAGGTTAGGTTTCCGAAAGGTGACTAAATTTCCTAAATTTCACAACGCTATTTATACTAAAAGACAGATTAACTCAACATGACATGAGATGTTAATATTACTCTCATTAGTAAAAACAGAATTCAATTAACAAAGCCTAATCCTATAATGTTTTGATAAAACTTTGATAAAAAACATAAACTTTCCAAGTGACATATGCTAATTACAATTAGTCTTTCAAAATTAAGTGCTTTGAGCAAACTGTGACATTTCGAGTACTAATGCCACAGCATAGGTAAAATTAATTAAACAGATTAATTAAAAAACTTTTACAAAATACAAACATTAAATTTTCTTTCATACAATAAAACATATTTTTATCCAAAATAACACTAACACAAATTTAAGCCAAATAACACACCATGACAAATGCCTTTCCACTCATTAATAATCTGCTGATGAGAACTGTATTTCCTTTCTTCTCTAGCTAATCTGTTCATTGTCAAATCATATAAATCTTAATCAAATCAATGTTTGTTTATAAACTGCTACTTTATCTCAGTTGTTCCTGTGGCATAGTCTCCTGAACATTGGCATGTTTTATTACATTGTTCTTGTTTTTGGGAAAGGTTAACTTAACTTTCTAGTAGTAAGGTCCATCACGGCCAGAAACTGGATAGGCATATGCTCAGAACCTCAGATAGACAAATGCTCACATTAATTCTGTACCAATACAATGTGTTAAATGCCTTCCTTTTTACACCATAACATATGGTGGTGCTCCTACTTAAGGAGGAAGATACCGAACATACATACATACAGGTAATCAGTAGATTGACTTAGCTGTATTTGGCAAAACTTTTAGGAATTTTGGTCCTCAATGCTCTTCAACTTTGTACTTTATTTGGCCTTTTAACTTTTTTGGATTCGAGCGTCACTAATGAGTCTTTTTTGGACAAAATGCGCGTCTGGCATTTATACAAAATTTAGTCCTCGTATCTATGATGAGTTAATTTACATACATGTACTTACTTGAGATTCACTACTTCCTTTGACATCAAAAGCAAATACAGACACTGGATCACCAGATCCCTGAAACAGGAAACAATATTTTCTGTAAGGTCATGTTACAGTACATGGGCTACATGTATATGTCAAAAATAGTAATAAAGTTGCATACTACTATGGCTTGTTGTACGAGGAGTGAAACTCAAAAAAAATAATGTGTTTATCCATTCTATCTTTTTTTTTTAAATATTTCTGATTGATTTCTTTCCAAGGACAAAATTTAGGTGATTAATTTAATAGATACTTAAGCACATAAAATCAGAAAAGGCATTCTTCATCCCGCTAAAATGTTTAACCCAGCCACATTCTGTATGTATGTGGCTGTCCCATACCAGGAGCCTGTAATTTAGTGGTTGTCATTAGTTGATGTATGCAATATTTGTTTTTCATTCATTTTTTGTACATAAACTAGGGCTTTAAATTTCTTCCTAAAATTGTTTAACATTTGTCCACGCAGGCCCTCTTATAGCGGACTATGAGGTATGGGCTTTGCTCATTGTTGAAGGCTGTAGAGTGACCTATAGTTTTAAATTTCTTTGTCATTTGGTCTCTTGTCGAGAGTAGCCTCATTGGTAATCATAGGAATCCGGGTCTGTTCGCCCTGCCTGGTACCTGTTTGCCCACGGTTGGACCATTCTCCCTAATTATCATTTTTTTGCATTGTTGCTTTATTGCTAAATTCTCTCAAAATTTGAACACTGTATGTTAAAGTTTGTTGAAAAATCACTAAAGATTTGTATTGCTGCAACCAAATAATTAATTTCCTTTAATCTTCATAGAAGAATACTAGCTAGTCTGGAATGACAATGTATTTACAAGCCATTTATCTTTATTGATATTTTTAAACAATTTTAATAAGTCTAGTCAGCCAATTAATGCAGTATAAAAATAAATGAACGTATGCATCCTTTTCATGTTTTAGAATTTGTACACAGTTGTTTTTTACTCATTTCAAGCTACATGTAACTAAGATTATCAAAACAAAATGTTGTTTTATTATATGGGGACGAAGTTCCCAATAACAGTAGAAAAATCAATAAAAAAAAAAATCTGGAAATTTTCCAGATATTTTCATTGTACTAATGAACTCAAAATCGTTCAAACTTTTATATGTCTTGTTTTGATTTCTATGGGAGTACAAACTTAGTGCCAATTGACCCAGGGCAAACATGTAAACAGGGCGAACAGACCTGATACCCAATCATACCACATCTTCTTTTATATTATATACCTTTATCATGGTTATATCACTGATCCCGGCTGACCCGGCCGCTTGAACTTTTGACGTCATACACAATCAATTTTTCATTGTATTGTGGAAACAGATATTTTGTTTTATGGCATCAAAATTTTACGAGAACCTGTGTGATATCCAGTAATGGTGGATAAATAGCAATAAGGTGTATAAATACACCTTAGTATAAATACACCTTAGTATAAATACACCTTAGTATAAATACACCTTAGTATAAATACACCTTAGCGCTGATCCCGGCTGACCTGTCCACTTGAACTTTTGACGCATACAACAATCACTTTTTCATTGCGTCAGACGTTATGTTTTATGACGTCAAAATTTCACGGGAACCTGTGTGATATCCAGCAATGGCAGACAAATAGCGATAAGGTGTATTGTAAAGCCACTACCTAGTACACAAACATGTAGAAACCATCTGTTAACAAACAATAACATTCCCAAGCTCATCAGGAAGCATTTGCATATTATCAAAACAAATAGTCAATAATGTAAATATATCCTCACCTTTTTCTTTCCTTTGTGTAAAGTCCAAATTGACTTGTCATCTAAACCAGGTACTTTTTCAGGACTTATTTCATAACTGAAATCTTTTGTGGGATCTCTTGAAAAGAATGACCACATAATTCAATCTTCAATTATAAGAAAAACATCAAAGAACAGAGATACCTGAAAATAATTTACATTTCTTGCTTTTGACGTTTCGTGTTTTCGTTTTCGTGTGCGGAAGTTTCAAGTTTACGGTTATCGTAAAATACGTAAAGTCAACTTAAATCTATTTGTGATCTTTCAAAGTGCTACCTATGTTATAACATTAAGTTATTACGTGTTCTAGAAAGCGATAGGAAGTAAATTTTCATAAATTGTCATTTGGGTATCAACTTTTATTTACGACTTTACTGTTTACATTGACCATCATGGCTGCCAAGGCTGCACTTCTTATGAGAGTTGTTTCTGCCTCAGTAGCAGTTTCAAACAGAGCTTGTCAAATCATTAGAGACGTGCTTAAGAAAGGAGAATTGGGGATTGTCGAAAAGGTAAGTATATTTATATCACTATAGAGTTATCTTGTCTAACGGGGGTATGGCATTACATGTAACTTGAAAGAAAAAGTCTTTTTAATTTTTTTATGTTCAGACTTGTTCAAAAATAAAATTAAAAGTTGAAGCACTATTAATTTATTCCTTCAAAATGCATATTTTAATTTAAATTGCAGTTAGTATCAAACTGTCATGAATAGTCAATAGACAATACATTTGTAAGACAAAATATT
Organism: Mytilus trossulus; assembly: GCF_036588685.1. Taxonomy (NCBI): domain Eukaryota; kingdom Metazoa; phylum Mollusca; class Bivalvia; order Mytilida; family Mytilidae; genus Mytilus; species Mytilus trossulus. The sequence goes on from NC_086375.1 coordinate 62,376,836, forward strand.
GTCCTATAAACATATTGTTAGTGAAGACCGTATTAATTATTACATAATTATATACCAAATATACCATGCTATTTAGTCCCCAACTACAAAAAAAAATGTCAAGAGAGGGACTAAATTTCATCTTAAATTTTGTCTAATTGCATAGGTGGGTAGAAATTAAATTTTGTCTCTTTAAAGGGAGGTAATCCAAAGTTACATTTTGTGTTAATATTGAGACAATATTTCATGGTTGGAGTCATCAACTTGCATAGTTCATGTAGATATTTAACTCAGCCAACAGAATGCACGTTGTCTATGATTTTGTTAAGACCAATTTGAGAATTTTAAATGTGAATATATTTTATATATTTATTTTTGAAATCAATTCCACTTATTTCATTCCACATTTTGATTCATTAAACAACATTTTTCTCTCTTTGACATACATCTTTAATTTTCAATAGTAAGAATAACAATATTTCAACAAAAAGTATAAAGGAGAAAAAAAAATTCTTTTAAGGTCATAAGGTGGAACTTGTGTGAACAATGTCATTAGGTGGAATTATCATGTACACTGTCATCAGATAAAGATCTAGAATAAGATGACATGCACATATCAACATAATGACTAAATGTATTTGGTATCTTACAATGTAAACAGGGAAAAAAGATAAAACTGGAATGTCAAATAGAAAATTGTAGAATTATAAGGTAGAATTCTGAATACTTAAAATGTTAACCATCATTCATAGCTATAAATGTCCTAGAAATTAAACCTTTTCTTGTTATGAAAATGACACATGTATTTTGGATAGAATTCTGATGACATATGAATATACATGTACATGTACCGTAACTGGAATTGTACAGGAAATTAAACCTTTTCATTATTTTTTAACAAAAAAACATCCATATAATTTTCCTAATTTGTCACAGGTTCAGTGTTCCATCTTAAATCTTAGAGTAGAAGCTTATATTTTAAGGTGCCAGTTGTCTGGAAGTGCACTCTAGCAGAATAACACAGATTGATAAGGCACTGTTGGACGTCAAAAATGACCTTGAATATTGCTACATTGTAGGTTTAACTGGAGGAAGTTGGTTGTATTTCAAGCACATTTAGAAATTATTGTGTTCTTGATGTTGGTTCCATTAAAAAAAAAATATCATCAAATTATAATATCATGATTCAAAGCATATCATTTTGATTTTAATCCTAACAAACTTGTACATTTGATAAGGAAAATATATGATACAGATAATAAGAAAATTTGTATTTATTAATTGTTTCAGGGTAAAAATGATTTTCAAACAGAAGCAGACAGATCTGCACAGAGATGTATCATAGCCTCACTACACAAACAGTTTCCCAAAGTCTCTATATTTGGAGAAGAGGTATGTACAATGCATCATAGCATTTACAAGACATGAAGTATATGAGATAATTAAAAGAACTTAGCCATAGGACTTTCAAGAAAAATATTAAATTTGCATATCCTACAGCTATATATTTTATGCATATAATATATTCCCATATGTGTCATTATGATAGAAATTTCCATATCTATATTAAGCTTTTTTAAACTAGAGTTAGAGTGCCTAATAAGTAGATGTTCCATTTTATGAAAAACGAGTCAATTAATTTGATTTTATGAAAATTATGAATTTTATAACACTGCACTTGCAACTTTTCACTATGAATGAGCATTAATGATGCATCCGTTGTTCAGTATTTTAAAAGGAAAAAGCCTTTTGAAATGCACTGTAAAAATCATTAATTTTCATTTTTATCAATCTGCATTTAATATGAAGATAGTCATACACTATTGTCCTTTTAAATGAACTTTAAAGTTGACAAACCTTCATCTTTGTCTTTTGGAATAGGCTGACTGTTACATGAACAATCTTGGTTTGACAAGTAGATTTTCTCCCTTTGGTCCATGTCCAAACAAACTACGTACAGATTTATCTCCCATGGTATGTTAACTGCATTTGCATTGCATGCTTTAATGTCCTTCCTGTTCACCTTATATGTGGCTAGGTTACATTTGTATATTTTTATTGATGAAGGGAAAAAAATTGTCCAATTAAACCATGATACATAATGTTGAATAGTTTATGTTAGGAAAAAATTGATGAAGGTAACAGAAACTCACAAACATGTATAGATGAATCTATAAGTAAGATTTTATCTCAGATCACCAAATCTATGTATCATCATTTAGAACAAAAAATTGAATTAACAAAATGTTAAATTTTGATAACGACACCCAAGTTTGAAATGAAAACAACGAAGTGTATGGTTTTGGTAGACTTGCTACTATAAAAGGTCAAAAACTTTAATGGTATAAGTGTGTGTAACTGACACTCTCTAAGAATGTAATTGCTCTTATTCAAACTACATAAGGTTGCACAAAACTAATGTGTCCTGATCTTTAAAACACAAACATGAGATTATAAATATTTTAAGGACAGCCAAACTTAAGAAAAAAACTTGTTACCTTTAAAAAGGGACAAAAGATACTTTCAAACTCGAGCTCATTTGATAAAAAATAAACTGACAATGCCACGGCTTTTACACCCACAAAATAAAACAAAAAACTGGTATCCCACAAATAATGATGAATCCACAGTATATAGATATTGACAAAATAAAATTTCACAAAATAGGGCACATCAAAGAATATAGCAAAATAAATATAGGGATGAACTCAGGTGTCTTCAGAAAGATAGGCTGTTCCTGCATAATGTGATCTGGTTTACAAATATTCTTTCTTTTTTCCAGTAATGAACAATTTCACCAAATATTTGTGAATCATTTTTAAGAATGTTTTTTTAATGCAAGTGAAAGGAACTGTGTAGTTTTAATCCATATTAAGATGAAGAGTTTGTTCTTTAGTTTGTCTATATAATCTCCAGTGTGTTTAAAGATTCATTAGATATGTATGACCTAATTTACAGAGTTTGTACCTTCTTTATAGATAATGTATGATACCTATTTAAGTCTATCAAAAGTCATATATATTTTGTTTGTTTCATCTTGTCAATTTTTGTTACGTTTTGTTTTGATACAAAGAATTTTGTTTTGTTTCTTTTTGTTTATCTCAATTATATATTTCATTTCATATTTTAGAACAACTACTTATTTCGTTAAAATTAAACATTACCTCCTATGTGTAATGATATCTTAACTTTTTTTTTGCACATTTTACCTGAAAAAGCACAATTTTCACATTACCTCAGGTATTACCTCTGGGGTTGGTTACAATGGTAATATCATGTGCTCAAGGGTTGAAATCATTTGTATTCATAGTATGATATTCCATGTTCCAAATGTTTGAAATAGTTTCTTATTGATTTTTAGAAGTCATTACATTTACAACCGGTATTCATAAATCATTAATTTAATTTTTGTTTTAAAGTAATAGCAGCACATATTAAGCATAGAATTTATGATTTTGCTGTATTTCATTTGAATAACTTTACATTTAAAAGTTACCACATGTTTTATATATATACAAGTTTGTTCGGATTTAGCAATTGTCTCATCATGACCTATAAACCATTGCTTTATGAATTGATTTAATATTCCTTCCAGGCATTAGATCCATCAGAAAAAATTCCAGAAGAAATGTTGGAATTGGGATTTTCAGATGAAGTTCTTGCTCATGACTGTCCTGAATATCTCAAAGATGTAAAAGATGAAGAAGTAGGTGAAAAATACATAGTTGTCTTATGTAGACTGTTTGTTCTCTCCTCATCTTTCTTTTGGGCCGTTGTAATTTCTATTTTTCTTTGACTTAAGGTGGTACCTAACACTACAGGGAGATAACTCTGTAAAATCAGCTTAACGTTTTAATTACGTTGTGTTGTGAAGGGAATAATAAGCTTCTCAATGATCAAAATTTGTGTGTGTCAAACTACTATATAACCAGTGTAATTTTTCTTACAAAACGGTTGGTTCAAAATTTTTGAAATTTTATATTTTTGTTAAAGGGTCAAAGTAAATACTTTGTCAAAATTTTATGAAAATTAAACGAGCCAAATTTGTTTTAGTGAAAATGTTGGGTACCACCTTTAGATTTCTGTTTTCTTAAAAATAACACATTAAAACACATTCACTCTTAAAACATTTTGCAAGTTTTTTGTTTATCGTAATAATATTTCATCAATTTCTCTTTAAAGCTGCACACTTTGTGTTGTAGGTTATATGATTAAATTTCATTAATGGATAAAATAATGAACCAGTATACCCTTGTGGTCACTCTAGAAGTATATTTCTCTAATTTTTGTGCTATTTTCACATTTCCTGACCGGTGTGAGAAAAATATTTCTCCTCACTAGTGAAAAATCTGTTCTCGGCAAATGATTAGTCAAAATTTGATTATGACGTCAAAATGTTTTGTTTTCTTCTCAATTTTCCTATTGTGACGTCATCAAAAAAGGAGAGCTTGGCTGAAGACGTCGCATAAAAAGAGCACAATTTTCTGATTTTTTTTTTAAAAAGAACGATAAAAAGCATTAGAGAAACAGATTCCAACACTATAACTCGTGTATTACGATATTTCTCCACTCTCGACAGTTAAATTTTATTATTTAAAGGGCTCGGCAAGCCTCGCGCTTTAAATAATAAAATTTAACTGTCTCGAGTGGAGAAATATCGTAATACACTTGTTGCAGTGTAAGAATCTATATGTAAATCCCAAGAGAGATGCATTTGACCTTAATATAAGTACACAGCAACTAACAGTCATACATTTGAAAAATTATCCTAGAAATAAAAAACTACATTGGTTTCATTGCTTTGCACAGTCACGAGTTCAAAAAATTATCCTAGATTTAGTGTGAGGTACAGTTCTTGCTTGCAACCAATAGGTTACAAAAATGAAAAATTTTGTGCATTGGTCATTATGATAGTTTTTATTTACCAAAACACCTAAAGGCATATATGGTTAGGACTTGACGGTCTCTCATTATAGTTTCAGCATTACAGAAATATTTAGTAAAATTACAGAAATCACATAAAAATCTTCTGCATCCTTGAACAAATGTCAGCTCTCAACTGATTTACAGGTTTACAGTTTTAGCTTTTTTCCGAACATACATGTATACATGTACTATAATTTTTGTATATTTTCCTTTACTTTAGATAGTTATATGGGTAGATCCTGTTGATGGAACAGCAGAGTATACACAGGGTAAGTTTTTTTAAAACTTTATTTCTTTTCTATAATTATGATCTTCATGTCTGATATTTAGTTCAACAAAAGGTACAATGGTAAATGTCCTTCAAACTTGATTCAGTTGGAGAGTAAACTGGCCTAGAGTAAGCAACAATTAACTCTTTCAACATAAACCTGATTAATTATTGCTGTACTAAATCTTGCATACAAATAAAAGAAAATGTAGAACAAGTAGGGCTTCATACATGTATATAAGTCTGAGAGACATTTTATAAAATAAGCAGCCATTAAAAATTTTAACAGATAATTCTTTGCCTCTTTGAAGTCCTTTATTTATTTTCAGTTCAGAAAAAATCTTTTTTTTTTTGCAGGCTTATTAGATCATGTGACCTGTTTAATTGGTATATCAGCTAGAGGTCATTCAGTAGCAGGCATCATTAATCAGCCATTTTATAATTATAAAGCTGGACCAGACGCAGAATTAGGCAGATGTATTTGGGGAATCATTGGTTTAGGTAAAATATGCAAACTTCTCCCTTTATTCTGAACTTGTCTAATGGCTATATGAAATTCACAGAACTTAGAAATTCACTTGACACAACAGAACTTATCAACACTTATAAAAGTGTCTTATTTCACCATTTCTAAAAGTAATGAGTCCCAGGTGACAGGCTGGGGTCTCAACTTGAAAAATTCCTACTGAGAACCCTGTGTAAAGGGGGCAACTGTGTTTTTTCTTTATTAAATATAAAGATATTTTATTTCTCACATTATAAATTTTAATGGGGAATATGATATGCATATAATTGTAAAAAAAAGATAATGTTGTCATACTTTTGATTTCTTTAATCTTTGAAAAGTTATGGAGAAATAAGATGAATCATCTTTTCTTCAACATAACCAGACCAACACATTTTCAGTTTTTCCTTTAATGTATTTGTAGGGTCTTTTGGATTCACTAGAGATGTGTTACCTAAAGATGAATTCATTGTTACAACCTCTAGATCCCATTCTGACCGACTTGTAACAGAAACAGTCGAGGCTTGTGAGCCTACAAGTGTGGTGAGGGTAGGAGGAGCTGGTCACAAAGTAAGTACAGTCATTTAATTATCTGTTGTTCACATGTGCTTTTTCCTTTACATTGTCATGTTTTTGGGACAGAACAGAATAAAAAAGAAAATAAAAAAATTCGAAGTCTGAACATCACACTGACAGCAACTCCTTTAAAGTATTCAAAAATATCACATAATAACAAAAGTTTGTAATTGAGGGAGATTTTAAGAAGAAGATTTTATATGACTGCAAAATTTTTGCTATCGTATATTGGTAATACATCGTTTTCGTCTTTAGCGTTGTCCAAAGACGGATGGTTTCCAGATAATACCTTAAGAATTAGTAAATTAAAATCAATAAAACACAATGTTTATAATCACAAATGGAAGCTTGGGATTGGTTTTGGGGGTTTTGGTTCATGAGGTTTAGGAATCAGGGGCCCAAAACAAGCATTTATCTAGTGTCAGTACAAAAAGGTGTGTATAAGTATTTCAATTATTCTGATATTGTACCACAATTTTTAATACCATAAGTAGAAGGTTGGGATATATTTTGTGGGTTATGGGGCAGTCTAGGAATAAAGGGCCAAAAACAAGCATTTTTGTAGTCTAAGGACAATAAATTGGAGTTATCTTTCTTTGTCCAGAATGGTTGTTGAATCACCTAAAACCAATGCTTTATGAAATCATTGAAAATTGGAGTTATCTTTCTTTGTCCAGAATAGTAGTTGGAATTGAAGAATTTTTTAATTTCTGTTCTCTTAACTTAAGTTTTTCTCAACTTTATTTAATGAAATGTGTATATGTTCCTGACCATATGAGTATTTGGACCATACGCGTATGGTCATGACCATATGCGTATACTCATATGGTCCGACCATACGCGTAAAATAAGTCTGGCATTTATTTTCCTAGGAAAATTTGTCCTAATATGTGTTTTTCTAGTAAAATTATGATCATGGACTTGTTTATCTAGAAAAAAATGTCTGTTACCAAATAACATTCTGGAAGCAAAAGAAAATGAACACTTTTACCTGATAAATGGATAGATACAATGCAATAGATTGACTATGAATAAATACAACTTAAAAACAAAAATCTCTACTAGAAACAATTTTACCACATCTTCTTTTTTTATATTATGATGAACACTATTGAATAATCAACACCATCTTAGTTAAGAATTGAAAGTTTTGATAATAATTTCCAATGAACAAAAAGAAAGTGGACCAAATTTCCTAGGAAAATTAGTCTTTGGAAATATTTTATTTTAAATCTAAATACATAACTCTATAACAATATTAATACAACACTTAAAAATAACAAACATTGACGTTTCTACCTAGGATTAATATGAACATGGACATGATTTCCCTGAAATATTTGTTTGGGGATTTTTATTTTTTTTTCATAATATCAATACACATTTCTAAAACAATATTAAAACAACACAAGCCATGTTTATTAACCTTTAAAAATAATTAATATGGGTGTCTTTATCTAGGAATAATAATGACATTAACATGATTTCCTAGGAAAATTAGTCTGGGGACATAACTTAAAAAAATATTAATACATAAACTCTAAAACAATATTAAAACCATTTATGTATTTTAATTATAGCATGGACATGATTTCCTAGGAAAATTTGTCTGGGAATATATTTTTTTCACATATTATAACTTAACTCTTTAACAAAATCAAAATACATGAAAGGTACTTGAAAAAGTTAGTTTGGTTTAAAATAACCTTAAATTTAAATTATAAAAAACATGGACGTTTTGCCCTACTATTAATATTAATACCATGGACATGATTTCCTAGGAAAGTTAGTCTTGTTACTTACATTTTATCAAAAATATAAAAACACAGCTCTTAAAAAAATGATTGAATAGGGAAATGAATTATATGTTTCAGATTGAAAAAAAAAGGACACAGACATTTTTACCTAGGATTATTAATGACATGGACTTAAATTCCTAGGTAAATGAGTCTGGGGACAAAAATTACTAACATCAGACTATATTTACTAGTAAAATTTGTAACATGGACATTTTATACTAGGAATATGGGTCCACCCGGACATATTTTACAAGGACAAATTTATCGCTTACAATGTCACCTACTTTAAAGAATAAAATTTCTTGTACAATATGTTCATTTAATTTTGGCATCTTTTTATAATTGTACTTACAAATAGTAAGAAATATTAACTGTGCGAAACTGTTTTTTTTAAATAATTTTTTTTCAATATACATAAAATGACATTTGAGTGACGTAACAATTAGAAGGGTCACACCTAATGAAGAGTTTAAAAGTAAACGTGTTGATTATCCCGACCATACGCGTACGGTCCGACCATACGCGTATAGTCGGACCATATGAGTATATACCCATATGGTCATGACCATACGCGTATGGTCCAGATATTCATATGGTCCGGAACATATATAATGCTTATTACCTCTAAACTCAGTTTGAGTTCAATTTTTGGCAGCTTCACTTTTACAGTTCTTTGGATATGGCCTTTTATAACGTTATGTGCTGGTGGGGGCATCATCTGTGCCCCATTAGACACATTCCCCATATATTTACTACTAATTAATATTAATTTCAACCCTGACTGTATGACATTTTATATTTTATGATGTATTTAAATGAGTAGTAATTGTTGCAAACTCCATAATTGAGATCATTGTTGGAGATGGTGAAAGGGGGAGGTTAAAACATTTGAGGGGAGGTGGGATTCAACTTTTCTCATTTCAGATTTCAGAAATTAAATCTGAATTTCGTCAAATTTTTGTTGTTGAGAGGATTAATATTCAAGGCATAGTGAATTGCTTAAAAGCAATAAAAAAAAATTAAGTTCATTAGACCACATTCATTCTGTGTCAGTTACAGTAACCTATGCTGATTCAATTATTTAATCACAACCCAAATTCAGAGCTGTATCAAGCTTGAATGTTGTATCCACTATCCATACTAGCTCCTACCATTCAGGATTTGACCTCTGCGGTCATACAAAGCTGCACCCTGCAGAGTATCTGGTTTAAGTTTATTTGTGAGTGACTTTGTGTAATGTTTCTATATATGGTCTTCAATGTTGAGGTTGTATGTATGGTTTTATGAATAAGATAAAGAATCTTATTCAATGACATTGAAATGTTGTAATCCTGAAATTCTTTATTTTCATCTACTGTGGATTCATTAATATTTGTTGGATACCATTTTTTTTGTGGATTTTGTGGGTACATGGTTACCACGAATTTATATGTTCAACTAATTGTAATTTTTTTATTGTCTTGTGTACAGACTTTTGCAAAACCACAAAATTAAATATCCATGAAAGGGTCAGTTTTCCTCATTCCACAGAAAATAGTACCCAGGAAAATAAATGAATCCACAGTATACAGAATTGATTGTTTTAAACATTATTTGATATAGTTGGTATATATGAAAATACTAATTTATTTTGAATTTCCATTGAATTTATTTACAGGTGTTATTGCTGATAGAAGGGAAAGTCCATGCATATGTTTTTGCCAGTAAAGGATGCAAGAAATGGGACACATGTGCCCCAGAGTCTGTTTTGGCAGCAGTTGGTGGACGTTTAACTGATATGCATGGTATAAAAATGTCATACGGTGCAGGAGTTCAACGCAAAAATACAGGTGGAATTCTTGCTACTTCTGTTTCAGATCATGACTATATTGTCAACAAAGTTCCCGAACATGTGAAAGAAGTTTTTGATAAAAGCGTTGAGGCCGAAGATTGGCCTGAGTTTGAATTAGCCAGAATACAGCACATGAATAATAAAGATGTTGACCAAGGTGTCAAAAGAAAGAAAACAGATACACCAGATTCTGATTCTAGCCGATCTTCAAAAAGTGACTTGTTAGCTGATGAAACTCTTGATACCAAGCTTTAGATAATTAAAATGTCTAGGTGTTTATTTTATAAATTTAGGGAAATTTAATTCATTATGTAGGATCATTTTATATATAGATTATAGTAAATGTACTAAACAGAGAATAGCTTTAGTGATGCAGTGCATCATAATCATTGTTACAATATAAGAAAATATAGACTATTTTTACTTCCATTGTTTTTGCATATTCTAATTTTATTATTGTTGTATAAATATACTATGAATGTATTGGCAAGTTATTTTTTCTTAGGTATTTGTTGTTCTGTATAAATTTTGTTTATTTATTTGTATAAGAGTTGTTAGTTTTCTAATTTTTTATTCAAATGAAGATAAATATAAAGGTAGATATCATTTTTATACGACAGCAAATTTTGAAAAAATTTCGTCGTATATTGCTATCACGTTGGCGTTGTCGTCGTCGTCGTCGGCGTCCGAATACTTTTAGTTTTCCCACTCTAACTTTAGTAAAAGTGTATAGAAATCTATGAAATTTTAACACAAGGTATATGACCATAAAAGGAAGGTTGGTATTGATTTTTGGAGTTTTGGTCCCAACATTTTAGGAAATAGGGGCCAAAAAGGGCCCAAATAAGCATTTTCTTGGTTTTCGCACTATAACTTTAGTTTAAGTTAATAGAAATCTATGAAATTTTCACACAAGGTTTATGACCACAAAAGAAAGGTTGGGATTGATTTTGGGAGTTTTAGTTTCAACAGTTTAGGAATTAGGGGCCAAAAAAGGGCTCAAATAAGCATTATTCTTGGTTTTCGCACAATAACTTTAGTTTAAGTAAATAGAAATCAATGAAATTCAAACACAATGTTTATGACCACAAAAGGAAGATTGGTATTGATTTTGGGAGTTTAGGTCCCAACAGTTTAGGAATTAGGGGCCAAAAAGGGACCCAAATAAGCATTTTTCTTGGTTTTCGCAACATAATGTTAATAGAAATCTATGAAATTTAAACACAAGGTTTATGACCATAAAAGGAAGGTTGGTATTGATTTTGGGAGTTTTGGTCCCAACAGTTTAGGAAAAAGGGGCCCAAAGGGTCCAAAATTAAACTTTGTTTGATTTCATCAAAATTGAATAATTGGGGTTCTTTGATATGCCGAATCTAACTGTGTATGTAGATTCTTAACTTTTGGTCATGTTTTCAAATTGGTCTACATTAAGGTCCAAAGGGTCCAAAAGTAAACTTAGTTTGATTTTGACAAAAAATGAATCGGTTGGGTTCTTTGATATGTTGAATCTAAAAATGTACTTAGATTTTTTATTATTGGCCCAGTTTTCAAGTTGGCCCAAATCGGGGTCCAAAATTAAACTTTATTTGATTTCATCAAAAATTGAATAAATGGTGTTCTTTGATATGCCAAATCTAACTGTGTATGTAGATTCTTCAATTTTGGTCCCGTTTTCAAATTGGCCTACATTAAGGTCTAAAGGGTCCATAATTAACCTAAGTTTGATTTTAACAAAAATTAAATTCTTGGGCCTCTTTGATATGCTGAATCTAAACATTTACTTAGATTTTTGATTATGGGCCCAGTTTTCAAGTTGGTCAAAATCAGGATCTAAAATTATTATATTAAGTATTGTGCAATAGCAAGTCTTTTCAATTGCACAGTATTGTGCAATGGCAAGAAATATCTAATTTCACAATATTGTGAAATAGCAATTTATTTTTTTAATTAGAGTTATCTTTCTTTGTCCAGAATAGTAAGCAAGAAATATCTTATTGCAAGAATTTTTTTTAATTGGAGTTATCTTTCTTTGTCCAGAATCAACTTAAATCTTTGTTATATACAATATACAATGTTTATTCACTTTTTACTACCAATTGATAAATTTAAATAATCTTTACCATTCAGTGATAACAAGCAGTTTTTTTACATCTTAATATTTTATGATGTATTTAAATGAGTAGTTATTGTTGCAAACTCCATTAGAAAATTTTAATTGAGATTAGTTTTGGAATAAGGGAAAGGGAGATGTGATTAAAAAATTGGGTTCAATTTTCTCATTTGAAATTTTATAAATAAAAAGAAAATTTCTCCAAACATTTTTTTGAGAGGATTAATATTCAACAGCATAGTGAATTGCTCTAAGAGAAAACAAAAAATTTAAGTTCATTAGAACACATTCATTCTGTGTCAGAAACCTATGCTGTGTCAACTATTTAATCACAATCCAAATTTAGAGCTGAATCCAGCTTGAATGTTGTGTCCATACTTGCCCCAACTGTTCAGGGTTCAACCTCTGCGGTCGTATAAAGCTACGCCCTTCGGAGCATCTGGTTCAAAGATGTAATATCATAAATAGTTCACTGCTGCTAATTGAATTAATGTCTAAGTCAGCTAACTGATATATGCAAATTATATCGAAATCAAATATTTCATTAATAATGAGAAGATAAAATTGAAAAAACAAAAAATTAAATAAAAATATAAGTATTGTGAGTTTTCAACATTAAGTCATCTGGTCAAATAAACTATGTTAGTTTTTGTTGTATAACACTTGTATGTATCCTTACAAAAGTTAACTTCTATTAAATATCATAATTTACTCATATTAATCTTTCAAATGAATTTTGATCCTACTTGGCAGTACATGTATTAGTTTATACAAGGTTTTTGACTTGGTAAAAATACCATAAAATGCGGTGGAGGACCTTTTACAAATTTTTGTATTTGGCAGAAATATGATGGAAAAATAAGTTGTTAAATTTGTTCTGAGACATTTTTGTAAATATTAGCAAATCTGTGAGAAAGAAATCTGAATAAATTCAAACAATTCTACATATTTTGGTTTTGGAAAAACATGCAGAGACAATTTTTAAAAGACAATCTGTAAACAATGAAGAAATCATCAGAGAAACCAGTTTTCATTTATCAATGTCATTTGTAATAAAAATATCAATGTGCCAAGAAAATCACTTCATAGTACTGCATTATATGGGTGACACATATATTATGTATGTCTTTTATCTATATGTTACATTTTGCAACAATAACATTTCAAAGCCACATTTTTTTCTTCAAATTTCACTTAAATATCACATTACTGCATAAAATTAAAAGCTTGCACTGGTTTCAACATTTCAAAGTTTTCTTACAACATCAACTGTAACACAGGTTAGAATTTGTGCTGTGATTTAATTCCTTTCGTAAGGTTCAATCTACAAAGTTCAATGCCTGAGTTTGCTGTTTTTGATATGATAAGACATTTCAAAAAGGATATATTAAAACAAATTCACTGATTTTTTTTGTAATTTACTTGGAATTAATCCTTAAAAGTTTTATTTATTATCCAATCAGATATAGTATTTCTTAAAAGTTTTATTTATTATCCAATCAGATATAGTATTTCTTAAAAGTTTTATTTATTATTCAATCAGATATAATATTTAAGTTGTGACAGGGAAATGAACACTCACTTTCTGTTTGGGATTAATCCTATTAGCTGTAATGCAGTAATGATTTTAGAATGTGATTTTCTTAAGTATATGGTTTCTCTAATGATGTTGGATAACCTATAAAATCATGTCAAACATTGATATGATTCTATTAACTTATTCATGTTTATATTTACATATTATGAATCAGAAATACAGCAAATTCATAAATATTGGTACATTATTTTGTTACATAGTAAACTAGCTGCAAATTTTTATCAACTTAATAAATACAATAGTTACATCTTAGTTTTCAATATAAGTAATCATTACTATTTATATATATTCTTGTAAAACATTTTATAGCATCCTTTATGTAAATTTTTGTTAAGTTGAAGAAATCAATAGACAACTTTCGAATTCGATGCATTTCTGTCAAAAACTTTGGTTTTTGTGAACATCATAGTGTTTTAGGGGCATCTTCACTTCTGTTCCCATGTTGAGCAAGTAGTTGGAAAACTATAAAGGTATATTGCACAATTATTCAGCAAATAAAATTCTGATAATTGACAATCAGCACCACTGTCATTAGGGAATTGTGATTAAGTAACTACAGAACAAACATTATTTCTAGGTTATCATGACGATCACTAAGATGCTTGATGAATTTTAATAGTGCAGGCCTGAGGGATACAGGCGATCCCTTCTATTTGGTAAATGACGTCATAGAGGCACACATAATTCATAAGTTTTTTCTGGTGAAGGACAAATTCAAAAGTGGTCTTTTGAGCAATTATAGTTTCAGTATTTTTTTATTGTTAGTTTAGCATGTCTCGAATGTAGAAAACATTCCATAGGTAGTTGCCAAATATGTTCATTTATCATTTGCATTCATTTTTATAATCCAGGGAAATGTCAATTGATCTGAATGTGTAGATCTATCTGTATACATTTAACCAAAAATACAAAATAAATAACTACCATAAAATTGAAAGCTTTGTTTTTCTACATGAAAAGTTTTATAACTACTAAACTATATAACAAAATAAGGCAATGTATTATGATTGCCAATGAGACAACTATCCACCAAAGTTCAAATGAAGTGGAAGTAAGCAATTATAGACCACCTTACTGCCTTCAATAATTAGAACAACCCATATGTTATAGTCAGCTGTAAAAGTGACCTGACATGAAAAATATGAATCGATTCAATTGAGAAAAATAACAGCCTTAACAGGCAACTAAAGAACGTGGGACAGTGGTGTAACAGCACAAAATAAGAACTACCGGTACTGTATAAAAATTAGTTGAAAAAGGCTCATTTCTTTAGATCGATACAATCTGGAAACTATTAAACAAAAAGACAGACATGGCAGGGTATGAACCCATTCCTCAGTATATTTGGCCAAATAATTTTCTATCTAGTCCTATATACTCCAGGAGAACATGACCACAGATGCAGTTGACAGGAAAATGCATAAAATGAAAAATACCATTCTACTTTGATAGTAGAATAAATCATACCCTTTACCTTCTGATAATGTTCCTAAATAGAAAAAGAGTTTTTTCCAGATGCAAATATTCCATACATTCCAAGTAACTACTAGCAGTCCTTTGTTTTGGTCCATTGTCATTTTGCTTAGTTTCTTTATTGACATATTCTGACATCTGACTCGGATTTATTATAAACTAAGTTTATCATACTTATTGCTGTGTGTTTGTTTATATTATATTGGCTTGTGGAATAGTGAGAGGGTTGAGGTAAGTCTTGTATGTTTTTTTTTTCTATTTTAGTTCATTTATATATTTGGCAGTTTAGTGTGACATTCATTTTTATTGAACCAGTACACATTTGTGTTAAGAGGCCAGCTGAAGCCTGCCTCATGGTGCAGAATTTTCTATTTCCTATTGGTGGCATTGGGGCTTTTTTCTGCTCTTTGGTTATGTTATTGTCTCCTTGACACGTTCCCGATTTCCATTTTCAATTTTATGTGAACATATACAGGACCTAACATAAGGTGTCTCAATGGTGACAGATGTATGATAAAAGGTTAAGGTTAATCATAACCTTTTAACTAATATGGCAGTGATTGCACCATAAATTTTACTCTTAGAAGGGACAAAATATGCACCTGCTAAAGTTTAAAGGGATGGCAGGAACTAGATATATTGATTTTAAGAATTTTTTTTTAGAAAGTTATAAACTTTACTAGATTTTCCGTTTCTGCAGAAGGTGTCAAAATAAACTCAGTTGGGAAAGAGGTTTGAGAATATCCTCTTCTGTGATACATGTTGTGAGTAGTATTGATTTATTTTATTAGACTGTCTAAATGAGTGGACCGTATCAAATGAAACTCAGGTGTCACTTAGTTTGCTATCTTCTGCAGACTGAAAAAAACTGTACATCAAAATCCAGGCAAGTTTTTAATTTTCTGAAACGATTACTACATAAAACTTTTTTATATCTAGTTTCTGCAATGCCTTAAAACTTTCCTAGCTGTACCAGTTTGTCTGTTCTTAGAGTAAATTTTGAGGTGTAAATACCACTAAATTTTTCTATTCCTTATGAATCTTAACTGGAATCATAAACAAGAGTGCACATGCTGAAATGTCTCGCCTTCTTTACTAATTGTGAAATTATGTTGATAGTAAAATATAAAACTTTATGACAAAGTTTTGACACATAGCTTAACATAAACCAAGAAAATAAAACATAGACCAATTGCAATGAACCATGAAAATGAGGTCAAGGTCAGATGAACCATGACAGACAGGCATGTACAGCAAACAAAAGCCAAATATTTGGTAGCCAAGGATGTTCCCAATATCAAAATCATGTTTAGCAGTACATCCATTGTCCTGCTAATCATACCCAAACTCATAATTCAAAGTATTTGAATATAGGGTCATGCATTACACATTGTCCTGCTAAGCATATCCAAACTCATAATTAAAAATATTTGAATATAGGGTCATGCATTACACATTGTCCTGCTAAGCATATCCAAACTCATAATTCAAAATATTTGAATATAGGGTAATGCTTTACACATTGTCCTGCTAAGCATATCCAAACTCATAATTCAAAATATTTGAATATAGGGTCATGCTTTACACATTGTCCTGCAAAGAATACTCAAACTCATCATCCAAAATATTGGAACATATGGTCAGACAAATTAACTACACCTTGGTCTATGTACATATTAAACAACATGAACAAAGGAAACAGATGGATTCATGACAAATTGTGTTTTGGTGATGGTGATGTGTTTGTAGATCATACTTTACCGATCATTCTTGATTCTTTTCCGTAACACTTAATAACCTTGTGCCATTTAGAGCTTGTAAAACAATTTTGGTACTTTACTTTCTAGGTTGCCGTCTCATTGATGTCAAAATACCTCTTTCCCCTGTTTAATTCAGTAACACTAAATAGTCTTGGTCCATTTAGAGTTTGTAAAACAATATTGGTACTTTACTTTCTAGGTTGCTGTCTCATTGGTGTCAAAATACCTCTTTCCCCTGTTTAATTCTGTAACAATAAATAGTTTTGTGCCATTTAGAGCTTGTAAAACAATTATAGTACTTTACTTTTAAGGTTGCCGTCTCATTGATGTCAAAATACCTCTTTCCCCTGTTTAAATCCGTAACTTTTAAAGTCTTGTGCCATTAAGAGTTTGTAAAACAATTTTGGTACTTTACTTTTAATGTTGCTGTCTCATTGATGCCCCTCCCAAATCTTGATATATTCAAAATCAAAACAATTTATTAAATCATTGACAAATATTTTAATGAAAACATAATAAATAGTACTGTCATTCATCCAAACATAAGAACAAAATCATTCAGACATCCTACAAAAACAGGTGAAAAAATATATGATAGTATTTCCTATCTACAGTACTTAGAAAAATATGTAAAAACTCATTTTAATGTTTCTATGTTTGCTCAACCTTCGATTGATCTAAAAGCTTTTGTAGGTGGGGCACATTAATTTAGATATTTGTGTTTTACTTGAGATGCTAGTAACATAATAAAAGATCTTAATCATTATTTTACAAATACTGAGCTAGCTTTTCTCAATTAATGCTGACCACATATATCTGAAAAATCAGTCAAAGGAGTATGTTCAATAAGGCCTTACCTAAAAAGGCGCACATATCTTAGCTAGTGTAGCTAAAGTTTCAATTAAGAATTAATTTACCAATTTTACAATAAATGATGCAGTGATGCCAACCCCCTTTTGACACAATCAGAAACAAACTATTTAATTTTCCGTATTTTTGAAAAGTTTACAGTAATCATTCATATACGTGCATTTACCAATAAAAACTACTGACGAGTGGTTGCAAGGTGATGTGCACTAAAATTTGTTGTTTAACATGTAGTATGTATTCCATTAATTAATTGTTCAGATGTTCTTGTCTCATACATTTTGATTTTGTCAAGGAGAAGTAGAGAAAGGGGGAAAGCTACTTCATGAATGCACATTTGCCTCTTTGGAAGTCAGTTAGTTTCTCAACAATAGGTTGATAACTCCCGAGAAACCGGAAGCATTACATTGGCATTTCTAAATACCGGACCAGGACAGAAAAGTAATGAAGTTACAAAATTGAACGCAAAAATCGTAATGGTTGGCATCTATGAATGATAGTTAAAACAATGCCTAGGTAGAAAATACAGCTTTTTCTTTTTTGAAGAAAATTTACATATTTTCAGTCTTTACAACATCACAAAAAAAAATAATGTTTAGATTTTTCTTTCAAAATTAAGAAAGCAGGGCTAATTTTAATTGAATTTTTGGACTGGAAACAAAGATTCCATGCTAGAAACATTTTTTAAACATGATGTTTTTTTATGACATTTTACATATCAGATCTGAGTCAGTGCTAAAACATGTTTACAGATCCTAGTGAGCAAAGATGGTGCACAAGATGTGTATATTTATCAGATTGTGCCTCTGCTCTGTTTCCTAGGCCTACATTGGGTTATAAATGTTATTGCTTTAAAAGATAACCTGCACCATTATAGTTCTATTTCAATTTTGTACTAATCTTGAAACCATGTTTTTAATCTATAAACAGCTGCCTCAATATTCCAACCAAATTATGGCCCTTACTAAACTCTTTGAAAAAATGAAGATTTGGTGGAAAGATTTTTTTATCAGTATATTTTTTTTTCATAATAAAATAAGACATTTCTATTTATAATACAAAATATAGATATTACATGATTTCCAATAAAAGCTATCCATTTTAAAGCTACTACATGTAACTGAATGTTTCATAAAAATATCAAATGAAATGTACAATGAAAAAATACATCTATGAAAAACACATGAAAATGAAAAA
This sequence comes from Mytilus trossulus, assembly GCF_036588685.1. NCBI lineage: Eukaryota > Metazoa > Mollusca > Bivalvia > Mytilida > Mytilidae > Mytilus > Mytilus trossulus. The sequence continues at coordinate 62,395,724 of NC_086375.1, forward strand.
TGTAAAAATAATTCATTTGAATATAGATAGACATAAACAAAAATAAAATAGTGTTTAATCTCTACTAATAAACTGTTTCTATGTAAACTCATTTGCTGTTCAGTGTAAATTGGTACATGTACAATGTTTATCAACCATACAATGCAAACAAATATGTAACCAAAGTTGAAAATTACAAACTTAAAGAAATACATTATTAGCAATTCCTGAATACCCATATTCTTTCTTCTCTCTTTTGGATACAAAAAATTTGTTTGACAGTTGAAACTTGAATTAAGTCTCAGATATTAAACTTGTGTACAAGATGAATGAAAACGTTTAAAAAAATCAACAATGTTACATCATTGATTAGAAAAAATCAAATTGTAGTCAATAGTGAAATTTTTGTACTTCTGTCTGGTCTTTTCTTTGGTTAAAATAACATGAAATCAATTTAGATCAAAACCAATCTCCACTAATATTCGCTTTTACCTAATATGTGAAACTTTCCAATGTTAAGACACTTAATTATCTGTATACATAAATGATATAGGATTTTTTGTTCATAAATCTGTAATATCCATGATATTAAAAATCTTCATTCTAACTTAATACAGAAATGGTATATATATTATGGTTGAATGAGTAAACTTGATGTAGTTGAAGTACAATAATTGTACATCAGTACATACATGTAGTGTTTCATAAGAATCCCTTATTTTGATTGGCATACACAAAATCTCCCGTATCATTAAAGATCAAAACATTTTTCTACATAGTCCATGTCAATTTTTTCAAAAATAATTTTACTTTTAATATTAACCTTTTCTACTTGTTTTACTTTTAACCAGCTATGGAGACATGAAACAAGCATTTGAATTTTATTTGATATAAATAAATTAGTTCAAGAAGAAACAAGAGAAAAAGCAATGTTTAATTCATTTACAGCTCTTCTTAAATAGCATAAAAAGCAAATCTTTGATCAACTTGCTTGCTATGATGGTAAAAAACAGGGATGTAGTCTGTTTCAGCCTGTTTACCATATACTGGAATTTGATTGGACAATAAACATTAACTTTATTTCATGTAAATTGTTATTGTCCAATCAAATCCCAGTGTATAACTCTGCCTACCTATTGTTTGCAAACTTCCAAGCAAACATAGCAAGTTGATCAAAGGTTTGCTTTGCATGCTTTTATAGAAGAACTTTTACTGATAAACAAATACAGACTGGTTAAGTTAAATGAATAGCAATATTTTTTCATATTTTGATTTTAGTTTCACATCTTTTTCACTTTATGACTATGTTAAAAAGGAAAAATAAACCCAGTCATTTCAGATTTGGAAATGTTTTGATTTTTTTTCAAAACCATAAACAGAAACAAAAACAATTTTTATATGAATGAATTTATGTTTTAAGTGTGATTCAGACCTCTCTTTTTCTACATTTATAAGTCTGATTTTCAGAGACATTGCAGCTGGAAGTGATACAAATGAAACAGTACTCTAAAGTAGAAATTCATTAGAATTGATAGAGTCTATGGTTCATGTATTTAAAAATATGTTCAATATCCTCTTGGCTTAACACTTAGTATCACAATTTGATATCTTCACAGCACCTCAACAACCAAACATTTTTGAGAAACATTTGGTCTGGCCTTTGCATCATGTTTAATAATAACTTGGGGGAGTTGGTTGTCATCATCTAAGCTGAACTAAAACTTGATGTCTTCTTGGCCTCAGTCTTGACAGTTCATGTACATTACTTCTGCTCCTTGCCACTCTGAGCTGTAACGATTTCTTTTGATGTTTAGTCTCATCATATGTGTGAATTGGATGTGATCTTCTACGTTTGGCTGTAGCTGCTGGGGAGTCTGCCCTATTTGGACATATTCTGGAGATAAAAATATTATGAAAACTCATTTTATTGTATGTAGATTTGTAGAAAATCAGTTTGACAGATTTAATTCACAAAATTGCTATCACTTTGTCCTCTCAAATATAAAACTATTCAGAATCACATTTTCTCACTAAATGGTGTTTATTCTTTTAACTTTAATGTACAAGAATAGAACATGATCATCAATCATAAAATTTGCCTGATATTAACTACTTGTTTATGTGTAAAAATAAGATTTTTGCAGAGAAGTATAAATACTTGTAAATTATGAGTTTAATAGTGTGTACTGCTATAACTTATTTAATAACTTTAGCTGAAGAAAAAATTGCAATTGAATACATCAAAAGTATTAAATGGTGGTTTTTAATAATTACAGACTAAGATTGTAATCAGATCTCTCAAACCATAGTTCTTGTGTTTAAGGTATGTTTATCTCTGATTCTGAGAGAAATAAGCTTAGCAATGTTTTTACATTTGATTCTCCCCTCCCCCCCCCCACTCAATATTATGACCTGTTATACTCACAAAAGATGTTCCTCTAGTTCCCATTCCCACATTTCTATAGGACAACCACTGTTTGTACATGATCTTATACCAAGACACCGCTGACTCTCTATGTTGTCTTCTGGAATATCTGGCCTGTCAAATACAACTCAACATGTGTATTCTATTCTTAGTAAGAATCTTTAGTTACAAGTGTATGAATCAATTGCAACTCTTCATTGGTCTCTGTTTGCACTTCCCAATTTGACAAATTAAGAGATATGTGGTCTGATTGCAGAAGAGAAAATTATCCATCAAAGCCAAAGAATGTATACTACTATAATATGTACATCCTTTCAAGAGCAGACCCCATACCATTTTATAAGTAAGCTAGTAATGTCCACAAAATAACTAAATGTGAAACAAATCACAAGAAAAAATCATGATGTCTATAATTTGGGTTCCATTGTCATTTGAAGCTAACAATTTCTTTCTACATCATGTGTAATCTTATCCAGGTTTTGATTTATATAGACAAAAGAATTAATTTAAAATGTGAATAAATTTAAACAATAATATACTTACCTAAAAGGTGGAAATGCATCATCTTTCTGACAGGTTGGACATTTGTCCATGCTGGGTCTCCTGCTGTCATAGTTACAATATAAACAATCTACACATATTCTATGCTGACATGTCCCATACACCATCTTCAGTTTAGGACACATACAAATACCACAGTTAAACCTATAATAAAAATATCAAAATTAAATGAAATACAGATGTTAAATATAATTATTCTCATTCATTAATTTCTTGATGTTATCCCACTATTTTACCTACATTTTTGTACTTTGTTATCAGAAGTTAAAACTAGAGGCTCTCAAGAGCCTGTGTCGCTCACCTGTTACTGTATTTACTGATGTCGGTCATCTTGGTTGGTAGGTGGGGTCATTAGACACTTTTTTTAAATAGATACCATAGTGATGATTGTGGCCACCTTTAGTTTAATATGGCCCATAGTTTTAGAAAAGAAGATTTTTGTACAAGTTACAAAAATGACGAAAATTTGTTCAAAATTGACTATAAAGGGCAATAACTCCTTAAGGGGTACTCTTACAATTTTTATCAGGTTGACTTATTTGTAGATCCTACTTTGCTGAACAAAATTGCTGTTTACAGTTTATCTCTATCTATAATAGTATTCAAGATAATAACCAAAAACTGCAAAATTTCCTTAAAATTACCAATTTTAGGGCAGCAACCCAATAACGAGTAGTCAGATTCATCTGAAAATTTGCGAGGGGATAGATCTTATTCTGATGGACATTTAAATCCTGAAAGATTTGCCCTAAATGTCTTAGTTTTAAAGATATAAATCAAAAATTGCATTTTACCACTATGTTCTAATTTTAGCCATGTCGGCCATTTTGTTTGGTACGGGCTGTCATCAGACACATTTTTCAAACTATATACCACAATGATAATTATCGCCAAGTTTGGTTTAATTTGCCCATGTAGTTTCAGAGAAGAAGATTTTTGTACAAGTTACAAAAACTGACGAAAATTTGTTAAAAATTGACTATAAAGGGCAATAACTCCTTAAGGGGTTGACTGACAATTTTGGTCATGTTGACTTATTTGTAGGTTTTACTTTGCTGAACATTATTGCTGTTTACAGTTTATCTCTATCTATAATAGTATTCAAGATAATAACCAAAAACTGCAAAATTTCCTTAAAATAACCAATTCAGGGGCAGCAACCTAACAATGGGTTGTCCGATTCATCTGAAAATTCTAGAGCAGATAGAACTTGACCTGATTAACAATTTTACCCCATGTCAGATTTGCTCTTAATGTTTTGGTTTCAAAGATATAAGCCAAAATATACATTTTACCCCTGTGTTCTATTTTTAGCCATGGCGGCCATCTTGGTTGGATGGCCAGGTCACCGGACACATTTTTAAAACTAGATACCCAAGGATGATTGTGGCCAAGTTTTGTAAAATTTGGCCCAGTAGTTTCAGAGGAGAAGATTTTTGAAAAAGTTTACGGACGACGGACGCCAAGTGATGAGAAAAGCTCACTTGACCTTTCAGGTCAGGTGAGCTAAAAAAATGAGCCAAAAAAGTTTAGCAACACTTTTTTTTTTCATTTTTTTTTGTTGTTGTTGTTTCTGGATTTTTTTTACTAAACATTTTTAACAGTTGTACTTTTTTCCAGTTGATTAATTCATACCTGCCAACTTTCACGATTTAGGCATGTACTACATTATTTTGACCCTTTGACACATTTGCAAGATCATGAAAAACCCTCTAATACACGATTTTGTGAAAATCTACACGAAAAATTTGATTGTTCCCAATTTTGAACTGTTCCTCTGTTTGTTAAAATCATGAACATGGCAAATGGTTTTTAACCTGCAAGGAGGTTCTTACAAAGAATAAAAGCATGGCTGATTGACAAACTTCAATGATGCATTCTAATATGACATCCGTATTACGATTTGTTAACAAAGCCTTGTTCTAATGAGCACATAAAATATGTTTACACATGCGCACCGACTTTTTATATTAAAGTTATCTCCATTGTTATCCTTTTAAATATTTACATTTAAGCAGCCAACATAAACTTTAATAATATATTTTTATCAAAAAACATATATTTACCCTGGTTGTAGTTTTTAAACTGATCAAATATGAAAAGCTATATATACAGACTCCTTTTTTTTGGGGGGGGGGGAGGGTTTTGGAACGGGAACAAGCCAAACATTCTTACGGTATTTTCGTACTCTTTGACCTAACGCTCAGTGTAAAATATCGACAAATATAATGCCTACCCATGTTAAAATTAGCATAGAGCATGACATGAAGGAATTATTTCTTAAGTACTACCATAAAGATAATAAATAGAAGTTTACAATTCTGACTAACACATTGAGGAATACAAAATGCACCAGTTCAAAATCTAGCATGTTAGAATTATTCTTGAGAGAAAATGTTTTTTGATTGGCTCATAAATTTGATTACGAGAAACCCATAATTTGATTGACTGAACGCAATTGACTTTCCTTGGACACAGTTCAAAATCAGGTACAATCAAATTTTCATGTACATTTTCACATCATGTTTTAGGTGTTATGTCACGATCACACAATCATGACAAATGGTCAAAATCATGTAGCACACGCCTAAATCATGAAAATTGGCAGGTATGGATAAGGTGTATTCCAGGTTGACCTGAGAATCTGTACTGTCCTGCTTTAATTATTGACGTCATACAACAATCCCTATCCATTGTGGTGTCAAATATTTTGCATTATATCTTGAGAATTACAGAATTTTACGGGAACCTGTGTGATGTCTAGCAATATTGTATTTACACTTTTGGTATTTAGATGAATTTTGTCTCCATATCCTTAGATCACCTCTGAATAACCTTCTGACGTCAAGCAACAATCACTTTTTTATTGTGACTTATATTTTTTTAATTGTTATGTCAAAGTTAAGGGGAACCTGTGTGATTTTACGTAATGGCGGACAAATTTGCATACAAGTGTAAATACGTCTATCAGTGTCTTTGGCGGACAAAAAGTGAATAAACACATCACATGGCGCACTAGTCTCGTCTTAATATGAAATGATGTAGACTGAAAGTAGAAACACTAGATTAAGTCTGTAAATAATGTTAGAGACAGTGCAGCACTGTGTGAACACAACAGGAGTCCAGTTTCCGAATACACCTTATCGGTAATCCCGGCTGACCTGACTGCTTGAACTTTTGACGCATACAACAATCACATTTCTATTGTGGCGTCAGAAATTTTATTTTATGACGTCACATAAATGATTTCACGAGAACCTGTATGATATCCAGTATTAAATGGCGACCCAATAGTGATGAAGTGTATACATTCTACAAACAGACACCGCAGAGACAGAACCTGAGGTCCGTGCTAGAGTTGGGTTCAGTCATTGTTATGGTTAGATTAGGGGATGTTCTAGGTTAGGGCTAGTGGTGATTTAGGTATTGGTTATGGTTAGGTTTGGGTGGAGATGGTTAAATATATAGCTCTATATGGGTTGGGACCCCTAAAGTAAAAGAAGGCCATCATCGTCTATGCTTGAAGTATTCTTTAAATAAGCCTTCATTTATGGTTAGGAAAAGGTCAGCCTTAAGGGTTAGATAAACAGTAAGAGTTACAAATGTAGTAAGGTACAACGTATAGCACTGTACAATTGTGTTGGCACTCGTAAAAATAAAATAAAGCCGACAAGTGAAAGCATCAATGAACCTGCATCTCTAAACAATGTTATAGATTTCGAACCTTTGTTCATAATTGTTTTGTATTTCTTCTAGTGCCGACGACGCCCTCCTTTCCATTTCCAGTGTAATCACACGGCTTTTCCTTTTTGTGTCTTCCTTCCAAATAACGGTTGTTTGTTTTTTTGGGCTTCGCGCTTTGATGATCACGTGTTTGAAAATCCAGTAATTTGATTGGACTAAATACAGGTGTATACTGAAATTTAAGCATTTTCTTTACAAAGGCTTTGGAATTAATGCAACTATTAATTAATGCTAATTATACTGTAAAATGAATTGAGAACCAATTGGCCTAACAACATAAATCACAAACACAATAATGTGATTTTTTGTTCTGAGCGGTGACAATAGAAATACCACCAGATCGGGAACTGAGGATACGGAATAAATTTACAATAACCATTTTAAAATTTTGTCCACTTCAAGACTCTCGTGTGTGGTCAAGATCGTTAACCCCCTCTCACCAATCAGTACATGGAATAAAGAGTTGACAGAAAAGTTCTTATGTCACGGAAGGTCAAAGTATGCGGAAATTAAATCTTTGAATATTGTTTTTATTGGTATAGATTTTGATATTTTTTATCAGTAATTAAAACAAATTAAATATCACCAGAGCCAGAATTGGAGGGGTATTAGGTGACCCCTTCTTTGATGTTAATATATATATCTTTAATCTGTCAAACCTTTGCAATTACAATGGTATCTATATGACATGCACTAAACTGACTTGGTTGGTAATGTAGGAAATCCCTGAAGCATGACTTGAGCTGTCCGGTCTTATGCAGTCAGTGCCCCCTCCACATTTATGAAATTTTTTGCTCTGTCACTGATTTAATGCACATTTGTACTTAAAGTTAATATAGCAAGCCAAAGTGAACAAAACGAGCTATTTTTAAAATCATTTTTATATAAGAAATTCATTTTTAAATATATATTATTAGAAAATTATATTTTACTATTAAACAAAAGGTTCTCAAGAGCCTGAATCGCTCACCTTAATTTTTTGGCATTTATCTTTTAAACAAATTGTGTAAAATTGTCTTTAAAGGACAATAATCCTTGAAGCTTCAGGCGTCAATTGACAGTTTTGGTTATATAAACTTATTTGTAGATCTTATTTTGCTGAAAACTTTTGTAAATACAGTTTATCTTTATCATTAATAATATTTAAGATGATAACCAAAAACTGCAAAATTTCCTTCAAATTACCAGTTTAGTGGCAGCAACCCAACAATGGGTTGTTAGATTCATCTGAAAATTTCAGGGATGATAGAACTTGACCTAATGAACTTTTATCCCATATCAGATTTGCTCTAATGCTTTGGTTTTTGAGATATAAGCCAAAAACTGAATTTTACCTCTATATATGTTCCATTTTTAGCCATGGCCGCCATGTTTTTTTTTTACGAAACAGAAAATAAAAAACAAACTTTATTCTAGATACCCTATTAAAGGATCATTCAGCTTAAGTATGGTTGGAATCGGTTCAGTAGTTTCAGAGAAGATGTTTGAAATAGTTTGCACCAGACGGAAGATGACGATGACGGACGCCAGGTGATGGCTAGCCTAAACCAAGCTCACAATTAGTTCCTTTGGAACGGTGGGTTAAAAAGAAAAACACTTATTCTTGATATTGAAAAATAATTTGTTAATATTATTTGAAAATGAATTTCTACTATAAACTAGATGTGTCAAAGCGACACGAATGACCCATCCCAAATAGTTGAGAATCTGCAATTTCAATATAAACACATGTGGACACAAATATGATGGTAGTCTCACATATCAAAAAAATCAGTTCAAAATCTGGAGGAGAATAGAGAAAAAATCCGTATAACTGTGATTTTCAATAATTCATCAAAGTCCAAATGAATTTCTAATATCAAAAAATCATTTATTAATATTAGAAATACCATTTTAAATATTAGAAATTCGAAAGTATTTTCTTATATTCGAAATTCATTTTCTTATATTAATAAATGATTTTTTTTTTATATGAGAAATTCACTTTTTAATATTAAGAAATCATTTTCTAATATTAATAATTTAACTTTCAGTTACAAATAATAATTTTCATCACTAAGGCCAAATAAAAATAATAAGTGACCTAAAAAAAACTTTATGGTAGGTCACTTCTAAGCCTAAAATTTGGATAGGCAGGGAAATAGGAAACACACATATTTATATATTTGACTTATCACTTGTTTGTCATCTTTTTAATCGCCAAATCATATCCTAATATTTAAAGTATAACTAATCGCCTATCCTGGTTCCCAGGACTACGTTCCAGGTATTAGCTATTAGCATACTCTCGGCTCAATATCGCAATATTCAGTATGTTACACAAATACCAATATAACGTGATTATATGTTGGTATATATGTAACATACTGAATATTGCGATCGGGGACCAGTCTACTAATCGCTGTATACGAAACTCGATAAATAAGTAGATGGCGTCTAGACTCAAATACTCACGAAACAAAGCTACGTATTTTTATGCCTGTGCTTTGTTTATTGTTTTTTTTTTTAGACTTTTAATAGTTTGCATACGTGTTTAACATTGTTATAAATCAAATATGAGAGTTTGATTTGAATCGGTGAACATGAATTTGACAGCTAGTGCCCCTTTAAGAAATAATTTTTTAACACTTTCCCCCTTTCTTTCATTTTGTTTACTTTCACCGTCTCCTCGAGCATTTTGGTTGAAAACGTCGCATTTCCGCACGCTATATTTAATTGGCACGTTTTGACGTCGGGCACTTTCAACTAATTAAACAAAAAAGGATTGTCTAATATTGATAATTCATTTTCTAATATTAAAAAGTCATGGTATACCGACCGTTATCTGTCTGTCTGTCTGTCTGTGACGTCAGTCTGCCCCCCCCCCCCCCCCCGTTTTAAGGCACAGCATGCCCTATTTAAAAAAAATATTAGTCAAATAAATGCATTGTATGATTTAAAACAATCATAACTTAACTGGATTTTGCCGTACACTTTTTTCGTCTCTGCAGAAGATGATAAAATTAACAAACAGTGGAGTTTACCTTGATATGGTACACACTTTAAATAATCAATTATAATCAGATATCTATTTTCCATCTAATGTCCATGTCAATTTAAAATGTTCACTTTAATTTTTACCTGTGGGGAAGTTCTCAAACCTGTTTCCCAACTTAGTTTATTTTGGCACCTTCTGGAGAGATAAATAAAAGTGCACGGCAAAATCCTGGTAAATTTTCATTTTTCTTAAACATAAAACATACTTCAAATTCATTTATCTACGGCATGCTATGCCTGAATTTTTTTTACAGATGCGCAGGTTAGTCTGTACTCAGAGTAAATTTTGAGGTGAAAATACGGCCATTGTAACCATAGGGTGCACCTGAACCTTAAATGCATTGTTTTCTTCTTGTTCCGTCTAAACTGTCTCGATAATTACAAATTAATGGTAGCATATTACATGCTGACATCTATAGGGTAAATATACTATGATCTGTTCTTAAGTCATTAACGGAGAACCAGTGACACGTACGTACGGGTTTCATTCCGTCCCGTCGTGGGCTACGTTCCCAACAGACCTAGACATGGTTCCTAGTCTCGATAACCCAGACGCATTATGAATAAACGTTCCCAACAGACCTTATGGTCACTAGACTACAGTTTGATAACATAGCATGCAGTGCAAACTTAAATGTATAGATTATTCAATGAAAAATGTGTACTTTATCTAGTTTTTGCAAAATTTTCATTGTTATTAAGAAAAAGCCCTGACAAAGACTCATTTTATGATTGTTGTTTTAAATTTTTAGGGATTGTTAGCTTTGAATCTTTGCAGAGCACAACTTCAAAATAGACGAAAAATTCCAAAACCAAACATACGTTTATATAACATAAAGTACCAGCCAGATTTTTGCCAATAACTTCTTTTAGGAAATTTTACTAATTGTATTAGTACTGATAATGTCATACACACTTGATCACACTTCCTATTTTGACATTTTTTTTTATATATTTCCCGCCATTATTATCGGTTATATAGACATAAGTTATCTCTCGTTCAGCGTGATTTTTTTCCGAAATATTTTTTTCACAAAGATATATACATATATGTATAAAAAGAATCACCCCACAGAATTTTATAAGTGTAAGTAAAATCTGATTTTATAATATAATTAGTTTTTCTTTTAGATTTAGATTTATACCTAATAGTAAGACAATTAAAGTAGTTGCCGGTGTGTATTAATTTTGAGTGACACATTACTACAATTTATTCAAAACATGAAATATGAATAGCATAGCGATAAAATCGTAGTAATTATGTAAGCCCAATAGCTTTTTGGGAAATAATTGCACTGTTATGATCGATATCAACATCACAATGTAGTTTGCACACTTACAAACCAACAATGTTTAGACTTTTTATTTACAAATAATATGATCTTAGCCTTTTTGTCGAGCCTTCGACTTTAGTCGAAAAAGCGAGACTAAGCGATCCTACATTCCATCGTCGTCGGTTTTTGAAATTGGACTTAGTTTTTCTGCGGGGAAACATTACATTCACTCTGGTTAACGTTTATAAAATTTTAATAACTTTCTTAAACTATTCTGGGTTTGTACCAAACTTGAACAGAAGCTTGTTTATGATCATAAGATAGTATCCAGAAGTAAATTTTGTAAAAAAAAAAAAAATCCATTTTTTCCATATTTTACTTTTATAAATGGACTTAGTTTTTCTGCGGAGAAAAAATACATTCACTCTGTGGTTAATGTTTTATAAAATTTTAAAAACTTTCTTAACTATACTGGGTTTGTACCAAAATTGGACAGAAGCTTATTTATGATCATAAGATAGTATCCAGAAGTAAATTTTGAAGAAAAAAAAATCCACTTTTTCCGTATTTTACTTTTAAATGGACTTAGATTTTCTTCCAGTTAACATTACATAGTGTAAAGGTAAAGTTTTTAAAGCATTTATTAGATTCATAAACTATGCTGGATTTTTACCAAACTTGGACAGTAGCTTCTTACAATCAAAAGATTGTATCAATAGGAATATTTTTATGGATTTTTTTCCTCATTTATGTTGAGCCTGCGATTTACAGCAAAAGTAGGCGAGACACTGTGTTCCGCGGAACCCTTAAATTTTTTTTTAGTTATATAGAGTGTAAAACTTTTCAGATGTATTTAAAAGTATAGGAACACAAATGTTTCTTAACTTAGCGGGCTGTATTTTGTGACGGCAAAATAACATAATGGTCTACCAGGGACCAAAAGACAAAAACAAATGATATAAGATAAGATAAGATAAGAGATATTTTCCAATAGTGGACCCAATACAGGGATAATAAGGACATTGATTTTTTTTATCACACAATTTCAATAGACAATAAACAAAACTTAAAAATACGTTTCATTGACCATGCACCAGAAGCAGCATCACATTGATTATAGAAAAAGAAAAAACTTCTAGTTAAGTCCTTCCTCGTGGATGAACTAAGAGCAAAGTAGTATTTTTGTTCATATGCAGGAGTCACCAAGGGCAGGTGCTTAAAGGACACTCAAGACAGAAATTTGAAAAATTTAAACATTTTACAACACAAGCATAAACTTATACTTAAAAAAGAATAACTATATTATAGTCCTTCTTGTGGCTGAAGCACATAGATAAGAATAATATGTAGTTATCAAAATGCAGGAGCCACCAATGGCAGGTGCTTAAAGGACATATAGTAACATATTTCGTAAAATTTTTGTAAAAAATATTTGGATATGGACGCAGCGACTAGTACAACCTGTCCCGATGCTCTATTAAACAGAGAAAAAAGAGAATACATAAAATAAAACACGAACAATGGTATGAATCATGAGTATTTTTCATTTTGTTTTACAAAAGCACACATTATAAGTATATATACGCTTAAAGATTGGTTAACAAGAACCAAACCTTGCGATGTACGTACCTTTGAGTAAAATGGGATGTTTTCAAGACCGTATCAATTTCAATAATATTTTCCAAAAGTGAAGTTTTTCTCAGAGTAAAATGAAATATAAAAATAAGAGTATTTAAAAATGATTGTCAATGAGACAACAGTCTTTACCATAGACCAAATGAAGAAGGTTGGCAACTGTAGCCCTTCTTACGGCCTTTAACAATGAGCAAAATCCATACCGATTAGCACGCTATATATATATATATATAAGGCTTCGTCAGGACAAATGTGAAACAGTTCTTAAATTTAAACAAGAATTTTTATGTTAAAATTACAATAACGAAAAACAAATGAAAACAAAAATAAAACATGGGCGTCAAGTTGGTTACCTATTCCCTATTCGTTGCCTATTCGTTACCTATTCCCTATTCCCTAATCGTTACCTATTCCCTATTCCCTATTCGTTACCTATTCGTTACCTATTCGTTACCTATTCCCTATTCCTTATTCGTTACCTATTCCCTATTCCCTATTCCCTATTCGTTACCTATTCCCTATTCCCTATTTGTTACCTATTCGTTACTTTAATATATGATTTTTAATATCCTTCCCCCTTTTTAATTATGGCATGGAACAGTTTAATATGGCTGCCGTTACCATGGAAACGGCACAATTGTGAAAAAAAATCAGTTTTTGGTTTTTGGTGAACTGTTGGGTATGCTTCAACTCAGAATCATCATATTTTAAAACAATGTAGGTGCCCACTATATACAGGTGTTGGATGATTTTGGCGATCATTGGAACTACAAACGCGAATAAGGAACGAATAAGTAACAAGGTATTATCAGAGCGCTGGAACGAGTACATACGCACTAATAGGGGATCATAGGGGTATTTCATCTATAAGAACACATTATTACCACCAGAGATATGAACTGAATTAAAAATCCTTTTCTTAAAGGTGCAACGTACAACAAACGTATTATAAGTGAAAAGGTAACGAATAGGTAACAGGTTATTTACCGTGCGCTGGAACGGATACATGCGCGCTAATAGGGTCATTTCATCTCTAAGAACACATTGTTACCACCAGATTTATGGGCACAATTGAAAATCCTTTTCTAAATGGTGCAACGTACAACAAACATATTGAAAGTGAATAGGTAACGAATAGGTAACAGGTTATTTACCGAGCGCTGGAACGGGTACATGCGCGCTTATATGGTATTTTCATCTCTAAGAACACATTTTTACCACCAGAGACACAGACACAATTGAAAATCCTTTTCTAAAAGGTGCAACGTACAACAAACGTATTATAAGAGAATAGGTAACGAATAGGTAACAGGGTATTTACTGAGCGCTGGAACGGGTACATACGCACTAATAGAGGTATTTCATCTATAAGAACACATTATTACCACCAGAGATATGAATTTAATTGAAAATTCTTTTCTAAATGGTGCAACGTACAACAAACGTATCATAAGTGAATAGGTAACGAATAGGTAACAGGGTAACAGGGTATTAACCGAACATTTTAAAATTTTTGATATTTTTGCTGTTTCCATGGTTACGGCGGCCATTTTGAAAATTCCAACTTCAAAATCCAACTCTGCCTATGCCAGTTACCATTCCTGTAAAGTTTCATCCAGTTTGCTGAAAATTCTTATATTTGAAATTTTTGACCTTTTTGCATTGTTTCCATGGTAACAAGACCTATTTTGGAAATTCCAACTCCAATGTTGCTCCTCATTACTGTGAAGTTTCATGAAGTTTTGAGCATTTTGAGAATTTTGAAAATTTTGGTGTAGTTTCCATGGCAACATAGTAGTTCCAATGACCGCCAAAATCATCCAACACCTGTATATAGTGGGCACCTACATTGTTTTAAAATATGATGATTCTGAGTTGAAGCATATCCAAACAGTTCACAAAAAAACAAAAACTGATTTTGTTCACAATTGTGCCGTTTCCATGGTAACGGCAGCCATATTAAACTTTTCCATGCCATAATTAAAAAGGGGGAAGGATATTAAAAATCAAATAATTAACGAATAGGTAACGAATAGGGAATAGGTAACGAATAGGTAACGAATAGGGAATAGGGAATAGGGAATAGGTAACGAATAGGTAACGAATAGGGAATAGGTAACGAATTGGGAATAGGGAATAGGGAATAGGTAACGAATAGGGAATAGGGAATAGGTAACGAATAGGGAATAGGTAACGAATAGGTAACGAATAGGGAATAGGGAATAGGTAACCAACTTGACGCCCATAAAAAACAACGTCAACCACTGAATTACAGGTTCCAAGACAACACAACGACACATACATACAGAATGTGGCGGGGTTTAACTAGTTTGACGGACTCGCCAACCATCATTAACCCGAGATAGTAGTGTTACGACGCAACTTTAGAACAAACATTAAAAAATATTTGAAAAAAAGGATGAACTCATGACATCATTACAAAGCACAAAAATAACAAACAACTAACACGAACAAAAAGGACACAAAAAAACAGACCTGAGAGTATTCGCAGTAAAAACTTTTCTACAGGTACAGCAAAACTTCCACACTAAAGCATTGTATAATGAAAGAATTAAGTAAAAGTTTTAAGACATGCACCTGTCCTAAGTCAGGAATCTGATGTTCATTTGTTGATCATTGATCCATGAGTGTTTCTCGTTTTTCTATATAGATAAGACCGTTGGTTTTCCCGTTTGAATGGTTTTACACTAGTCATTTCGGGGCCTTTTATAGCTTGCTGTTCGGTGTGAGCCAATGCTCCATGTTGAAGACCGTACTTTTACCTATAATGGTTAAATTTTACCAATAGTGACTTGGATTGAGAGTTGTCTCATTAATTGGCACTCATATCACATCTTCTTATATCTTTCGTCCCTCTCTTATATCTGTGATTACGAAATCCTTGATCACTTAATATAACTCTTTGATTTTATATTGTTGAATAATGTAAATTAATTTTCTGAAATGTTCTTGTAATCAATAATTTCTATATTAAATTGCAGTTTATTAGAGACA
This sequence comes from Mytilus trossulus, assembly GCF_036588685.1. Classification (NCBI taxonomy): domain Eukaryota; kingdom Metazoa; phylum Mollusca; class Bivalvia; order Mytilida; family Mytilidae; genus Mytilus; species Mytilus trossulus. The sequence continues at coordinate 62,411,393 of NC_086375.1, forward strand.
TTTAAACATGCCCTAATTATTTGAAAGATTTTTTTTTCACAAATTATACATAATGAATTAGTCTGCTTCTAAATAAGACATGTAATACTGTCTGCTTTCCATAAAGACAAACTTTTGATTAATGATATTAACTGCTATTACATAATGAAAGGTTATCAATTATTCCAGCTTAGGAAACGAAAATTAGCATGCGGATTCGCATAGAACGCTTACAGTGTACGGTAATTTCGACATTTGTATTCTCAAAATCAATGAGCCTGTATACTATATAGTAGGTAAAATGTCAATAACCTTTTGAAACTACATATGCGTCAAGCTGTTCTTTTCTGAACCAATTGGCCTATTCAAGCCAAAACTGACTTTACATATCACCAGTGATACTTCCGAGGATGTTGACTACCCTACCCTTTATCACAATGTAACATTACGAATCATGCAAAACTTTTTTCCTCGGCGGAGCTCGAATTTGGATTCTGAGCAGCTGTATATTATGAAAATGAGATTAATCTAATGCCCTTTTGAAGATAGACATTTTTTTTTGTATTTGGAACTCGCAACCTGCAGAAAGGTAGAGAAGCTTTTAAAAGTTTTAACGTCGTCGTGATTTAATAGACACCATGTTTTAGTTTGAATACTGCGATCTCATGGTTGTTACGGGTAGCTGCATAATTTGCTCCAATTTCGTCTCTCTGTAATTACAATAACAACAACAATCTACGTATTCTGATTTCATTGTCATCGTATCGTAGTCTGAGGTTTTATAACATAGAGTTCCACTCAAGCTGATGCAAGGTGTCGCCTTGAACTCAAATTGACCTGTAAGAATAGTTCCATGTAGAAGGGCAACAACAATGACAGATATGTTTGCCTTGCATTGGTTAGTAAACGTAGATATTGCATGTAATGAAATAGCAGCCAATCAAGATATCAGCCACTTTTTCCAGCAACCAATATTGATGCTATGTCTAAAAACACAAAACTATAACAAACTCGAACGTTCCAAAAATCTCAAAATCTAAGTTAAATGTAATTTAAGAGCGGAATTTGACAACTAACTTCACAGCTAATAGTGCTTCTCTAAGGATTTCAGTCCGTTTTAAATACTAAGAACGATAGCAGCCCTGATATGAACAGATGCTACCAAAAGCGCATACGATACAACACTTCGATGGTCCTGTTTTTCAGAATCTGAAGCGTTATTTAGGTTTCATGTGACAAAATATATAAAAATCTATACAATTCAAAAGAAAGAAAAAAAAGCAAAACAAAACAAAACAAAACAAAGCAAGAGAATAAATCATATGCATTAAAAATGCATATAATGAGACCGATGTGACATAAATACATGTTTGAAGATTTTTTATTGCATTTTATATAAATGATATATGTTATATTTATTGCATTTTTCCTAATAACTAAAACAATATGTCAAGAATATTTCACCCAATTATTGTACTTTTAATGTTATTGACATTTAAAAATGGGTTAATATATTCAATGAGACCATAAAATTGCATGGAATTATTAAATATTAACAACACTGGAGTGAAAAGGAGTAATATTTCATTAAATTGGATATTCTTTGTCAATTAAAAGATTTGAATTACCAAACGTGTAAAAGTTTATTACCAGGAACCACCTCAATTTGTAAAATTATAAAATTAATACAATTCAATGCTATATACAACATAATATTGTCGGGGAAAAGTTTTAACTCAGTAAAGTTTCTAAGCAACGTAGTCAGTTATAATTGTGTATTGGACACAAAACGATATAGAATATAACAGAAAAATCAATGGAGAATTTTGGATGCTATTATATTGCCAGTCTCCAATGCCCCCAAAAATCAAAAATCAAATAAAATATAGTTATCCAGTTCATAAAAGGGATTGAATTTGATAAAAGCGGAATATTTTCCATAAGACAGATTTATTAGCCTGTCCTTATATTTCTGATCACATTAAAAGTGGCTATTTATAATGCTTTTAGTACAGTCTTTTACAATGTGGGAGTCTTATTTAGAAGAAAAATATCATCAGTCTTGGAAATGTATAGTTGTTCCAATGGCACACCAGAGACCCAAAAAGACACTATGTTTTGTCTTTAAGTAGGCCCAATTAAATGATTGATTGATTGTTTGGTGCTTAACGTCCTGTGGTAAATATTTAATACATGTTTAAGACGATCCAATTAACAAGTGTACTAGAAATATTTTATAAAGAAGTTAAACTTTCAACAATGGAAGATATAGCACAAAAATCATTGTGCTCATAACACGCTAAAAGATCTGCGTGGCAACACTCGTTATAAAACGAACGCGTACCTCAGATGAACAAATATGCGTTCAAAGTATAAGTTCACACTTCAATCCAGACATTGCCTAAACACATAGTTCAACACTTCCCAAGACTAAGCAACACGAATCCCCACAAAAACTAGGGGGAGGATTTCATGTGCTCAAAAAACGGTAAGCAGATCCTGCTCCTTATGAGGCACCCGTCTTTTTTCTAAAATGTAAGAAAACATAGGTTGTTTATTGGGCTTTTGAGAAGCGCTCTGCGACTGCGAGTATACTCCTAAATCGGCACTTTGCGTCTTTTGTAAAAAAAAATAGCGTTGTTTGTTCCCGATTGGATGAGTGAATTAACAAAAAAACATCATCAAAGAGCTGTGGTAAGGTTGCAAATTTGACAACTAGCCACCAGAGAACAAATGACGAAGATGTTAGAAACTATTTAGGTAGCGTACGGCCTTCTACAACGAGCAAATCCCATACCGTACAGCCAGCTATAAAAGGACATGACAAAATATAAATTTATCTAAATGAGAAAACCTATGGCCTCATAAATGAAAAACAAACAAACAAACAAATGAAAAAACAATATTGATATTAACATCTAACATGCATGCTCTAAATTTACGGACTATAGAATTAACATCACCGTATTAAAAACTAATGATGTTATAATCTGTTAGTGCTAAGTTTTCTACTAGTAAAACCAACTTGTAAACCAAATATTTGTATTTTATAAAAAAAAAAGTAAAGGTTTATATTATTTGTAGTAAGTTTTAGTAGTCAAAATTAAGTATCGAGGTAAAATTGGCTTTAAAGGATTAGTCTTGAGATTCAAAGATATACCATCAGGTGTAGCGTTATCGATTTTTTTTAGAAAAATTCACGTCTAATAATAATAGTTTCTTGAAACCATATTTCTTAATATGCAGTTATAAAGCTTACATATCTGATTAAAAAAATGTTTTACAATTTGTCAATATATGAAAGAAAACTACACACGTTTCCACACCAAACTAGAAATTTTCATCAATAATACATGAAATAGCGAAACCACAATGCGTTAAAACTACATATTTGATAAGAATCAACTGATTAATAAGATAATGTTACTGTAATACTCAAACGACACCATCTTTAATCATCTTTGTTGGCAATTTTTATTTCAGCATATTCGATTTCTTGCGTCAAGTATATGTTACACGAATAACAGGTATCTATATATATTAAAGTAAGAAACACATTTTCTGTGAAGCCTTCATTCATCAAGCAGTTTGCTAAGTCTAGATGGCCAGAAAACCACCAAAAATGTTTTACATAAGCTATTATACCGTTGATAAGGGGGAAACTATATATATTGAAGCGTGTTTCAATAATGAACAGCCGTTTCTTTATAGGCGATTTTTGCAGTGTTCTATATAGAACTAACTCATGTGGTAGCTCTAGAGCATACAAGCTATTAGTAGCCCCAGGGCGTACTCGCCACTAGCCTAGATGCCCTAGATCGTACAACACGCTAGTGACTCTACTGCGTACACGACACTAGTAGTTATAGAGCATACAGTATGCTTGTAATTTTACAAACAACACACTTTTAGTACTAAATGAGCAGCACGACGGATGGATCACATAAAGCAGGATCTGATTACTCTGCCGAAGCACCAGTAATCACCACAGGTTTTTTGTGGGATTCGTGTTGCTCAATATTTAGTTTTCTGTGGTTTGTGCTTTGTTTACTTTTGTTAGTTTGTTTGTTTGCTTGTCTGTTTGTTTTTCTTTCATTTAGCCATGACGTTATCATTTTGTTTTCAACTTATGAGTTTAAATGTCCCTTTGATATATTTCGCTTCCCTTTTAGAAGCTATATAGAGTGTACACTACTCTAGTAGCTCTAGAGCGTAAACAATACTAGTAGCTCTAAAGCAGACAAGACACTACTAGTAGTTCTAACGCGTACATGAGAATATGTTAAATTATCATACTATACAATTTATAAAGTTTGGTCTAGAACGTCACGAGAAAATGTACTAGTATACCAAAACAACCAACATACTATTATATGAAACGTAAACAGCGTGGGTTTGTGTAATAACTCTGGAAACATGATGCATTTAAAGCACCAATTCACCGAATACCGCTGTGTACTTGAAGACATGGAGAAGTCGAAAGTATCAATTTACTTGTACCTGACAGACATAATTTCATTCATTAGAGAGCTTACAAATATCAAGTCAGAATTAACGGTATTGTGTGTCAGTCTAATTAGGGAGATCCGCCTTCGTCTCATGAATAATTTGTTAGTTTAACTTTTTTATGTTACATTATCCTCTCACAGTCCCTTATTCGTGACCCTCATATCAAAGATTTTCCTTGTTAGTTCTCATTCATGGTATATTAATGCGAATGGTGAAACTGACACCCACATACAAGTATTAAAACACAAATATAAGTAATAAATATTTCTGATAGTTAATATAGTTAATATGAAAGATTGTTGTCTTTAATCAAAACAACCCCCTTCCCCCGAAAGCAAAGCTAGATGTTAATTTTTAATACCGAGAAGCACTGCATATAACATTTAGGAGATGGGGTATGATACCAATTTCAACAAGTTACCAAAAATTACTGGAAGTTGGCAACTAAAGGCAACATTGCTGTCATATCAAGCTATTCAATGCACACGAAAGGTTAACTTTGTTACATTGTAAAAAATCCAATTCAATCACTAACATATTAACAAATTTTCGAACAGACCTTACCTCAACAAAAGGTAAAAAGAGGTTTCAAAATAACTTTGAATAACTTGGCATTCGGAAGAGCACGAATTAACCAATGACATGTTTGCCTCAGACAGAGACTTGTCCTGATGTCACCCACTAACCAATCATTCTTCTGGGAACCGATTCAACTGAGAAATATAAGGTAGGTATTAAAAAATCAATTTAAACTTGAAAGTCTTGACATTCTAGCGCTTCATATAATGTTGGCATCAAGCCCACATAGAGACGGGTTCTTTTCAGTAACACGGGACATTTAAATTCACGAGAATCGTGGGTGAATTATAGTGTGTCAGGGCAGCTGTTTTTTTGTTTAATAGACCACGATACAATCAATTTTAGGCAGGTTTAGTTTGTTTGATTTCTGATCTTTTAAGTCTCATTGGAAATCGTACCACATCTCCAGGCATTTTAAAAATATAAATCTAGGGTAAGTCGTGAATAACTGTATTGCCTATTTACAGCTCCAAATTCTTTCAATTATAACATATACATTCATTATACCCTTGTCATTTCTTTTAAATCTTTATATATGAATACTGTAGGGAAACTAAAATTTCCAGAATTAATAAGTATAAAACCAGGGCTAGCACACACTTTAGAGGGAGCTAGCGTTTTTCACAAACTGATTCCATATAAGACAAACGTAAACTAGCTTGTCCTAAGACAATAACAATCGAAACCAAGACGTAAACTCACAAAACCAAAAGACATTTACATCAACAGTTATAAATAATAAATACGAAACAATACAAACTTGTTATTTTTTTTTATTATTTATAAAATTGAGAATGGAATGTGTCAAAAAAACCCAACAAATTGACCAAAGATCTGAAAACAGCACAAGTTCACCAATGGGTCTTCAACACACGGCGAGTGAGAGAACCGCACCTGGAAGCGGTCTTCAGCTGTCCCAGTAACAAAGATGTTTTATTTAAAGGCATGATAATTGGGACATGCGCATAGTTTGCATACTAAGTGAGTAGTGACAGAAGATGAAGACACATTGTTTATTAAAATTTATACAATAATTTTCACATCTCGTCCGTTTTCTGACTGTCTGCTTTGTGTGCGTGTTTAGTTTTTTTGTTGGTTTTTTTTTTTTTTTTAGGGAGGATGGGATGGTATACACTTTACCTATCAGGTTTAACCCGCCTATGCATTGGGAGGGTTGATTTTTGGGGTGGTGTAAATGTTGTATGTGTATATCACTAATAAATTAGATGCAAAGAAAACTTCATGAAAACAAAATAAACTTTATTAGTATTCGAACAAAAGATACAGAGTTATCTAGCAAACAGCAAGTACAAGCTTCATTTCTTATTTTATCCAATATTGGTAAATAATAATTTTTATATAACCTTCACTTTGTCACTTATATAAATAATATAACCAGTAACTAAGACATAGTATTTCAGTAACATTTAATTGCTAATGCATGATGTGGATGATCGACAGAAGCGGAATAGCTCATATTTCCTTTTCAGTATATAATATAATTTTCATTCCGAAATTGATAAAAAATCTTTTCAGTTATATATTGAGTCACAGAGATAAAATTTCAATTAAGGTAACACAAGTCAATTCCATATATGAAGAATGTGTTTTATGTCATAATTTTCTGCAAATTATTTAAATCAATTAAAGTTACATAACTGTTTCTTTACAATTATTGTTCTGATGCCAAATTGGTTCTATAAAGAAGAAGGAATAAAAAAAGAAAGACAAAGATCACTTTGTGATATATTGAAAATATAGCAAAACTGTAGTCATGGTTATGAAAGAGAAGAACTGATATTGATAGCGATGATACACATCCATTTTTACTATTAACCTTCGTCACTGCGCTTGATTTTAACAGCATATGCATATAGTCTTTGAAATTCGTTCGAACGCATCAAGTAATTACATTGTATTTGTGATAATCACTCCGACCTGAATATTCCGTTGAACTATCAGTATTCGATTTGAAGTGACTAAAAATGGCATCGTTGATCAATTTCCAATTTTGATGTTGACATCAGAAATTAAAAAAGTCCATATATCGTAAGCAGACAAGTTTTCACTCGGTGTTGTAGGTAGTCACATGTTTATTTTAGTTTAATGATAATGACATCTATCTGCAAAAGTTTTTCTAATGATGTTGATATTATACGAATGAGCAAGTACTATTTACGATAAATTAACATGTGATTGTGAACAAATCTAAAACAATAAGGGCGAAAAATCCGCAAAACTTCTAAAATATTAGATAAATCATCAATAAAAACTATCGAGAAGAAAACTTTTTGAAATATTTTCCTAAACGTTTATGTATGATAGCAAATTTTATTGGTTGGCAAACGTAACATTTTCGTTGCCATAAATTAATTACGAACCTACGCGTTTAAATAATAATCTTGATTTGCATTCTTAACAGCTTAGAATTATGTCCCCCTGGAATATTTCAACTGGAATTCGATACACTTATTCAATTCCATTTCTTGTTGAAAACTCTAGAGGATGTCCAAATTGATATTTGACGGCAATCTGTCCATAGCACTCGTGTAAACGTCACCAATAATAAAAGTTATCTGTAAACAGCACAAACAAATTGTGGAAGAAAACGACACTTTACGTAATGAATTACGAACTTCATTAATCATCTACTCTGTTTTCCTACTATTTAGATACTTTTTTTTATACCTATGTATGTTCTTATCCAGTTCATTTCAAAGGCAGTTACTCTCGAGAATATAAAAACCGCAAAAATGACCACATCTAAAAAAATGTTTTAAATTTTATTACTTATCCTATTTGAGATTGTCAAAGCATAATTAATAATGTTTTAACAATGATGTGCCAAATATTAGCCTGTCAAAGCAAGACTGATTATCGCTTCCAATGAAAAAGTTCACACTTAAATTTTTTGGTTTTGCTCTTGAAAAAATAAAAAATCTTAAAAATTTCAATGTCTTGTTTTGTTTCAAAATTACTAACAGAATCAGTTCATTTTAGTCAGGTTAATGAACAAACGGAACTCCAACAGAATAAGTCTTAAAACAACTTTTCAGAAAAAAAATACTTTTATATACTTGAGTGTTAGCGACCTTTTTTTGGTTTAGATCCCTTAATACTTTTACTTTTCAATAAATTCAGTTTATAATAAATCTTTAAATTCACTTGGAATGCGACAATTATTCCCTTGACCATTTATCCTTTTTTTCTATTCCTATATCACACTATTTTGTTTTTAACAAAATAAATATATTTTTGATGCATTTTAAACTTTATTGTTACAAAATATGTTTTTCTGAAGATCATTTTGAATAATATATGGCATATATTGTGACGTCAACATTACGTCACACTTGAAGACCACCTTCAATCAGCCTATTCAGCATGAATTGTACATCGAACCACTCTTCCTGAGGCATTCCCATTTTCAACAATGGTCTCTCGTCACCAGTCAGTACTGCCATAAAAGCTTGATGAAGATTTTCTTCTGTTTGTGGGTCCATTCCAACCATAAGTTTTACCTCTTCCAAATCTGACGACACTACGAAAAAAGAAATTTAGAAATGTAAAAAAATGTAAAAAAATGTAAAAAAAAATAATTTTGGATGTAACGCGTTTTCTGATCGGGCTGACAATGTTATGTCTATGAGCTGATAAATGCTTTTTTTCTATAATTAACATGTTCAAAAGATGTCATTTATTACAAAAATGTAATAAAATGGTTTTTTTTCTCTGATATTGAAAGTCTTATCAATCTTAAAAAATGTTTTATCTAATTAACTATGTATTAATTTGGCAAATTGTTCTCTTATACGTCACGTACTAAATCAACAATTGCTATAATATAGAAAGCACAATTTTGAGATTATATTTATTTTGTCTAGCTAATTCAAATCTATCTGACTGAGTAAATAAAAGGAATATGAAACGAAAACACAACTTATGAGATTAGTTATATTCTGGTCATGTATCCGTCAGATAAATAACTATTTTATGAAAACTTAGGCAAAATAAGGAAAGAAATCTATAACTCGTTTCTATTTCCATTTTTATTAATATCACATTTCTGATAATAAACAATTCAGATTGAATTATATAAGATAAAAAATAGTTTGTCATGGTTTTAACATAAAAACACATTGATTATACCTAATTAATATACCAAATAAAAAATATAAGGCGAATACAATATGATATTGTTTTGTTGTTTTGAATTATCAGAGACGAAATTGAATACTGGATGATATGAAATTGAAAAATTACCATGCAAAATAGTCTTTTTGAAAAATTACCATCTCTACGATTTGTTAATGAAGAAAAATCCCTATAAATGTTTGAGTTTTAATATATATTTATCCTAATCCGACAATGGCCTAGTAATCGGTATGTATATATAATTTATATGCGGCAGTGTTGCGGTAAGTAGAATTTAGACAAATTTCCATGCTCTGCTCAGGGATTATAAGTTTCCACGTTCCAAGAAGTCTTCACAACTGGTTGGCCATGTGCGCACTTACTGGTGAATTTTATGTACAAAACATCATCACAGGGTCATCCTAAGTGATAAGGGATTATGCAATATTTTACATAAAAATATGACATATTTTAAAGAATTTCTCCCACAATACTTACCAACCAGACTATGAGCTACTAACTCTGGTGATGCTCCATTAAATAATGCAGGGATTATCCAATGTTCATTTTTGATTAGAAAATCCTCCAGATCTCCTATTGAAGGTCTTTTTTCTATAATGTAAACAATGAATTATTGCAATATTATCCAAATAGAGCATTGTAATACAACATCTTGCTTTAGATATACATCCTTTCGTGTCTTAAACTAGTTCCAAATTGATTTTGTAAATTGTGAATCATAACATGTGTATTTTAAGGTTAGTATGCTTCTTTCACACGCCTGTGGGTCTTTTCATCACGCATCTTATTCATAGAAAAAACAAAGCATTTGTAGACCCTTAAGTTTCGAGAGGTCTAAGTAGCGAATCGATATTTTATCTTCGCCGACCAAATTTCGTGTCTTTAAAACTAGTATAAAAGTCAGTCTTTCTGAACCAAGTGTTGTTCGTGTTTTTTTGTGTTTTTTTTTCAAGGAGTCGGTGTGTGTTATCTTTTTATATATTATTACATGATATAAGTCCTGCCCATCATGTTAAGATACATAAATGTGTTAACTGTAGCATGTAATCTTGCCACTATTACCAGAACTGATAGTTTGATTTGATGTATGTACTCTACGTAGAGAAACACCAACTGCTTTGCGTTCAAAAGCATCAGAATTCACCTAGTTCATTATTGTTTCAGTTTCATTGATATCTCAGTGTTTTTAACTGTAGTGTCTTCGGGACAATTTTCTTTTTGTTTGTGTTTTGACCTCGGTAATGCTGTTGTCTTTCCTTCTTCGGCTTAATGATGTTTGCTTTTTATTAGCTCTTAGTATCATTTTTGCCTTGATTGATCCTTAGGCCCCCCCCCCCCCCCCTCCCCGCTAGAATGAAATCTATAATCTGTTGTAGATGCAAGCCAACAAGGTCACCATCCGCAGAAAGACATGTTACCCTCCCGAACATATTATTCTGGCTCCAAGCCGACAAAGTTTAACAAACACCTTTTTGCAGCAGACAAGTTCTGCTCTTTACTGAATTAAAATCGTGTGACGGCATTTGTATGTATTGCGGGAGATGATTTTTCTGTCGACACCAATTAGAGAACTCCCTGTATGAGCACCGCAAATGTAAAATGTTGTTTACTCACCTGGAAGGATGTGTATATTTATATTTTAACCGAAATCTGGTTACTATACCATCATAATAAAGTCATACTAACCGAGGATCAAACCGAATCAAAATTATCACACTTCCATGATAGTTCGAGTAGCGCCCTGGTGGCAAAAGAAGTGAGAATAGATTGTAATAGTTTTATAAACTTACTAGCATTACATAAAGCTGGACTTTCATCGAAGCCATCAGGACATTGCGGAATAGAATCACACACTTGTTCTAAAGCTATACATGTTGGTGACGATCGACAAAGAAATGGTTTATCTTCTTCGCAAGGGTTACCTGAAAAGTCAAAATAGTGTTAAAATACTTTGGGATACAAATAGAAGAAGAAAAGCAGACATGGAAAACATGGGTTTTCACTGAAGACTATATTTCTTCCGCAACTTGAAATAGCATGTATACTAATACATAAAATAAAGGTAACAGTATGAGATAAGTGTAAACAATACCATATAATGTAAAATATTGTGTTTTCCTACAATGTATGTGGAAAGATCTGAACACAAAATGTTGAAGTGTATAACATTTATAAGATTAAGTGTACAGCATTTTTTTAACCAATTGTCCAGTAGATGCCGGACAACACTTTCTAACCAAGTATAAACAGTAGATGACAATACTACGCTGTATGTCATAATACGCCGCATCTAAATATATGACAGTCTTTCAATTTGAATTCTTATTTGAGTGTACGATCAGCAGCAATTGCAGCTTTACTTTCCTTTCATGAATATTTATCCTTTTTTAAGTCTTTTTTATATATATAAAAACGTCGACAAAAGCATAAAATCATTAATGAGGTGTTTATGTTTAAGAAAATACAGACAACACAGGAATTCGTCATTAAAATGGGAACTTGGGCATTAAAATGAAATCTTGCAATTTGTAAAATGCACCAAGTTAACAAAAATATTGTGTGTCAATAGTGATGACCCTTTTTTGAACTGTACTCCCTTTATCTAAGCATGTTTATTCATTCATAGAAAACATATCTGATAAGTTATAATGCCTGATTTTAATAAGTTCTCTTTTATAAAAGAAACCCATGAAGTTAATTGAAAGATTATTATCAGAATTTTAAATGTTCATCCTACTCTTTAAGACATAAGAATGAGTTCGTTTGGTAAAATAAAATAAAAATCTGGCTTCTCTTCAATTCACTAATCTATGTCACAGATTTAAAATATTTTTTTCCCACTGTAATTCCTGATGATGAATAGGGATTAATTCTTGAAATGAAATGGCGCGTGGGATTTCATTCTGTCCTTTGTTTGACGGATTAGAAGGTTTTATAAACTAGTCTAATAATTTTTAGAGAAAAATCATCAAGTTTTTACAGTTGTTGATGTGTCGTGGAATGTATCGAGGAAACAATTTGACAAGATTATTAGTTTTACAACATTAAACATTATTACTAAGAGGATAAGAAGAACCAATAATGAAGAAAAACAACAAGCAACTGGAACTCTCTTAATTGTTACTTTGTAATATTGTTGAAGTGATAAAATCGATTTAGCTGTAATGACTTCTTTCAATTTTCATTGAACAGGGAGTGAGAGAGGGAGAGAGAAAATGATCCGTAAGAAAATAAATATCTAAGGCCTTCTGTTAACAAATCAAATCATAAGGACCAAGATATATACAGATCCCTCCCTCTCAGATAGACAAACTTGGCTGCACTCCATATATATCTATAATAAATACTTGTTATGCCATTCATATTATGAATGGTCAAATAAAAAAGAAAGGAAAGACATGTCTTTTAAGAAAATCAAAATGAAGTTCATTCCTGCTATAAAAAATCATATAAATTTCAAAACCGGGCTACGATTTTTCCCTCATGAATTTTGGTCCAAATTAACGCATCTTATACTGTGTTTTGTATGTTTAAAGAAACCAAAAACAGAACAGTGAAGATGAAATAAAGCAATATATCTAACCAATGACATGTTATAATATTGATAAACACGATGTTTAATCTTGGTAAAGAATGATCTTTACTCCTAATGATGTTTATCATCCATAAAAATCATTAATTGTTGTCAAAGAGTATATCCCTACTTTCGTACAATATCAAAAATGAGTAAGTTAAACTAACATGAATAACCTTTAATATATTCCTGTCTGTCCTGAGTCATAGTTGATTCATGAGCTGGGAATGTGAAAAAATACAAAAATACTTATTGGCCGTCAAAAATAAAAACACTGGAGAAAACAGAAAAGACAGTAAGAACTGTTTATGACCATTAATGCGAACTTATTAAAGGCTTAACATTCAGAAATGGGTTAAAGCAATATATATTTGAGGCAAAGTTTGATGTTATCGGCAAGAGTTTCAGTTTTCGAGACAAAGCTTGTTATAATCCTGAAAGGTATAACTATAATCTATATACTATAAATAAAGGTAACAGTAGTATACCACTGTTTATTGCTGTTAAAGCAATATATATTTGAGGCACAGTTTGATGTTATCGACAAGAGTTTCATTTTTCGAGACAAAGCTTGTTATAATCCTGAAAAGTATAACTATAATCTATATACTATAAATAAAGGCAACAGTAGTATACCGCTGTTCAAAACTTATAAATCCATGGACAAAAAACAAAATCGGGGTAACAAACTAAAACCGAGGGAAACGCATTAAATATAGGAGAACAACGACACAACACTAAAATGTTACACAGAAACGGACAAACCATCAGACAAAATCCCACGAGAATAACAAATATAACATCAAAACCAAATTCATGAACTTAGGATAGACCAATACTGTGACACGTCTTATCGCAATGTGAATTTACACTAAAAAATAAGAGAAAACAAACGACGCAAGATATATATATAACAAGTTGTGTACTTTGGTTACGTTCTGGTTGACATTGATATGTATGAGTTCTTTCTATTGTGGCCGTGGCTGATATGTCTTTTCTACATTAAAAAAATGCGTCGTGCGTCACACTAAACGGGATGTAATATGAATAAGTGGAATGGCAAACGCAATTATTTGGTTGGCCAACGCAATTATTCGGTTGGCCAACGCAATCTATTACGAAATTGCGATATTTCTATTGGCTATTCATTAGACAAATGAACGTATCGAAATTATTCAAGAACAATAAGAGAAATAGATTAAACAACTCGTGAGAATTTGGTATCTCTTGATACCAACCCTTTAGACATCCAATTCTCACTTGTCACTAATCCTATAATTATGCAAGGTCTCCTTCATAAATAACTGTTTCCTGTACCTTGCTGTCGAGTTAGAGAGCGCTTGTTGCATAAATATACAATAAAGAACAGTTAAATTGTAAATATTGTCTCATTTCAGACTTGTTATTCATCTAGGACGATATAAATTGTCGAAAAAGAGAGAAGAATATTTTTTAAATTTCAAAATGTATGGTTGATCTTAAATAAAACTTTTTTGTAAGCATGACTTATCATCTGGACACCGACATTGTGTCACCGTATTTGTTAAGTGACACGTTATCATTTCATTTTGAGGAGTGGTGCTGAAAATAGCAAAGACAGTAACTACTGATTCATGTGTCGATTTAGGACAAAACATGGTTGCCAAGTATTATCAAAGGGAATGGTCAGATATAATCCTGTTTAAACTTGTGGTGTGGCATATAATTCAGGAAATTAAAGTCTACAATTTATCTGAATAATCGATTTATACAAGACATTATCTGATAATGAACAAAAGTATGAAGTTCCGTTAATGGCGACAGTAGACTCAAGCAAGATCACACACAATAATGAAACTTTTTGTACTTCAACGTCAACTTTTACCAATTAAATCCATAAATTTTGTTAATCCATTAGTACTAAAGTTGCTTGAACTTTGTTTATTCTAAGCCAGAGTTGTAGATTATTTTATACGGCGAAGAATTAAAACAAACCATCAATTACATTTAAAAAAGTGTTTATACATAAGAGATATTAAAACATAGACATATTTCACAAACTGTATGCAACATTAATATCTAGACATTGCAATAGTGCACACTTTATACCATATTCCCATCAGTGTAACATCTTACGGGAATGAAATTACAGATACGAAATTAATGAGCGAGACAACACGCACCACAGACATAACCCTGGTTTTCTAGACAAGTGTAAGTGACAATTACAAAATTAATAACAATAAATAAACGTTAAGGAAGATCTTCAGACACTATTAATTGTTTGTTTTGATAACAAATATATAATGTGTCAATATAGGATACAAATAAAAGTGAAAACGAGGAAGAGTTTTAAGAGCGAATATTAGCTGTCTGTAACTTGTTATAATGTCAAAATTTCCAAAACAAAATATAAAATGACGAATTTAGATCAAAATCATACATTCTAGAACATCAGTGTGTATTCTTATTGGTAACTTTTGAATGACTGTATAGAATAAAGTCTAGTGAATGTTTTGATGTCTTTTAATTTTATTGTATTTCCAAAAGTATGATATCGACATTAATTAGATCAGGATCAGCCATCAAATTTATAATTTTAAAGTGCCATACTCGACTACTAGACACCTGCAGAACCAGAAACTTTGAGAGTCAAGGTGCATTAAGAAAACGGAAGAAATCATAGAAATTGGTTTTAATAAAACGACACAAACTGATAATTTTTACTTAGTATGATACAACAAATAAGTCAGCATTAAATTATCACAAGGCAAAGTGGAAAACACATACAATGTACACTATACCATAATGAAAAACAAAAAGACAAACTGTTTTAGTTAATAAAGCAGTTTACAGAAGAACTAAAGACACACGAATAGTACTATGCAACCATTTTTGTTAGGCAGTTTCTGCTCCACGAGTGACAACGATTGTATGGCTCAAGACAAATTCAAATTCAGTGTTTAGTCGAATGCAGTTAAAAGTCTTCATAAACGTAAAAAGATATTGGTTGATTCTACAACAAATGGACATTTTCTGATACACAAATATTATCTTACGTGACCAGTCCAGACATAAAGGCATTCATAAATCGGTAAAAAAGAAACCACACGTTTGTCAACTTAATTTTTTCCCCCGCCTAACAGAAATTCTCCTAGAAACATCGTTATGAACAATGTCAAGATAATGTTCTTGATGAACGTTCGTTAATGCTTTAAGCAAACACAAGGTCATATTCTTCTCTGTTTATGACACGAAGGCCATTGGATGTTGGAGGTGTACTAATTGATAATTTAGTCTTAGATTCATGATATTTTGTATTAGTTGTTAGTGGCTTTGATCTAGTTGTCAGAAACTGCGAGTGCTCTCAGATCAGTACTTAGTGTCTTTTTATGTTTATGTGATATACAAGTACCCAGCCACGTGACGTCCACCTTGAGTTTTTGTTAGATGTGTTTCTGATATGATATGATATATTTCTATTATGGATTACTATATACGTTGAACCACAAACGTCAAAATCATTCAATCGCGTAGTGGTATTAACTATTTTTGGATTCTCATAAATTCTACCTATAACTTTTGGACTAGTTTGAATATCGGTCTATTTCTGTAATTTATTCTTACATACTTTTGACTTTTTAACCCTGTATGCTTACATTGCCTATGTAAATTTTAAAACTGTTTGTATGCACATTGAATGACAAATGTATGTGACGTATAAAATTTTCTGACGTCAGACACTCAAATCAATTAATGTGTTCGTAAATAGAAGATGTTTTTGTGTTCGGTTAAATTGTCCCCTTTTAAAATTGTTATACGATGATGACTGATGTACCCATATTTTAACTATTTTATTAATTGTGACTGTTTATTTAACGCATCATGTAAATATAACGGAATTTGATGAGACTGTTATTAAAGTGAGAGGGTTAGCGCTATAGAACCATGTTCTCCTATTTATTTGTATTGTAGTCCTGTAATATTATGTTGTCATTACAATGTTATATTTAACTTTGCCATTAAAGTGCGAGGTTTGGCATGCCATAAAACCAGGTTCAACCCACCACTTTTATTCCCCTTTAAAAGTGTCCTGTACCAAGTCAGGAAGATGGTCATTGTTATATTATTGTTCGTTTCTCTGTGTGTTGCATTTTAACGTTGAGTCGTTTGTGTTTTCTCTTATTTTTGAGATATTGAGATAAGACGTGGCACGGTACTTGTCTATCCCAAATTCATGTATTTGGTTTTCATGTTATATTTGTTATTCTCGTGGTGTTTTGTCTGATGCTTGGTCCGTTTCGGTGTTGTGTCGTTGTTCTCCTCTTATATTTAATGCGTTTCGCTCGGTTTTGGTTTGTTACCCCGATTTTGTTTTTTGTCCATGGATTTATGAGTTTTGAACAGCGGTATACTACAGTTGCCTTTATTAATCCACCATTTTCTACATTTGAAAATGCCTGTACCAAGTCAGGAATATGACAGTTCTTGTCCATTCGTTTTTGATGCGTTTTGTTATTTGATTTTGCCATGTATTATGGACTTTTCTAATTGATTTTCCTCTGAGTTCAGTATTTTTGTGATTTTACTTTTTTATCTATTGGTATCCATCTGATGAGTTCAGCCTTTTTCTACTGATTTTTATAGTCCGTTCTTATGTTGTACTGTTACAACACTTTCCCAGGTTAGTATGACAGTTGGGATCCTGCTAAAATGTTTAACCCTGTCACATTCTGTTTTCAAAAAAATGTATGTCCCATTCAAAACGTGCAATGTAATCACCGAGCAGAAGGCGAGTGCAGCACGTGGCATGTTATGTGGTTGAAAGCTGTACCAAGAATATTTCTTTTAGGTCTTACCGTTTGACAATAACTACTCATCAAAGATGTTATTTGTTTGTTTCCCGATGTAATACCCTTCTCAGGTCATAGAATTTATTGACTTTCCATCATATTTAGTCAATAAGCACATTTTCTGACAGTTTAATTCCGTGACTACTGATTAATTGCTTTCTTTTTATAACATCCAGATATAGTAAATTACAACAAAGTAACTTAAGTATTCAGTATTCAACGTATATTTCCCAAAATGACAGTAATGGTAGAAATATCTACACTTGTATACAGTGTAGCACGAGATTTGAACATATTTTGTCAGTCTGGTCATAAAAGGTAACATTACGACAGTCATCCAGACAGAATATAAGAAAAACAAAAGCATTATTGCACTTTATGTATGATAATCTACTATTTATTCATTTGGATATTTGGAAATCGCAATTTGATGTCCATTTATTTCCTTGCCAAGTAATATCAGCTACATCAATGTAGATGTGACTGAAAGCAATAAGTTTTGCTTTTTGCATAAATTCACCAGAATCTATTAATTCCACCACACTCTGTTAATTCCCTATAACTTGTCATGGAAATTAATTAAAGCTAAAGATCGCATTAAAAGATTCTTTTGATTTGCACAATCATACCATATAGCAATTATTTTATTATAACTCTAATTCATATCAAAAGAAAGGTAAAGATTAGTATCATAAGGTAAAATTCGAGACTATGAAACAACAGATTGTTCGGAATGTTTTAAGACGTCTCTTACAGTTGTGTTAGTTGTGTCAAATATTAGACCTACACAAGTTTACCAATGTTCAAATTTCGAAAATCGTAAATGTTGGTCCTCAATGCTCTATAACTTCGTACTTTATTTGGCAATTTTTACTTTTTTGGATTCGAGCGTCACTGATGAGTCTTTTGAAGACGAAACGCGCGTCTGGCGTATTTACAAAATTTAGTCCTGGTATCTATGATGAGTTTATTTAGAAACATAAATCATGGTAACAAACAAAAACTGAGGAATATGTATAATTTCAAAAAGACAGTATTGAATTTGATGAGACTGTCGACAAAGTGAGACGTTTAGCGCTATAAAACCAGGTTTAATCCACCATTTTCTACATTTGAAAATGCCAGTACCAAGTCAGGAATATGACAGTTCTTGTCCGTTCGTTTTTATGTGTTTTGTCATTTGATTTTGCCATGCGATTATGGACTTTCTGATTTGATTTTCCTTTGAGTTCAGTTTTTTTGTGATTTTACTTTTTTTTTGCATGTCAGAAATAGCCTAATGACATTATAATTGAAAGTCCTGCGATAATGCTTTTATTTGCCCCTTCTTAAAATTTTTTTGGTGATATATCACTGAAATATTATACAATTCATGATCTTTTTTTTAATGTGTTGATATAAAACTACATTCCCATGGTTTCCGGAGGTCTATGGAGGCCATCATGACTTTCTTTTCAGTTACGGATTATCTCTGTCACAGATAATAACTATAAATATGTTCCAATTTTCGTTACATTTCCTTTCCTCTAAGACTACGTGTCACCAAATGTAAATGTTGTAATGTTTGTCTCGCCTTGATGTCGACGGCTCCAACACATTGTCATATAGTTTGTGATTATGTTAGTAAAAGAGAACCACTAATGGTTAATAAATGATGTTTGGTAAACAGTTGTAACTCATTTCCATAGATTTCATTTTGACCCGCCACATCAGTCAGGAATGGTAGACTATGACGTTTGAGCATGGGTATACATGCTACACAGACGAAGTATGTCTCTTTGTTAAGAGTTTAATTACATAAGTAATACGACTGATGTCTCTAGCGCCGCTATATGCCTACTATTTGACTGGGAAATTTTGGTGAGACTCGTATATAGCAGTTTTATGTGTAGTGTTCTTCATATCGGTTTCTTTCTTTGAGTCAGGTTTCCATCTTTGACTTGAAATTTTCATTGCGTCCATATTGATATCGTGTTTTTTTTTTTACATTTGTATTGAATAGAATATTTGAAAAATAAATACCTTTAAGGAAAAATCATATCTGTTAAATTGAATAATATACCAAGGCATGCAAGGAGGTTGTATGATCGCGCTGATATTACCAGTAAACTTTCTGATTTTCGGAATTTAAGATAATTATAAAACAAGTCACTGGAGTAGGAAAACAAGATTATGGTTAAAAAATAGATTTAAAAAAACTCAGATGTGATTAAAAGAATACCTTGAAAATAAGAACTCACCTGAACATTGATTATTTCGCTTTTCTATGTATGGACGTCGAATTTGTCTTAATCTGGAAAAGTCTATTTTCATTCCATATACACATGCACACAAAAGTCCCAATAAATACACTATTATTTCCTGCCGCCCTAACAATCGCATCTGAAAAAGAAAATTAAACAATTGAATAAAAAATACAATACAAATGAAAAAAAAACAGCATTGAGTCAGATAACTAAAAATAGTAGCTACTGAAACAACAACTACAACAAGAGCTGAACTACAACATACATAAGATAATTTCGATGGCACCATGATAAAGTAAATACACAAATATGCATTATACATTTACCATTATCTGTTACACTTTCGATACACAGAGCATAAATAACTTTTTAGAGACTACAGTATGAATTTCCCCGAAACGTTTTAGACACTGACAACAAACAGCAAAACAACTGCGCATTCTAATTAACTTATAACCAGTGACATCGTAATTGCAGTGGTTGGCTTATAAATTATTAAAACATTTTAATAAACGAGTTTCAGTATTGTTTAATGACATTGAAAATATGAAATTGCATAAATCATAGTTCTCATGAACTAGCAAAGCGTATGCATATATATTTGAAAAGTGCATGTGTCGATATGAAATCTAAAACTATTATTTTTAAGCACGTGCAACATTTTTGCAAATCATGGCCCTAAGGCATACTTAATATCATTTACAAGAATATGGTTTATGAATTGTCAAATTATTCCTTCCTTGACCCTCGAATCAATTGCTGTTCGAGCGTTCTGGTGAAACTTCAGACAGGGAAGTTAGCTTTTAAATGCGCTTTTCCTGTCCTGTTCTAATTAGTTATCAAAGGTACCAGGATTATGATTTTAATATGCCAGACGCGCGTTGTCTACATAAGACTCATCTGTGGCGCTCAGATCAAAATAGTTATCAAGCCAAACAAATACAAAGTTGAAAAGCATTGAGGACCCAAAATTTCCCAAAGTTATGCCAAATACGACTAAGGTAATCTATTCCTGGAATAAGAAAATCCTTAGGTTTTCGAAAAATTCAAAGTTTTGTAACAGGAAATTTATAAAAATGACCACATAATTGATATTCATGTCAACACCGAAGTGCTGACTACTTGGCTGGTTATACCCTCGGGGACGAAACGTCCACCAGCAGTGGCGTATATCTAGTGGTGTAAATAGTTATCAAAGGTACCAGGATTATAATTTTAATACGCCAGACGCGCGTTTCTTCTACATAAGACTCATCAGTGAAACATTGGCAATTTACATCATTTTGATAATTCTTTGAATATAGCATTACAATTTGGGAATTATCTATTTTATGTATGAATATTATAAACTTAAGGGGAATGGTTCAATACAAGGGAAGGGGTTTAATTGCTGACAAGACATAATTTCAAACACCTAAGCAAAAAATACTAAAGATGCCATGCTTGATAGTTAAAATGTTTAAAACTAATTAAATGGTGAAATTACATTTTGTGTTTTTCATTGTTGTTTATATGTATCAACTTTTAGCACTTTAAAATTGGTTTCATATTCAAATTTCTATGTTTGCTTATGATGCTGAGAATTCTGATGACATTTGCATACCTTTGTATATGATTGTAACACACTTGATTAGATACCTGCCAGACTATTACGAAGTGTTTTTAAAAGTATGTTAAAAATATCAACTGACTAGAAAGTGGAAATACCAATGACAATTAAGTTGTAGTGAATCGACAAACTAAAGTCAGGAAAAAAGACAGCGATGGTCATTTAATTGTATCATAAGCATCAATCCCATATTCCATCTCAATATGGTCAGTATCTGACCATTATGTTGATAATGTCATTGAAACATTAATTACCAAAAATGCCTATGAAAAACTGCATTAAAGTATTGATGGATATCAGATACTTTAAGGTCTTATATTTCTATCAAGCTATTTGTGGTTTTCCTCAACCAGTAATAATGACATCAACAATTCTCGATCTTTCATTCATGTAGAGAAAAGTAATGAGATGAAAGTTTATTTACAGCCTCAATAACGAAATAACAAGACAAGGTTATATATAAATCGTCAGGGGACACCTTTTCAAGCTTTTGTAATTGTAATGAACCCATTATGACGTCTTCTAAATGACAATTTCTGCTAAAATGCACGCACAAGAAGAATTTAGAATATGATTAGGATAAGTCCTTTGCATTTTCTACATCTGTACCAAGTCAGGAATATGACAGTTGGTTGTTTTTTTGGTGTGTTGAAGCTTTTGATTTTGCAATTTTCTCAAAGACCTTCCGTTTTGGATTTTCTATGAAGTTCGGTATTTTTGTTACTAAAAGTATTTCACTTTTGCATCATCAGAAAATAGTTAAAATGACAGCTGTTTTTGTTGTTTACATTTCCAATCCCATTGGTTTAATTGAGCTTGTGTCATTTGATCTGTATTTTAACCAAATAGAAAATGATAAAATGTTTTTCTTTTACTTTTCTTTATTGTTTGGACTTGTTATTGACACTGCAGTCCATTGTCTTATTCCTAACAACTCTTTGGGTTGGTTTATTAAATCTACTAAAAAATACAACAGCGGATATTAAACTGCAGACAAAATGATTAAATGAGCATTTGCATTATTTACAAACAATAACTTTATCACCATTTGACATTAGGAAATTGATACTGAAGAATTCGAACTGTCAATAACATGTCATCAAATATATATTTTTGCAATATAATGTGTGAATTCGAGGCAATCAGTATAAAGGGCTCTCAATGTAAGACGTTTTAATAATTTCAACATCGGAATATTCTAATTCAATCTGTTGAGATATCAACGGTAACCCCACCGCCTGCACTATATCCCATTCCGTTGATAACTCGATCAACTATAAAATATGGATGTTGTTTTTCGGGTGATGACTTTCTCCTTTGGCTTAATTTAGGACTGTTATATGGTAGATGAAGTACAGATACTTGTGAAGCTCGTCATTTTTACAACACAATGTTACTTCTGTCCATCTGATTTACAACATACCTTAAAAGATGGCAACATCATTGGCATATACCGTCACTTTAATTTTTAATGGTTAATTTTTATTTTAAGTATAAGTCATATAATGTCTGATCTGTGATACTAGAATGAACCCTGTCAGTTAAAGGCACTGTGTTTTGTCTTTGTTATTTAATTTGAAATATACCCATCATCAACCCATGCATGCATACATACTATGTTGATTCAAAAAGTGGGTAGATTACAAGCAAATGAAAATGTCAATTTCCTGGAGAAAACGAAATTCAAAAAATATTAATATTGAATTACATATTTTTAAGTATAGCATAATAAATTTTATAGGTGGCAACTGATATTATTTCTATTAATGTTTCATCATTAACCTTTAATTATACAACGCATTTTGAGGATGTATGTCTCATTACAATATCAATTTTCATATAAATCTTGCCTCGTGTTCCCCAGAGTATTTGATCAGAACAACTGCTGCCGAATGGAAGTTCGCCAATGAAAAGGATAACATTGAACAATTAGATGATATGTGATATAGTTGTATCATATGTAATGAACATGAAGCATACTTCAAATGCAATGTACCGCTTTCAATAAACAACTTGATATAATCTTTTGACGTTTGTGAATTATTTATCAAGGTTTTTTGAAAATTAAATTGATTGTTTGATTTTTCTGTTGCATGCCTATATTTAAAAATCCAATGTTATTTCAAAATTGAAATTTAAAATCAAAATTAAATGTTACCAAAAAGTGAATTTACGGAGCATTCTCTGGAGTTTGGAAAAAAAAACTTTCTGGAAGGTGCCGATACCCACATACTTTTGACATACAGCTTGTAAATAACTCATCATAGATACCAGGACTAAATTTTGTATATACGCCAGACGCGCGTTTCGTCTACAAAAGACTCATCAGTGACGCTCGAATCCAAAAGAGTTACAAAAGCCAAATAAAGTACGAAGTTGAAGAGCATTTGGGACCAAAATTCCTAAAAGTTTTGCCAACTACAGGTAAGGTAGTCTATGCCTGAGGAAGAAAAGCCTTAGTTTTTTCAAAAATTCAAAATTTTGTAAACAGTTAATTTATAAATATAAACATATCAATAATAATTCATGTCAGCACAAAAAGTGCTGACTACAGGCTGGTGATACCTCGGGAAATAAATCTACACCAGCAGTGGCATAACTTTCAAACAAGGAGAACTTTAATATTGCTTCGTAAGTGTATGTGATCCTTTGTTTGATATGAATAACGAAAAATATCAAATATGTTTGAAGGTTAAATAAATCATGAAATATTAATGACTTGTGGGTGGTATTGGAAGAACAATAATAAAATCAACACCAGAATTTTAATCTTTATAAAACAATAAAAGATGCAAATAAATCTAATCGTTATAATAAAATTCCAAAGTAACGATGAATTATCTGATATTAGTCAACTACGTTCTGGCCTTCCATGATAATTTAGATTTAAACTTTAAACAGTTCAACAATTAATAGAAAAGTTCAATTTAATTACTGAAGACTTGTTAAAGTTAATTAGATTGTTTTAGAGTGACGAGGTTTATTTCAATAAGCTTGGATAAACACGACTTTTCCAATAACTGTATGAGAATTTTTCTTGGATTCATTTAAAGTTAAAAGGGAAGAATTTTACCATTACCTCACCGTCATTTTGTGAAATTAAATGGCAATGAAAAAAATCTTTCATCATGTCAAACTGGGTATCATCACATGCACTTACGAAAAAGAGCTTAGGAATCTGAAATAGCCATACTAATTTTAATTCAAATTGAAAAAAATACACAATATCAATTATGTATCTTTTTGAACATTTCGCCTTACTAAGGGTTAAGATTAAGAAGAGAGCCGGATATACGTTAATGTGATTGAAACGACTTAAAAGAATAATCAAAAGACATATATAGGTGAACCATACAGTCCTCAACTGTCAATACTATATGTAAAGCGGAGTCGTACATCTTTTTTTTTTCTTTCTATTCTATTCTTTATTTACTTTAAACACTACAGTTTATCAGTATACATCCAACAGAGATTTCAAATGATCGATCTAGTTTCAATACCAAATACTTCAAAAAAACAAAACATATATTGCATAATAGAAATCGACGAAGACTACGTTGAAGCAACAATATTTTGCACATTAATAGTCGAATTTGGATTCTTTATAATAAGTTAAGTGATCTTTATATTTGCTTACCTCCCCTTTTTGTTCAGATTACTTATCTCCAAGACATATACTACTACTTTAATACACTGGTTCAAGAAACTTGATATTTAACAGAACTTTTCGAAAAATTTAATTATAATCTTGAAATGAAAATTAGTTGAATAAGAATAGGTCCAATTTTCGATTCTATTTATCAATTAGCTTTATTGAGGGTGGGCTGAACAAAATTTTCTATAAAATTACTTTATTTGAAAATTAAGCGGGATTTGAAGCCAATTATAAGGTTGATGATGACATACAGGCACTCGATCTGTACTTGTTTCATATTCAGCAATTACTGGTAGGTATTTCGGTATTTTTCTATTGATCATAGCGACATTTTGTAGATATTTCATAAATCATATAATTCTATCCCATATTAAAGACTTGAAGTCCACACAATTCAGCATTGGCATCGAATCTAGCATGCCATTTGGTGGAAAACTTAATTTACCTTTAAAGTACTATTATCTGTGTTGCATTTGCTGTTATAATCTGCAACTTTATTAATGCAGTGTTTCATTCAGTATTAAGAGCAGTTATAACGTTTAGGTTTTCATTCAGTTATAGTTCGAGTACCTATCTAACTGGTTTTAAAATGTTCTGTTAGGAATAAATGTCCAAATTATCAAAATTAATGAAAAGGCATGCTGTGGGATAGAAGAGTAGGGATGGAAATGATGACAACACTTTTCGCTTTCTTCTTCAATCGTTTGTAAAAGGCCATAAATGACTTCTAACACAATTTACTTTACTGTAAAACGGACGGATAATGAAGCTGCTATTATACGCTCAATTATTAAACAAAAGATTTATAGTTTAACAAAACACATGCGAGTTAACCAAGTCTCACAACACTATTAAATGATTCACACAAACACCGAACACGTCTATGGTATTCAGGTATTATATAATATTCAAATTTAATAAATAATTCACAAAATTTCCATGAAAATCAATAACCCAAATCGCGATCTGGATAACAAGTAAAGACTATACAGACAAGAGAACATTGTCAAATGAAAAATCGCATAATAAAGAACGTGCATACCAGAAAGCATTCAAATACTTTTCAGAAAATGTTTGTACCTAAACCCTTCCTCCGAAAGAATGGAATGCTAGTACTTTATATGTCGCACGGGAATTTAATTATCCAGATAAAAAGTATAAAGATATAAAGATGTGGTATAATTACTAATGTGACAACTACGTCAAGGTACGTCCTTCATCAATGAACAAAACTCATACCGAATAGTCTGCAATTAAAGGCAAATTAGGAAACGGTTCGACAAAGAATGCAAGCAAAACAGTGAAAGAAAAACAAAAAACGACATGTTTCTTTCAATATTTTCTTTTCGCCCAAAACGAGCGAGACGGTGTTTGTGTCTTTTAAGGCTTATAGAAATCCAAATAGGTTTGATATTAAACATGAAATTTTGGCATCCTTATAAGTTGTTTGTATCTACCAAGGCTGATAGGTATCAAAATAGGTTTGATTTCCTACAATGATCGTACAGGATGCAAAAATTTCATGTTTAATATCAAACCTATTTGGATGTCTATAGTTGTTACTCACATTGTGCGAAAAGGAAAAATTTAAAGAAAAATGCATAGTTTAGATTCACATGAATAAAATTCTCAATAAATCTATGTGTTTCCGACTATTTAACACATGTTACACACACCATGCACATTTCTCAATACAATGATCAGTGGAAGCTACAAACGTACGGACACACAACGATTACTGGAGAGAGTAGTAAAATTCCACTGTTTTATTTGTATACAGTGTATCCAACATTAACATTTATTATCATTTGACTTTGCCGTTTGATTAGGGACTTTCCGTTTTGAATTTTTCTCGGAGTTCAGCCTTTTTGTGATTTAAATTTTTATTGTATTTAGAAACATACATCTGAGATCCAGCACTATGGAAAATAAAATATACTAAGAAAGATAATATTACGTCTGCAAATCACCGTTAGATTTAAAATCTAAATAATGGGTTTATAAATATTTTTGCATAAGTTGTCAACATCTTCAGCAATAATAATCGCTACATTGTAAAGTCGCATAATTATCCTGTATCCATACATTAAAAAATCTATTAATGATATAAATATAAAATCAAAGTACTTTGCCAGTCACTGACCTAGCAGCGGAAATATCACTAATTCAATCAGTCTTGTCTGAAACTCACAGTGACTATAGCGTCAACTCACATTTTACAACAATGTAATACAAATTGCTATGTCTTCAAAAAAGGAATATATAACGAGCTACTAAAAAGCGGACACTGATTTCTTAAAAATGGAAAAACACGAATACGTGCACAACCTCAGACGAGGTTCTTTACGTACGTTATGTAGGTCCATTTTGTGTATTTCAGTACATGTTTGGGGTAAAATTTCAATCCTCCACGTTTTATCTCGATCAGCAATGATTTTTGATTGGTCACCAAAGAAAACTTTATGACTACGTTATCTAAAAATGGCGTCTTTTCCAGTTGTTTTAATTGTTTAATATGAAAATAAGGAGATTTGGTAATAGTTCACCATAATCTGATATCTTACTTAATTGAAAATATCTTTGGGACAGAAACAATTCAAAGTAATGTAACGACATGCTTGCATGGGGTCCCTACTTAAATTGTTTGACATACTACATTTGATTATGATATCAAGGGTAGTTGATGAGCAACAGTCTTTAATCAGTGTTATCTAAAACAGCAATTTTATAACTGCTAAATCGATTGAAAGTGTATTTACATTTTTTCTATTTAATATTAATTAAGCATTCGTCATGAATTGCACCCTGGTTTCTGTTATTCAGTGCAAAATGCAACGTTATTAATAAGGATAATAGAAGCTTTAATTGTGTCAATCTGGCATATTGGTCCGTGTCTCTCGAGGGTTGTCGTTTTTTCTATCAGAGGAGAGAACTTATGGTTTGCTGCTTTTCATCTTTTTTTATATGTCACGCTGAACATTGATGTCTATCGTTTGTACAGTGTCATGTCAGTATGTAGTTATATGCTGAACTCATATTTTTTCTTTGATTTACCATGCAGAATTAACACGAATAAAAAAGTATAAGTATCACTTTGATTGAATGATTGTTGGTTGCTTTACTTCCAGTGGCAAATATTTCATGCATGTTCAGGACGATTGAATCAAACTTGGACAGGGTTCCAGTACAATGGGAAAAACTGCAGTATTGTAGTCCACTCAAAATTGGCAAAAATATAAGGAATAGATATTCACAGACAGCCACTATCTATCTATTTATTTAGTTGATTTAGAAATGAATATTACCATTGTTTATATTGCAAATGCACATGAAATTGAACAGACATTACAGATGGCTTTAAAGGGACAATTGTAAGTTTACTGGCCTGCTATTACTCTTTTATTGATACTTAAAAATTCTATTTGACATTTAAATATTTGTTAAAATGCACATAATAGTAATACTCCAAATATCCAGATGACTTGCAACCATGTCATTATTTGTAAGTTACTGAATGCTCTTCGTTTGTTTCGAATTTCGAATTGACTGTTATAAGCGCCAGTGACGGGATACTATAGGGTTAAGAAGTGAATACGATTCATTTACTTATTTTGATACGATTAACTTGGGTGCTTTCCCTTCAAGAAGACGATAATCTCTATCAAATTCAAGCGTGAATTAACAAATATCATAATTTAAAAAAATTATAAATAATACTAGTTATAGAAGAGTTGAATGGCAAACTATACCTCACATTCAAATAGATTGGTTCAATTCCAATTTGCTTAACATTTTTCATGTTAGAATATAAGAATGCTCGTGCCTAATTTACTACTGAAGTAATGCTAAGTAAGGTCAGTTGTAACGCATACATGATTGCTAATATAAGACATTATTGACTTTCATTTCTCAAATCTCATTAGACTGGACATCTAGTGTGTTGACATCATGTCGACAGCTTGTCCTGTCTACCGATTATCAATATTCTTTTAAGCCCTAAGAACCCCAGACGTTTGACTTTGTACAAATCGAAATCATATGGTAATTACTTTATTGTCCTTTTGGTTTGTGACGGTCTTTAACTAGGAAGGAAAATGTCCTTTATGTATCGAATGGAAAAGCAAAGAATGCAGATCTTTAAGGCATCAGTAGGAATGTCTATCAATGATCAAAAGGCTAGTTAGACCACGATTTACAATTGTCAGAGTGATTGTGTTTACTGTTAAAATTAGAATTTCTTTGTCGCATAGAATACATTTAGAGTTATATCTAACGATTATTTACTCTTAAAAAGGCATGCTTTTCAATGTTGTTAAGAATTTTCATTGTTTCTTTGATTTAAGATATAACATATTGTTATAATGCAAATGTTCCTATTTCATTTGGATATTTCTTATTATGATATATATCCTACATTTATTGCCAAGAGGTGAATAAAATATGGTATTTTCACATTCTAGATATATATTAGCGATCTATGTGTTGTTTTATTCTTGTCCGGACTACGGTAAAACTATACATGCCAAGAATGAGCAAAACGTCAACGTTATTTTTGTTTAGAGGTAGCTTTGATAAAACATAAAAAAATAACTGTAATATTCTGAGATCGTAGTCTAAAGCAAATTATAATTTACTGTATCTGTTAACACATTTGAGGGATGATGTTCCTTATAATTTTTGACTTTACTAGTTGTCGTCACAATTAAACTAACAAACAGAGTCTTAATGATATCCTTACTTCCTGTCATAATATCAATTTATGTATTGTTTTTACAATTCAGTTATCACAGCCAGTCCTCTTGCACACAAAAAGGACGAAAAATATAACATTTTAACTTATCTCTTTAAGTAATTGCAATGAAAAAAATATTATTTGAACTCGGATTTGAATAAAAATACTAACTTAAAATTTATTCTTCCAATTAAGTTTAAGGAAAAAAAGGAGGCGATATTATTCCATGATCAAAAATTCGTACATGTTGTGTCCAGTTATTATATTACCGGCTTCCTTATTAAATTCAACACTAAATATGAATAATATGATCGTTTTACCAGAAACGTATATATGTCTCTGGTTTTACGCAAACGAGATCCGTGATTTTGCGTCCAATTAGTTTGATCTTAAATCAAAGGTTCTGATTACCTGACAGTGGGCACAGTTTATATATAACTCCTGACGGTGATGTTGTTAAAATGTAGGCAGCAAACCATTTGAAAAACTTTTGTTTTCATACCGCAATTCTTGTTTTGTTTCTTAAAAAGTGTTAAGATAGTGAATTAATAATTAAAGAATACACTTAAATTGTAGGTGGGTTAATCTTCCGTAATGTCATCTCCTATCCGTCATTTTATCTGTAATCAATAAATATTCACCCCATCCCTGTTACAACATTGACCTACAAGTGACCAGTGACATATCCATTTATATCTAGGAAAGTTAATATTTGTTGTATTATTCTTCCGGAGTAACAGAAATTGGACTGATCGACTAATCTCTAGTTTAACCAATAAAGTCTGTTGTTTTTACGATTGATTAATTTTGCTGTTATTATGACGGTCCCTAGCGGATTTCCTAGCTCAGCTAATTCTATTAACTCTTCCAACATCTGAAGTGATTATCACTATTAGCTAGCTCAACTCGAGTCAACGTTACTACTGGTGTCATATAAATCAGCCTTTTCCACGGCTTCTTCTTGTATAACTATTTAGAATAGTTGGAACATTGGGTACCCATATATAGGCTTAAGAAAATATATTCTATTTAACGCTAGCTATTCGGTTAATAAATAATGTAACTTGTATAATAAACAACTATCTATTCAGAATCGACAAGGTAACTGAACTTTCGTAAAATAATGACACCGATACATTTTATTTAGGTATTTGTTACAACAGATAGGCTAATTTTTGTATTAAAGAAACGTTTCCGTTTAATGACTTATGATCAGTCAATTAAAAAGAAAGTAATAGTTATATCAAAACAATAACAAATCAATTAAACTTTGTATCTTTCAGTTCATTGATAATATTTCATCTTTGTGACGTCCAACTAATTACAACATGCAGTTCTCTGTATTTCAACAATATCAAATAAATTGGTTTATTTCTGTTTTCTGTAAAAGGAAAACTGTCATTGAAAGGTTTTAAACTCATTGTTTTCTATTGATAATGATTTTGATGCCAAATTCGAAATCAAATTACTAAATAGCATTGAATAGTTTTGAAATATTGCAGGGCTATTTTAATAACGATGAAAACATTTAAAAAAAAAACCAAGATTGTGTATCTGTATTTGAATCGTTACTTCGAAGCTATCAATTCTGGCTACAATTCCACTGAAAAGCGGGTACCAATTGGCAGTGATGTTTTAATGCTCTCACCTGACGTGCAGCGCACTAAATCTTCTTCTAGCAGGTTTCAATGAATTACAACCTTAACGAAGAATGAGTTCTTGAATTGTTTGGTTTTGCAGTTTGTTTTACTTTACTTTTACTTTATCGATACTTTCAAAGTTTTGAAAGCGTAAAGGGTTAAATAATCCTTTTGACTTTTAACCAAAATTACGCCATGTTTGTTAGCTGAGAGCGAACCCCTCACCTCTTTTTATAGAAAAATCAGTCTTGACTTGTTCTTTTAAACTACAGACTTTCTAGTTCAAGGCCGGTAAACATTTTGGTGACCGATCCTTCTTCTTTAGATTTAAAATCCCCCGAATCACGGTACTTTACGCGGGTTTCTTCTTATTGTTTGATGTTTTTTTGTGGTAATATATATGAAAATTTTAGATAGGTTTTTCTCAGTCATTATGATGGATAGATACATCTTGTACTGGCAGTAAAGAAGGCATGCATATATACGGGGTATATATCTCCCAATTGATACGATATTCCCGTGCTTGCATTTCCTATCATGATTTTCTTGATAGAGGGTTACTGCTCACAAGGAAGCTATTAAACCAAGAGTTCCAAAAGGTGAAGTTGAAATCATTCCTTCGTAAATTTTACGGACGCCATCACGAGTTGGTTGACCGTTATGGAATAACCGTTTCACAAATGATATCGGATATGTTCCTTACGTCGTAACTACAACCCCCTTCCCTTTCATGAATGTCCCCTACCGAATTAGACTATTTACCGGATTTGTAAACACATAATCAACACGACGGGTGCCACATGTGAAGCAGGATCTGCTTACCCTTCCGGAGCACCTGAGATCACCCCTAGTTTTTGGTGGGGTTCGTGTTGTTTATTCTTTCGTTTTTTATGTTGTGTCATGTGTACTATTGTTTTTCTGTTTGTCATTTTCATTTTTAGCCATGGCGTTGTCAGTTTGTTTTAGATTTATGAGTTTGACTGTCCTTTTGGTATCTTTCGTCCCTCTTTTAAGAGACACATTTCTTAAAAAAGTTTTAATAGAAATATCTTTTCTAAAAATAAATTTCTTTCATCCTTTTCATAAATAGACTCTAAAGCATAACCTTGAATCTAACTTATTTTGATTTATATAAATGCTTTTCAAAAGCCATGAGGAAGCGCAAAACGCATTAATGATTTAAGGAGTTATCTTAACAGAGGTCTACCCTTATTATATAAATGTACAAGGGAAATGTACAAATGAAAAATCGATTTCCGTTGGTCAATTCCCGGAAAGGAATAACGACATGATAATGAAGCAAAACTTATGTTA
This sequence comes from Mytilus trossulus, assembly GCF_036588685.1. Classification (NCBI taxonomy): domain Eukaryota; kingdom Metazoa; phylum Mollusca; class Bivalvia; order Mytilida; family Mytilidae; genus Mytilus; species Mytilus trossulus. The sequence continues at coordinate 62,444,217 of NC_086375.1, forward strand.
GCGTGAGGAAAGGATGTTATAACTAACCATCAAGCCGTTTGATTAGCCAAAATCATGTCAAAGTAAGAACACAAAGAAGGGTTTAATACAGAATTCATAAGTTCAATTAAGTCATATCAAATTGATGCGATGTGTAGACAACATAAGATGTTTTAGTACTAAGTATCGTACTGTAAATTGTCTAATATCTATAACGCTTCATTTGGTTTTGTGATGGTTGACGGCCATATTCATTGAAGAAAAGGTTAACAAGTTGCCTTAAGAGGAAATGTAATATGATACTTCGAAAGACCTGACTCGATGACATTACAATAATTACAGTACATAAATTAAGATCCAAAATCTCTTTGTATACAGAGCTAGATATCAATAAAAATATCATTTATTGGTCCACTAGTCAAGGATATGTCCTTGTTCATATGCTACATAAAAACTTTCCTTCAAATTTTATAGCACGATTGTTTTTAATGTATTTTAAACTTTATATATGTCAAACAATTTATAGAACTCATTAAGAAGTACAACTATATTGTATTGTGAAAATACAACTCATAAATTTTTAAATCACTTAAAAATATCTTTAAAACTGATATCATCAAGATTGTTGTTTTTTTGTTTAATTGACATCATATTTATTATGTTTTGTTTTTTGTTTGTTTGTTTTTTATTTATTTATCAGACAAGCAACATTCCGACGGGAACCAACTGTGCCCCTCTTCTCATCGACTTGTTTTCTTTTACGTTTACATCATTTTTTTACAGATGGTCTTTAAGTGTCTTTCATTTTTACAGAAATTGACTTTGCCTGAACGTGGACCGCGAAGAGGACCATAAAACGTTGACGTAACAGTACTTTTATTCCGTTATCAACACAGAAGCAGGATAATAGGAGACTTTATTTGTAATATATATACTCTATAGACGAAACAACATAAGGTGTATAATAGTTATTTGTATAATAGTGGGCGCAATTCGTGATAGGAATCTTTTCATAATGATTTTCTTTTCTGGTAGTGATATTTTATTGGGAAGTCGTGTTATTTTTACTGATAAACCTTTGTATATCATCTTTTCAATACTTTTCCATTTTCAATACTATGTCGCTAAATGAAAATCAAGATGTCTTATCATGATATTCTAACTTGGGACACGACATGCTCATTCACATTACGGCTGTCTGACTTGTAATTAACAAATTCAAATATATCTTTTAACAGCATGGTAATTTTTTTTTCTTTTCAAAAGAAAGGGGGACATTACATGTGATATCCTGAATAATGGTCTGAATGTTCAACTTTGAGAAGGTCAAGAACTGTACAATCGTAGAATTATTTAAGCTGAAAAGACTGGAATATATTTCGATAATTATGACAAATGCTATTTCTTCTAGAAAATTAATAATCTTTATCACAGCGTGTCAATTACATGTTATTTTTCATTTTGTTATAAATTGTTCAATTATTGACTTCCGGAATAGAGCGTCTTCGATAATATATCACATTAACTACATATTGTTTTGTCAGGAATTTGCATTGCAATACAAGGCGTTATTGAAAACAGAAGACTTTTCAGACACTGAACCCCATTATCTTTAAATTTCCGGGGTTCAAAATTATCAGCCTACTTATTTATATAGATGTTTTAAATTGAAAAAGGTACTAGTAATTACCTTTTCGCTGCGATACATATGGTATTTATGCTAAATCTGAAAGATTTTAGCAAAACATGTGACATATTAAAGCAGTCTAGATACCACTGATAATCAAACTATATGGAACCTCTAATCCTTTCTTTTTATTTCATATTGTTAAAATATTCTATACAATGAGTTGATTGGTTGAGTTTTGGTGTTTGTTTCAGATTCTTTCTGTTTCCCCTTCATATGTCAACTTTAGTCACTACAGATGTGAAGTTCATTCACGCCAAAAGAGAAAATAGTACATTCATTCTGTATCGCTACATAATTTTTAATCGATCCTTAATGAAAATAAATGTAAATATTACCTTTTATTTTAAGCCATTCCTTCAATGCTTTCAAAGAATATTGCACGAAGGCGGATATTTGCTCGGAAACCTTTTGTTTGTTGTCTTTTAAGTTTGCGTACGATATTAAATTTCGTATCTGTTTTAAAGCCATTTAATCCCTGAAATCTATTGTAATAATTTAGTCATCAAACATACCAGTTTATGGTTTTTTCAAACTCATTTTGGAGTTTTTTCTAGAGATGATGTAGTCTGCAAGTGTCATTCCAGTGCAAACATTTCACTTGCAGCTGAAATGTGACACCAAACATATTTCAAATATTGACAAACTTAGACAAAAAATGCATATCCATAGAATTTCGGAAAATATTGGACCCAAACAACAGATCTCCTCTTAAGGATGCCAATCTTTGATCATGACATTTTGTACCTCAAGTGATATAGTCCTTGATCTTGAAAATGCTTATTTTTTTGAAGAAGGATCCAAAATATCGTCCACTTTGAAAATTTCCCTTAAGTCATTAGCGACCAACTTTTATCTTACTGCAAATTTTTGCTACTTAAAAGGAAAAGCTGACAAAATCATTTTGAATCTTTATAACTTATTAGGTATTATATTAACATTTAGAAAATAAATATATATGACAACTTTCTACTTAAACGATGTGTAAACCTAAAAAATTATAAAAGCAAATAAAAGTAAGAAAGAATTGGATTGCATTTCGATCTGTTGAAGTCCCAACAATTTCCTTTTCGATAAAAAAAAAATTAAACTAGTTGAAATAGTAAAAACAAAAAAATAAAATAAATATTTGCGCAAGGTAACAAGCTATATTTGATTAACAATTATTGCATACAAATCATAAAAACGCTCACTGTTTCCTTAAAAACAGCACCTACATGCATGTAACGTTCTTAGTACAAAGTGCACAATAGTAAAAAGACTGTCCAGACAAAACGATTACTTACATCGACCGGATGTCAATTCTGATATCGAAAGATATTAGACATAACGACGTACGTCCCGATGAGATTTGATCTGGTGCTATAATAATGGTTATCCATTTCTGTTTCTGACAAAAATAACGACAAATTTTGTAATATGAAGAGTTTATATATAGATGTGTATTAATAATTCAATCAAATTTGAGGCGAAATGTATATAGTTATTATTCAGTTTTTCATAAAATTAAGTATGGATTTCTAAAAATAGCACTGTATTCCTACATGTAAGAATATTTCCGTTTTTATGATAAAAAAAAATCACAAGGGCTCCAATACCAGCACCCCTCCCCGCCCAACCCAATGCAAACGACAAAATAAGCGTAACATTGTGTTGGCGTATCACTGCCGAATCGTCGTTCTATAGATATAAGCCTATAAGCACGATATCAGATTCTTGCCTTACACAATGTATTCTGAACTTGCAGATGCACAACCAAGCAGCGATAAAACAACTGATTAATTAATATAATGGATTGAAACATTATTTTATGACGAGTAAGGTAATGTTTATCCGATTAAATTGACATTACTTGGCAATGCATCGAGTTAGTTAGTAATTTTATTCATGTTAATTTCTTTTTTGGCGGCCAAAAGACTTTCTGGTTTATGTAATTCTATTTGCCATGAACTTTTAGGAAAATCACATGAGATTGCTTTATTGATTGATTGATTGATTGATTGATTGACAAGGCGTAACTGGTTTGCCAAAAAATATGCTTTTAATGAAGAGAAAAAATTAACAACCGATTACGCATGAAGAGTTCTACAAAGTGAGTAGATCGAGACAAAGAGAGTATCTGGAATTTCATTGACAAGGGCACTAAAAGGGGAAGTTTGTATTCTTAGGGGCTATGCACCAAATTTTACCAATACAGATAAATGAAAATGTAATTGATTTTTTGTATAGCATAATATGCCATTTTTAAATGGAATTTATTACTTTCAATTACCTGATAACAAGTTTCGGGTATTATGTATGCCATTTTAAAAGAAACACTTCTGACCAAACCTAGATTGACAATGGGAATAAGGGTGGTCAAAACTTTTTGTAATTTTCTTTTTGCAGACAGCATGACAAATTCCACAGAAAAAAAGTATAAACAAAAATACCCAGTTCCAAGGTAAATTCAAAACGGGAGAAGTCCATTAAATTTTACAAAATCAAACGTTAAGATTAAATGAAACAAACGGAACGAACGGGAAAAGTACCCTCTTTTTAACTTATAGAGGTGTTATTGCAAACAAAACAACATAGAACATTTTCAAGCAATAACTTAATAACTGTCATTGTTTAGCTAAACAAATGCATTCATCTATTAACAGCAGGTTACATTATTACGCTTTTCACATGTTTAGTGTAGGCATACATCCAATTCGATTAAAATAAATTCAATTGTAAAGAAGAGCTGAACAATTTGATTTTAAAACTATCACGACTGTTGCTATTCTACGACTATAATTTAAGATCGTTATACTTTTACGTTAATTAGATTCATCAGTTAGTGCCTTGCATTCGAAATTTCAATTCGCTATGTTTGGTTTTGCACCTCACACGGTTAGGTTTCAATATCATCAACTCTTCAACTTATTGCTGCAAGGTTTTCAAATTGGATATTTTTATTCAATGTCAAAAATCTAATTTCCAGGGGACGTTTTAATGTTTAAGACAACTGAAAGCACGTGGAAGGATATAAACAACACCTCTGTAAACTGAGGCTTTGGTAATATGAACTGTCGTAATAATGACAGGAAATATCGGGTGTCAAAAATGTTGAATAAATCAAAAATGGTCCACATGAAGTACTGCTTTTGGACAATCACAAGGGAAAATTGAGGTATGAAAAATGAAGATTATAAAAGAAAAATGACTTTTGTTCAGAACGTTTACCAATATTATTAAAATATTTAAAAATATCTCTGAAACATCTAAAACTGTGAACACATTTTGTTCGTCCAGAGATCTCTTCTGAATTAACCATAATCAGGATAGTTCAAAGTCAATAAATCGAAAGCAAAGGGTGTAGCAATACCTGAATACTTGCCGAGCTTTATCATCCAATAGGACTTAAATCGTATAGCCAACGCCATTGAAGCTTAACTGTGAATGTTTCACTGTTATTTTCTTCTTTCTACTTTTTTTATCAACGAAGAAAGTCTGGAATCAATTTCACAAAGAAACTTACGACTATAGAAGTCGCAAGTCATGAACAATTCAGTATACTAACGATCAATATTATGTCTTTTTGTGAACTTCTGAGCTAAAGATACCATTGGTGACTCCCAGCCACCGCCAGCGGTATGAACTTGGTGTTAAAGTGTTGTATAAACCATAGTTAGCATGACAACCATTTTAGTTTAATTCAAATTCTTCATTTAACATTTAACATATGATCCGATTATATAACCCTTCCTTCTCATGTCTTTAATTAAAGTAAGGAAAACGCAAATGTAAGAAAGGGAAATAATTAAGCAATAGATCAATATCATTGTAAACATTTAAATTGAAAATGTAACCACAACAGTTGATAAACTGGTAAACACCATTGATTAATTTACGTTTTAGGAAGTTTAAAATTACGTCATTAATCAAAGAAATAGCGTTAAATGGCATCTGAATTTTGTTAAAGCATTGTAAAATTGAGTCTGTAACTGACAGGCACAACAAAACATTTATACATCCTCAATAAACTCTAAATTTATTGAACATTACAAAGGACAGGACCGTTCGGTATCTTTTCTAATTTTAGGGAAAAAAAGCTACACCATGTTTTGTCTGAAATTATTGCATATTATCAGCAATGTATTTAAAAAATTATACGCATTGCTGAAATAAACGCAGTTGGGTGATAAGTTTCTGTGAATGTTTTTTTTGTAGCTTAGTATAATTTTAGCAGCCAAAACACAACTAGTATATATACATCTATCATGCGATACATGCATGTTTATGTTTAGGAGTGGCGTAAATATCAATAGAAACAAATAAGAAAATAAAGTTAATGAAATTAAGTTCAGTGGCAATAATTTAGTTTTTGTATAGACAGTCATTTATTGATTATACAAAGTTCCAACAATGAAAAAAAACCATACCAAGTACAATGCTTAAGAAAGATAACAACCTAAAATAGACAACAAGTTATTAACTATTCGCTCCTGTGATTTGCATAAAATGTTGCATTTAAAAAATCTAACTAATAAATATGTAATTTGTTAAAACATTGGACCCACTAGCCAAACGGTAAATGCGGGACTCGACTAACAAAAAGATCTTACTAGTAAATACATACAAAAAAGTCACAAGCAATTTATTGTAACAATCATTTTGTTCAATAAACGACTAATATAAACGTATATAATAAGAATAAAAGAGTGTTATTTTATATTTCTAATTAATTTCGCTTTTGATTTGTTAACGAAACGTACGTCCTCAAAGAGTAACGAATTTTTATTTTTATGTCAAACACCTTTATTTTTTCAATCTTACAGAACAATGAGAACTTCTATCAAAGAACATGAATATAGTGTGTCAACGACGAACATTATGTAATGTTAAAACCAAACACTGATGAAACCTACATGTAATTATCTAGTGATACTTATAACTGCAAATGAATGAACAGTCCTATACTTATCTAATAATCCCAATACCAATTGTACGGGTTTGCATTGAAACAAATACCCATTTACATATATTATTACTTTTATTCTTGTTAAACATAATGAAAAGAAGAACTATTGATTTTCTATCTGTTCTGAATGACTAAAAACACACCGCAACACATCCTTTGACGTCACACAAACGTTGTCCCTTACATAAAATTCAGATTTTAAGCCGCCAATGTTGCCAACTTCAAAAGGATTCTGTTTAATACAGCATTATTTTCTTGTATAACCAAGCATTCGTTCTTCCGTAATTTCCATATTATATACTTCTTTACACCAAATGAACATCCTCTTGGCTTTAATACATACATTATAGTCCTGTATTGTTATGATAATTGTATTATAGACTTATTTATTTAACCATAAAAACCTTATTCGTAACCAATACAGAAAAACAGATACATTGTAATTTAGTTCTGTATAGCAGGGTTAAATCTGTATAGTGTCAGTAAGTGAATGTCAAGATAGCAATTAATATTCTTTGGAAAAGAAAAAGTGAGAGACGTATTGTTGGAATTGAGGAGTATGGAAAACTTCTGAATGTGTGTTAAACTCTATACTCATGATACTGTAACTTAAATCTTACGTGTTTGCTACACTAACATTTGCATCTAACGCCATAGAAATCTTACCAATTATAGCATGAATTGAAATTACAATTTACATTATTAATTACCTATAAAGTGCAGGTTCTTTCTATTTTGATAATATGCATGTTGCGTATTAAAATCACAAACAGTTACGACTTTGTTTAAATTGATTGAAATTATACTTAGTGGCAGCATGTCTTTTAATAATCAGTTCATTTGGTAAATTCAGGTAAAATATCATCATACTGCTAATTTGAAAGTTCAATTGACATTTGAATTCTTTATTTGTGAAACACTAAATTCTGTCATCATACTCATTTCAAATTCTTATTAAAGGGAAATAGGATTATCACAACAATCTTAAGCTGGAAAAGATGACACACAACTGTTGTAAGATATATGTATTTTGTAGTTCTGAAAGTATATAATACAGAAACAGCTTCTTATTTTGTTAAAAATGTTTTTCTTTACAATAAATATCGTACGTTTCATACTGAAGATGATTTCAAATGGTAGAGGTCCTGACCTTGCGAGTTTTATGAATAATATACATCGAATATACAAAATAATTGAACAAAATATGCGCAATTTGTATGAAGAAACAAACTTGCTTTGATACGATGAAAGGTTTGTGTGTGCTTGCTTTCTCGATAATAACTATTTATAAGAGCACTTTGGGAAATTTCGTACGACAAGACTGCAATTTTCATCCCATTAGTACTTATCAGGCAAGGAAGACTTATTGTTGTCACTAATAATTTGAATTTTATCAATAATAACTGCATTTAATAATTCCACGTGACCATCCAATGTTTACTCCCGAGATACTGCTGTAAATGACAATGTGTACGATCAAAAACTGAACTTGCGGTTAAGTATCTTACCATACTAAATATCAAGCTTCTACTATTGAACATTTTCTCTTGACAATTACAACAGATAAGAAGATACTAAGTCTTTCGTGAATACTTTTCAAAACTTGTTGTCAATCTTTTGTAAATAAACGGATGAATATCCTATACATTTTTACTCAAATCGATTTGTGAATATTATATTAAAAACGCACAAAAGGTCAATATCATACGTAAGTTTCGGCATAACGAATATTGCAACACGACACAAACATAAACCCATAAAAACGAATCAAATGATACACAAGTGTGCAACTTTAAAACACTAAAATTCACTCAAGACAAATAATGAAATAATATTGATTTAACAGAATTTTCTAAATAAATGCAATCAAAATCAAATGTTTAGATAATGATACCCAAAAATCCTGCAATATTAATAGCAAAACCTTTCTCTGGTTTCCTGACATTGGAATAGTAAAGGTTTTCATAGGAGAAGGCAGTTCACTATAGGTACGCATGGCCTTTTACAATGAGCAAATCCCATAACATATAATTAAGATATCAACGACTCCAACATCACAAAATAAAAAACAACAACAACACACAACAACACCAAAAATCAGCTCAACAGAGAAAACTAGCACCGATTTAGGCAAAACAAACCCAATCACAACAAAAGTAAATCACTGAATTGAAGACTTCTGACTTGGACGAATACATACAGAACGTTACATTGTTAATCATGTTTTTGAACTCAAAACCTATAAAAAAAATTATACTCCTATATACATTTTGTAATCTACATAAAACATTTCCTCACACTCCAATATATCAATTAGATCACATTCAGCAGATTTAATGTAAATATGACATAAAAAGTGTAAGATAAGCATGGCCTTACACATTGCCATACAAGTATCGATAGTATGTTAGATTATAACTGCATAGCAATACGTATTTAGCTATGTTTTAATTTATTGAAAACAAAATCAATGTTTGTACCAATAAAACAATAAATAAATTCAAAGATCTTACTACAATGCCAAATTGATGATCTTGAAGAATAGATTTGTTCAAAAGATAGACAATAGATTTCAAAGGGACATTCATACTCATATGTCGAAAATAAATTTGCTGAAACAACATGGCTTTCAAAAAGGGCAAACAGACTTGTTAAAATGAGTAATAAGTTTACACGGATCATACACTTTACGAGCTCTTCTTCGATGCACACCTTTAAACAGTTTTGCTGAGTAAAAAACATTGAAAAAAATGAAAGCATGAAATGTTGTCTCCTTTGTCTTCAATAGAAGTGTCATTTTGAATATATTCCCGATTTAATTTAAGCTTATTTGACTTGACTTGTCATTTACACTTATACAAATTGGAAACCGCTAAATTATTTAAATTGTAAAACACATAAGGTTGCAACACACTAAGTCGAAATTAGCCTTGAATGGTTAATGAATATCGTTTAATGAGGTCCTGTCTGGTTATACAGCTACATGTAGTATTTTTAATGTTCATATTTAGTATCTTCAATAAATTCCGTGTCAGAAAAGTAAGTTTTCCTGCCTTTTGGAATGAAAAAAAAAGGAAATTTGAAACCATGTGAATTTTTGCAAAACTGTTTAAATCAAGTCGGTTTTCCGTCTAATTCGATTCGACCAAAACTTGGCATACCATGCCACCTCTCATCCTACGTATATACATACAAAAATTGCAATTTCCGTTGAATTCCTTTCATTTTCATTTTTACCTTATTTGTTATAATCATATTGCTGACGATGTAAAACGTGCACAGTAAAATAGTAAAGAGGCTCATAAAATGTGAAACCATACTTCAAAATGAAAACGTATTTGTGATGTATTGTAAAAGACAAATATAAGCCTTGATATTGTAGAGATAAACAAAATGATCAGATGTCTAGATTTTGACTCCATTATCTTGTTTCCATTTATTGTACATCAGAACAAATATAGAATGGTTAATACCAATATTTGTTTAGATCATTGATCGTCTGTAATGTTGGATTTTTCAGTTTACATTTTTTAAGAAGAGTTTGTTATTTGTGCCCAGAAAATGCTTCTTTTTTGTCAAATGATAAGTAGAAGTGTCTTTCTTTCTAAAAGATAAACATTCAAAAGTAAAATTTTAAAGCAATTTTTAGGATGAGATTTTACAATTAGGAAGATTTATATATTTTTTTTTCTCATTAAAAACAGTCCCTGATGATTTCAGTGTCTCTTTGAATAATTACTAAATGAAAGCTGCGCTTAAAAATAAATTAAAAAAACAGAGAGGGAAAGAACTACTATCTTTAATTTACCAAAACGCAAAACTATTTCACTGCATATATTTATTCTCTTTTTAACGAGTTATACAATATAGGTAGAAGCAAGCATTTCATTTACTAATGATTTAGCCCTTTATTATAGTTAAGATATAGCTTTAAAAAACAATCAGAGAATTAAGATTCATAATATAGTATTCTGATGTATGAATGTTAACTGTATATAGATGAAGGAAGATGTGGTATGAGTGCCAATGAGACAATTCGCCATCCACATACCAATTGTATACATGTATTTTGTTTGATGGCCTCAATGAAAATTAGACTAGTTCTAATTGAATCACTCCATTTAAAATTAAAACAATATTATGATTATAAGCAAAACTTATTAAAGTTTTTCCATCCCTGAAATTCAAGTACGTTTTTGACACATATTTATCACGTAGTGCATTAACAGATACGAAACATACTAAATGGCTTACTTTCTCAAATGGACGGATTAAATTAAACTAAATAAGACTAAATAAGACAGTCTATCAATCAATCTGTAATGACTTTTTCAAAGCTTTTTATACAAAATATCTCCTAAAATACTTTTAAGATTATCGTTTTCTGTCTCGTGTTCAGGAGCAGAGAATAATGTTTTAAAAAAAACAATGTTGTCTAAAATTAAAATCTTTTCATTCCGCCTTGGAAACCTGAAGAAATCCATTATAAAGTTGAATGATTCCAACAGATTTATAGGAGATTTGTAAAGGGATTAAAAGATCTATTTCTTTGGGATAGTCAAATTTCACACATGACATATACATGACAATTTCGCTTTAAAATGAAATCGACATCAGTGAAAATGACAGATGATAGATGTTACAACGATACATTTACAAATTATAAAGGTAATTGTGAAACAATGTTTTCTCAAATACTGTAAATTACTCCATGCTGATTTCCATTTGAAATATTATAGATCTATTTAATGTGGACTTTCGTTCCACTTCACAAATAGAAAAAGAAGCTTTTATTCTAAATCTCCAATGTTCTGGGTGAACTGAGCTTGCGTATTATGACTGCATTGAAATGGAAGTTACAACTGGGATAGCAATATTCAAGGGTAAACATTTCAATAAAGATATGAAAAAGGTTATTCATAATTACATTTATATCATAACCTGAGCAAAACAAACCGATCCTATTTCTGTTAGTACCAAAAGAGGTCGAAAGTGTTTGTTGTTTTTAAAGTTACAAAATAATCTTCCATCACTTACGTTTTTACCTAATTATATACATTTTAGATGTATTTGATCAATGCTTCTAGAAAGGCACGGAAATGTAATCTGACATTCCGTTAGTCGAACCTAAACTGGAGAGATAATTAATTTACCGAACCTATTTAACAAAATCTACGTTGTCAGAGAACTTTTCCATACCAAAATCTAGAGAAAGAAAAAATGCGAGTAGAACGCCTGCCTATGAAGATTCCAATTACATGTAGGTTTACGTAAGCGCTTTTGTTGTTTTTATTGGGATTTAAAATATGTTTTAGATCGGATACCAATAGAGGATTACTATCAATGAATCAGCTACTGGGTGACTCAATACAAATTTATTAGACATCAGAATAGAAAGATGTCACCCTTAGTTGTATATAAAGCCCTTTACATATAGAGTAAACTCACAATTTAGTAGTAAATGGCAAGCATAGGCGATTCCAGATGTTACATCAGCACTGAATTTCTCAATGAACAAAATGTACAGAGACATCTCATTATGCATAGCATTTTCTTGACTGTCTTTGCCTGTTTGTCATTTTCCTTTTTGACTATGTTATTGTCTGTTTTTGTATTGTTTAGTATTTTATATTATCTCGTTTAGCATTTGGTAACCGCCAAGCAACTGACAGACGGAGAACAACAATAAAAATATTGTTCTTGAAAAAATTGTATTTCCAAGTATTTTTAGACATCGGAGAATAAAAAAAAAAATCTTACTTGCAGTTCATAACACAATCTGTCATATGGTCTCATAGGGGGTCACCACGTGACGGCGTTAAACTAATCACAACGTGATAATTTACCATCGGTGCGATAATCTGTCATATGTCTTCCAAATTAAGCTAGTGAATTGCTACTGCTTTAAAAGGCAACGGTATGTAACCTCTGAATAGTCTGAGAATGACCATCGAATTAATAAGAAGGTGTTAGATAGAACCAACAAACAACAAAGACCAAAGGACATGGATACAAAAACGCAGGTCACCTTATGGCCTTCAAGAATGAGTAAAATAACCCTTAGAGTGTATTTAGTAAGTGATTGAAATCTCTGGGATGACAAAATGGGATACAAATCAAACGGATTATACCGAACATTATAAAGGAAAGCAATCATGGACAACTTGAACAGACAGTAAATCAATCCTAGTATCGGACCCAGATTTTTCAACTGAAAGTCAATTTTAAATGTCAGAAATTATTTAAGAAAAAAAGTAATGTCTTGGTGTTATTGGATATAGGTACAACTCATAGTTTTTACCTAACTAGATGCACAGTTCAGCAAATTATGTCTCTCTAGCGATATTCGAGTCCAATATATTCGAAAGTTCAAAACTTGAAGCACTGAGCTGATAAAACCATTATGCTTTTTTTGTTTAACTTTTAGCTTTTTAGACAAGAATATTTATGATATATAAATATAAAGATGCATGCCATCATACATTTCATGCATTGTCCTACTCCTACTACAACATTTTTTAATATCTTCAAGTTCCATTGTGATTTACTATATATACACGCTAGATGTCGTTTTTTGCATCGTTTAGTCCCATTCTCAATGACGTATACATCAATACTCCCTCTATTCATATAAAAATGTTTAAAAAAAACTTGAAAACAAATGACTAACACCCACCACTTACATTAAAAAGTTAGTTAATTGCTTAAGTGACGATGTTACGGGAAATTTGAAAAGAGTAAAAGGGAGGGGGTGGAGTAAACAAGAACATCAAATCGTTCGATCACTGTTTAATTGATCTAAAAAGGAACAAAGCAATCTTGGGAGTAATTGACGCAGAGGCTGGAGATTTTAACACGTACACTCAGTTTTTCAAAATGTTTTAAACTCGCATCAGGTATATATTGGTTTTGTCATGCAACCTGTCACGTAATTGTCAAACTTATATCCGTCAATGTTATGAACCATATCAACACAAACATAGATTTTGAGTCCATAACCCATGTAAAGCTCGAATTAAGTAAAATTATACTGCTGTACCCTGATTTCATCATTAATCACTCCTCGCAACTTTGTTTTGTTCACAGGGAATATTGCGGATATTGGCTTCTCACCCCTGGAAAGTTAACCAATCAAATTTTACAATTAGCTGAGATACTTTCGCTCATGTCAGTCCATTTTCAGTATATACCACAACGTCTGATGTAATGACATTATAACTGAACAAGACTAACTTTGACATCATTTATATGTGTGGTATGCGTCAATCTTAGGGAAAACAACATTGTTTTATACCAAAAATTAGTATTTAACATTAAATGAATCGTTTTAAACTGTTAAAATCTGTGTTGCGTTTCCTTTCTTTCAGTTTATACTACAACGATGTCGTTAAAATACATTTCTGGTTGGACAAGAGATAAAATATTAAGGATGTACACCTCTGAGGAGCCAAAAAATTTACCATGCTGTCAATTTTGTATTTTTGTGATATTTTCAGTTTTAAGAACAAAATGCATATTATTTCAACTTTTTTGTTATAAATGATTAAAAAAAAAACATATCTAAGATATTTGAAAAGAAATTTCAAAATATTATGGGATGTACATGATTCTTGTAAAATCATTTTTTGTATCCCTAACCCATTTTATCAAAATTTTGGCTAGAAATACTGACTTGATTGGTTGTAAAATTTGAAAACTGGATTACTCAAAAACCATTCATTGTAAATACACAATTTTTTCACAGAGTTAGGTTTGATTATAATATTTTTAAAATTCATTGATATTTTCCACTTGTATCACATGTTTTCGAAATTATTCAAGAACGAGATTTCAACGAGACTGAACGAGACTGAAAAGTCAGAAAAATACACCCTTAAAAGCTGTTATAATGAATATTACAGTACCACTATCAGAGCTCAAATATATATTCCTTTTTGCAGTTCATGTATTTCAATAATATGCATTGGAATTGTAAAATAAATATCCCAAACTTATATGTGTTCAAAATAGAATTTTACTCATAATATCTGCATGCTAGTGTTTAATGTTCCATAACCCAAAACAAAAGGGACAATTTATAAATTATCTATAATCCTTATCATGATCGTTTGATATTGTTTATTTTTTTCGTAATATTATTTAAAAATCATCACAAAAATGAAACACTTAAGAACTCTGAACCTAGATAGAAGTATATATAGTCAGAGCAAACAAATGTGCATCTCTTAACACTTAAGATTACTTTTCTAGAATGGACAATTATTCCACACTTCGAGTGTTCAGTGAAGTTTATTTTTCTTATCTAAAAAAAAGTACAAATAAAATACATCTAAAACAAAGGTCGAATATGTATTCTGAAAAATTCTGATTGTTTAAAGTAAACGGTTTTATAAAAATAAAAAATGAAAAAAATGAATAAGTATATATCTTAAATTCAGTTACAAACATGACCCTAACTATAAGGTCATAATTATCAAAAAAATACTTGTTAAATTTTTCACTAGTCTTTCGATATCCATATGAATGCACCAAACATCTCATCTTCATTTGGAATTAGCTAGTTGCAAGTTACATATACATTGGTGTGGGTGATCAGTCAGAAAAGAGGATAATATTATTTCTCATTCAATAATATCCCACTGTTATTCTGTTGAGACCAGTACATATTTTCATGGTTATTAAATATTTCATGAGGTAAATTCAAGTTAATAGCCATGTCTTTAACGTAATTAAATATTTAGAAGGAACAACTTTCCGCAAGGCAAATTCACACCAAAGAGCAGTGATGTAGTTGCTGTGGCAAATGGAAGTGAAAACGATCTCTTATATTTCTATTCTTTAGGGTGAACAGTAGAAATGACAATTTATTGAATAATTGGTAGAGATCTGATATTGCTCGAAGAATAGTTTTATCGCCATATGGAGTTACTAATTGTTTTTGAGAATGGTAAGTTAGTAACCGTAAACTAATTCTGATCCTAGCTCTAAAACATTATTTTTATCGATCTACTTATAATCTCTTGTCAGCTTTAAATAAAAGCTTTCATACCTCCATAAAATGATGATAAATGTAGAAAAAAATCAGATGAGAACTTCCGGAACATTACTGGAAATACGACGATTTAGATTCTTGTTTTAAAACTTAATTCATCAGAGCTTTTAAACAAAAAAGGTAAACAATACAAATAGCCAGAAAATCGTTTAATCATTCAAAAATTTCAATTAATATCTGGATTTTCGCGAAAAATATCTCTCTGTAAATTGCTTGTATATTAACTACATTACCTCAAGTATTAAACGGGTGAAAGTTTAGCGATTAGATTGATCTGCAACTTAAATCTGATTTTATAGGAACATGATATATAATGATATTTGAACTGCCAATATAACGCTACCCATCATGGCTATGGCATTAAAGTAGCAATTTGAATCTGATTTTACAAGAATTAAAATATTCCAATATTGAATTCCGTAATTAATTTATACTCCACCTATTACTTTGCTTTATGCAAATACATAAGGTATTCTAAAACCGCAATTTAAGATCATAGCTGTTTTAAAATTTAGTTATGATCTATGATACTACTGCACAGAACAATTAATTTAAGAACTATGAATTTCTAAGTATCTTCTCGTCTCCAGAGAAATTTGTTGAATCATTGACAATGAATTCGATACGATTAATTTAAACCAAAATGAATCCCTGGTCGACTAAAAAGTGCATTTAATTTCATTGCTTCAAATATTTATGGACAAAATTCCATAAAGTTCTAATTGACAAGAAAAAGACTTTATCATACTACGTTTGTATATGAGTGTATCTGAAATGTTGTGCCATGGCTTCATTTAACAATTATCAGAATATGACCATATTTTTATATCATGTGAACACATTAGTTTCTACGGGTATATAACAAATGTACAAAGTTTAGCATACAAACATCTACTTGTTCATGCAACCTACCTTTTGATACAAAGTCTGTAAAATATATAGAAATGTTTATCCTCGGAAACTTAAAAGCTTGTTTTAACAGTGTATCCAAAACAGAAATTTTCTTCTAAATATTTTTTTTTTATCCTTTTTTAGAATTAGTATTATTTTCTCCGGAAAAGAAGAAGTTCTGTATTTTCCCCGTCTTTCTTTTTCTTCGTCGCTTATTTGGTTCTCACAGAGTAATTTATGAAAGACAACTCCATATACGTACAGCAGCAATCGCCTACACTGAGAGATTATGAATTATAAATGTAACCGCCCAGTCAAGCTTGATGGATGTCCACTGAGGAAAGTGTAGTGAAATGCCTACTCGATATTGTAATTGTGTTAATTTATCGTTAAAATTCAATCGCATACAAGATATTGAATATGATAGACAAATCATTCACGTTTACCTTTTATTTACTGATTGAATAGATATTTTATTTATTGGCAATAATTTGATCCTATTGGATAATAAAAAAAGTAAGATTTCTGAGAATAATGAAATGAGATGATCTTACCATTACGGAACAAAATTAATAAAAATGGTTACGGAAGCTACTATATACTTTATCATATGACTGAGAGGCAGAATTGATAAGTTAATATATCACAGCGAGTGTTCACCTAGGGTTATTAGTTTACTACACGACATACTGTATATTACTATAATGCAAAATTGTTAATTATACTTCTATGGTTTATGTAACAGGAATGCCGCATAATTATACCTTATCCTGGAAAATAAAATATACGTTTTGCATAAAAGTACAATGCAACCAGATAATTTCTATTGTTATTTGAAAATTACTTAGACGATTAATAATAAATACATGTAATTAATATGCCCTTCCTTCTGAGGCGCAGCAGTGCATAAGACAATAAAAAAGTGTTATGAAACGCTTGTTAATATATAAAAAAGTGCATTATGTTAAGAAAATGAGAAAGTTAATGTTCAGTTTCATTTAAGGGCAAACGGATAACAGTCACCATAAAGTAGTATTCAAATGAGATACGACTTTAAAAAAAGATTGAAAAATAAGTGTACACTTTTCAAAAAAAGTTTCGACAATTTCGTGATTTCCAAAATGAGAACAAAGTTCAGTGTGTGTAACACACATTGACTTTAAAATGATATACACGTTTGACGCAATGTTTATATTGCTGTGCATTAAATAGAATATGTATGATTAGTTCTCATCCCTCCCAATTTTATTTAACAAAAGTAGATCATACATGTAAAATGGTTGGGGAAGAAAACCCACAAATATGACGTATATATATATTGTATGTTTTCCGTTTCCGTGTAGAAATATTCATAATTATGCATTGTATGTTTAGAAAATAATGTACATAGTTAAACTTCAAGATTATTAAGAGAAACATATTTGAAATACGAAGAAAAGGGGATGTGAAAATATTTAATCTGAAGGAAGTGTATTTTAAATGCATTAAACTCTTACCGTTTTAAACAACAAGAATATATAATATATTAAACGTAAAAACATCGAAAACAGTTGTCCGAATGTCCGAATCGTTTTTGTTCATATTGCGTTAATATCATAACATTAGTGGTATACTATTTTAACCATCCACACATTGTTTAGATATAAGGCGTTTAGATCTATGCATCAAGGGGTTTTAGGGTCCAAGTACACAGAACCAAACTACATGTCTTCCATTTCAGCTCCTTATTGTAGCTTGTCAAACAGGCATGTAACCCGGAATTGTTTTCTCTCAATCAATTTATGACCTTTGAACACCAGTATACTACTACCTTTATTTAAATATATATATATTTTTATTTTGATAAAATTTACATTTGGCTTGTTTTCTTTAAAAACAACAATAACAAACAAACAAAAACAAAGGTAAGTCAGTAACTATCAATCAATTATCCAAACCCCATTCAAACAACTACAACAACCAAATAAGAAATTATATTCAGTCAATTAGACCATAACATCATGCCTGCGCTAGAAATTAATTGCCAAAATTATGACGAAATATGCCCCCAAAAAGTCAATCACAAAAATATCGAACGCCGAAGAAAATTCACAATCAACTGGCAAAATCAAAAGCATGAACACATCAAACAAATGGAAATCATCTATCATATTCCTGCATTGGTACGGATATTTTCTGGTTGGATTAAACCTGGTTTTAAAACTAGCTAACCCTCTCACCAGTATGACACTCGCATAACATTCCATTTTGAACAGAATTCTGGAATCAATTGTTACCTGTAATCTATACGATTATACTTATACACATAAAATGTAATACTGCTTTAAACGTAAATTTGTTTATTTCATTTAAAATTATTCTGAATAGTTAAAGAAATTATACAATTAGAAAAATTGAATAACATTGTCTCCATCTATAAAATCACACTGCGTTTTAGGGCTTTACATTCTAAACGTAGACGATTTTGATTCGATATTAAAAGTTTGCATTTGAAGTATATAGCTCCAAATAGATACGATATCACAAAAGCTTGCATTTCATATCATCATAATTTCACTGATAGAGGGTTTCTGTTGACAAGGAATCTATTAAAGCAAAAGTTCCAAGTGGTAAAGTTGAAATCATCCATGCGAAAATTTTATAGATGTCATCACGAGTTGGAAGACCGTTATGAAATATCTGTTCCACAGATGCCGACAGTTATGTATTCACATTCCCATCCTCTTATCCAAGGTTTGTACACGACAGATGCCACATGTAGATGAGGATGTTCTTTCTCATACAATTTACTTCAGACCATTCCCTGAGTTTTAAAGGCGGGTTCATGTTGCTAAGCCTTTAGTAGTCTATGTTGTGTTTTGTAGACAGGTTTTTTGTTAGTCTCTCGATCAATTTATTGCTTTAACCATAACATTGTCAGTTTGTTTTTGACTTATGAGTTTGAATATCACATTGGTATTGTTCTCTTTTTGATAATTGCACCGATGCAAATCCTTCATTAAAATGGATTAGTTTTCATCCTCATATAAAAATGCACAGCTTTAATTTTGATATATTTAGTTTTTTGTTCAATTCTTTGCTTCTTTCCATTTTTAAAAGAGCGAAAATTTGTCATAACATCAAAATTGCGGCTTCAATCATCTTTTGGGTGCATAAGTTACAAGTCAGTGGCTCAATTTGAGGTTCATGAGTCAATGCCTAAGCACAAAATCAAAGATCGCAGTAGTTTCATTTCGGCCCCTAGTAAGTATTTTACAACTAAAATTTCATTGCACTAACTAGTTCCTTATTTACTAGCAAGGAAATGGTAGGTAACTTTTGAAATAAAAGCAAACCATACACAAATAGTAGAATTAACGTTTGTGGAGTGTAAAAAAATCATGACTTATTTTAAATTAATTACATGGCTTTGATGTTTCTTCACTGTTTTTACACTTAACAATCTTATCAAACGAAAGTAAAACAACATGAAGGGAAAATGGTCTTACTTCATACCCCTAGAATTTACAAAAAGGTATAAAATATCTCTCTTGAGAATATACAAATGTTATTAGGGTTTTTGTCAAAATCCATAGTAATATCAACATATATTTGTTTTTAATTTCAGGAGAATTGATGATGGTCACTACTGTATACTGCAGTAACGTACATTCACAGAAAAGTTGTACTTTTTAATTAAAATAACTCATGTTATCAGAATCAGTTATCCTATGAGGACGCGGTGCGAGTATAAGATCATCACAATGCCCGTATTTTAAACATGCATCCTTATGACAATCCTGATGTAATTTCCTACACACATTTTTTATTTGCGCTGCAATCATTCAATGAATTGGTATATAAACACCAGGAAACGGAACAATACTATTATACGTCATAACTTTAACCTATTAACCTCATGATATATTTTCATAAATAAAATCGGGAGTGACGAGAACTCCTCGTGCATTTCTATTGTATGCACAGCAACATGAACATGGCCTCATACACGTATATCATTTTAATTTCAATACTTGTTACACCCGCATTCCTCATTTTATAAATGAACGATTTGCTCGTTGCAATAACAGCAGAATTAGTTGAAATTTATTTTACATATGTGTTATGTATTTTAAGTATTTGGTCAAAAGTGTTAATTTGATTTGAACTGGTCCGTGCATTTTCTTTCTTTTCTTGTCGTGTATTAAAAAAGTATTATTAGAAGTTACAGTACATGTGTTCCGTATTGTTTCTAAACTAGATTAATTATGAAAAAACGAAATGAAATTTGACTTCCTTGTGCTGGGAAGTTTAATACGATTAGAAATTCAAGACATGGATAATGCTATCTGGTACGGCTTTAATGCAAGGTGCAAAAGATTTAAAAAAATAACCATTTATCTAAAAGGATTAACTGTTTTTATATCTAGCTGTTAACATGATTTCTTGTGGACAATTCAGGTGTTCAGTTTTTGCTGGTGTATTTACACAATTAAGTTTTTACAACATTTTAATATAAGTTAGGTTGTGTATGATTATTATAGAGTATAGATGTAATACAATCATAATTGTTCAATCCCTTCTAATGTCCTTGCAAAAGTATTAGCATAAGAAAATTACCTACCCAATTGTATTGTTTTTTGTTCTCTTTGAAATGTGAACCCACACGTAGTTCAATCTGGAAAAATTATAGTTCTCAAAACAAAGTATGAATGGTTTTGCTCAATTTTTGCAAGTTTATGTGTCTTGAATTACAACGATTATAAATGCAATGAATTAACATACTTTATATGGTCCTTTTAAAGCTCTTTGTTTTGTTTTCCATCTTGAGCTGCTCTTTTTCAGATACCATAGTCAATGTGAATGGAATGTTTCTTTATAAGTTCTTACTACAATTTTAATTTTTGCTCTGACTCAATATTCAATATAATTGCAAAGACATTCATTATAGAAGACATTTAAAAACATATTCTAATTAGAAACCAGACAACGTAAGAAGTTATGCATTGTTCGTATGATCCTACATAGATACTCTATCATACCAATCATTTTAGTGTCTATTCTTAATTCCAGTTGACCATCCCCAGCGAAGGATATAGTGTAATTATAAATCAATAAAGCGATCAACCTCAAATTAATAACGATGGCTTAATTAAACATGCCATATTTGGGCTTTAAAGTCCTAACCAACGAAATTTGCATTCCATAATTTTTTTAAAATAAAATCTAATTCAAAGAAGCTTTATTTTTTTGGTGTTTGATTTCTATATGAAGGATAATCCCTAAATATGAAAATTATATTTAAATTAAAATAATAAGGCAGTCTGTTACAATGATTGAACCTTCTACGAGACAATTTTTAAATGCATTTCAACAGTAGATATCGCAATTATTCACCGATATACGAGGATACTCAAACATTAGAACAAATAAAAACAAGATACAATTATCCTCGTGTTTTATGATTCAGTTGAAGAAACTGACTTAAATTTTCTAAATACTTTTGCCATGCTTCAACTTTATGAACGGTATCATTTCAATGCAATCTGCTGAAAGTGCCAAACATAGCACAACTAGGATATATTGTTAATATTATTTGACTGAGTGGTAGTCTTTTGAAAATGTAAAAAGAAATGAAAGCAATGCATTCACTATCAGGATTTCCTGACTGAAGGCTATTACTCATTCAACCAAGAGTTCCAAGTGGTGAAGTTGAAATCACTCCTTCGAAAACTTTACGAACGCCAGCACAAGCAGGTTACCGTTATGGAGTATCTGTTTCACAAATGACGACAGATATGTTCTAGTTGTTGTATATTTAAATCCCGTTACTTTTTCGAATTTGACCTGCCACATATAGAGCATGATATTCTTAGCCCTCAAGAGCACATGGAATCACCCAAGTTTTTTTTGGTGGGTTCTTCTGCTTAGTCTTATGTTTTTTTATCTGTTTTGTAGACTGTTAGTTGTCTTCTAATTCGTTCTCAACTAATGAGTTTGACAACCCTTTTGGTATCGCTCACCTCTCTAAAGTAAACATATTGACTTCAACATGTTGCTACATCTAAGTAATATCACACATAACGTTTGTGTTTCTGATTTTATCATTGTTTGTTTGTCCTTTTTTCTAATAATTTGAGCTGAAGATTGATAAATTCGACTTTTTTGGGTTTTTTTCAAGATAAAAGCTGTTATCATACCTTTTCCTTTCCTTTTGAACGAAGAAACCTGAGTTCACACTGTCTTTCCTATACAAGTCTTACTATAATCATATTAAATTTATTTTTACCCATCTGAATACTCTTGCATGACTATTATCTAGTTTTGTGAATTAATTCCGGTAGATTTAATTAGTTCGTTCCGTTCCAAGATGTATTAATTTCAAAGTCGAGGGATCTTCTTTTTATAAAATTGAAAAATTGAATAAAAATTGTAATTGATAGCGTGACAACGGTAATGAATAAGAAAAAATCTTTTGATGAGAAAAAATCTTTTGTTAGAAACAACAACGATTTTTATATAATATATATAGTATCCGGATTTATTAACCATGAACTTAGGAAAAAGATGCTAAAGCTCAGACAAAAATACAACAGCTCTTTGAACTGTACAGTGGATCAAAAAAATGCCTCATTCGTGATTAAGTCCTTATCAAGGTAAGGGCCCGTTTATACTTTGGATCGAACATAACCTTTTTCTCCGATAGTCGACAACCGCTGTTTATGTTACAACATATTCCCGTTCATTTTACAATTTCCTACTGACAACATTTTAGCGTTTCTTTAATTACAGAAAAAGCACAATGGTTTATAACACGTGTTTCAATATAACTACAACAACGATTAAAAATCATTAACGAAAAATGAAATATCTATCTTATAAAACTAAAATAAAATATGCCTGTTATAGCTGAAAAAATATTGATATCTAGAATTGTCATCTAGTTAAAACTATCGACCGAACTTTTATTATCAAAAATAAAGTAGCCTTTGTTGAGATAACGTGCTGTTATGAGAGCTCCCGAAAATTGTGAATATTATTCAAATTGCTTCACTATGATCACTAACTAATAGTTATATTTTGAAGACAAATGCCTTTTCTTTAATTTTTTTATCATTAAAATTATTTTCATGCTTTTATACTGATTAAAGTCATTGTCTGGTTAACTGTTAAACGAAGTTGAAAAGTTCAATAAAATACTATTTGTATTATATAATAAAAATAAAAATACTCATTGTACAATGCAATAAAACAATAGCATTTTGGAGCTTATAATATTTATTTCTTAGGATCATCCTGAGATCATTATATGTTTTGCTTATTGTTGTAGTCCCTACGGTGGCTACTGTTAATTTTTATGTCATTTGGTTTCTTGTGAAAAGTTGTCTTATAGGCAATCATATCGTATCATTTTTGAATTATTATATTTGTTTTGAAATAAGAAAGATGGACCAATAAACTCAAGTCCGTTTATTCTGGGCGATTAATTAGCAAAATAGCTACGTTTAACTCTTAATTGAAGCACTATCATATCAAGTTTTTCATGATTTTTGCGATGGAAGAAAAAGAGTACATTCCTTTATCCCTTTAATCTTGATGGTTGGTTCATGTTTCCTTACATCTCCGATTAATCTTATTATCATGATTACTTTATAAATAAAGAAGGTATTGCCGTACACGTGATACCCATTCGGCTTAATACTTTTGGCTCTGGTTAACACTTTTAGCGTCATAAAAGATTTGAAGACACCTGCTATGTTAGCAAAGATATAGGTCGCTAAAACCTGATATGATCCTGAGACGAAATCTTTTGTACACGAACGAAAGTTAAAGTGTACAAGGGTTATCATTAACAGTATAAAAATTTACACAAGAATAAAAGCTTATTGATTTTTTTTATTATTGTCTAGTTGAAAATTGTCACGCGTGTACAGTACGAGGGCTGATTTACAAAATTTCAATAGAAAAAGGTGGTATGTTTAGACTGCTACCGGAAAAAGGGATACTGGACAAAAATAGAAATTAGCATGTAACAGGTCACCGACGAATCCTGCATCTTGAAAGGATTTCTTTACGAACAAAAAACATTACAGTTTCCTCTAAACAGGCTTTTGATTTAGCATTCTTAATTTTGAAGTCACGAAATTGCATATTTTCATAGTATGCAACTTCAGAGGAACGAGCTCTTTGGCATGGGACTAGAGAAGTACACTTTACCATATCAAATCTTACTTATTTATTGTACTGACACGTTCCATGACAAAATTGTCACTGGACATTAAACAACCAAAAATCAATTGATAATTCTGCAATCTTACTTACTAGTATTTAACGCTTAAAAGTTGGAATATCAGCACTATTTTCACATATATACAAAGGTATAATATATTCGCATCAATTGAATACAATTTTCCTTGATAAAACTTTTACAAACAGTTTATTTTGGTAAGAAATCACAGTAGATACTATCTTTTAAGATCTATCTATAATGGTTTCAAGAAAAACTGCTAGACTCAGTATTATAATCTTCCTCAACACGGTCGGAAAGGTTGTCCTGCGAGAGAATGTTCTGTCCTGAATGTCCTAATTTTGTGCTGGTACGATTGAAAACAACAATTGTGTCGGTTACTCTTTCACAACTAACCTATATGTAATTATGATTTAAGTCTCTGATGCATACTGTTTTTTAAGTGTTTTTGGCTTTTAAGATGTACCATCTTTGATGAATATTTGGTACGACGATAGGTTTTCACTTCCGTGAACAACAAATGTGTTGATTTTGTTTTTAAAAAAACAACCTTGTTTGCTTCCATACATCAAAAAAAAGTAAAATCACAAAAATACTGAACTCAGAGGAAAATCAATTTGGAAAGTCCATAATCACATGGCAAAATCAAAAAACAAAAAGCATAAAAAACGAATGGACAAGAACTGTCATATTCCTGACTTGGTACAGGCATTTTCAAAAGTAGAAAATGGTGGATTATCCTACTTGAGTTTACCTGTGCACATAGTTTTATTTGACGCCGTTTTGTCCCTTGTTAGAGGTTATTTTTCTTACACTGATCCTACATTTTGTTTTCATTAATACCCGTAACATCTATGAATGAAGGCACAAACGTTTTGAAATGTGGAAAGTTGAGTTAAACATAAAAAATCAGTCTATATTTAGGAGGGCAACAGTAGTTAATATTTGAACTCGTGAATCCAATATTGGAATTGACAAATAGAATAAATCGTAGCGCCAGGATAGGCATATTCGCGATTTTCGCATTGAATGTTCTAATATGAACAAAAAGTCTCTGATGAAATGAGACACAGATCAAAGTAAAAAGGAACAACAGTTTCAATATCGTTTAAAATGTAGATTCATTTTTTTTTAAAATTAGCACGTAATATACTTTCGCAGAACATCCTTACCAACCGTATTTGAAGTGGTGAAAATGAGATGTTAAAGATTTTAATTGCGTATATGTTGGGGCGTCGTAGACAAAGTCACATTTATTCTTATTTATTTCAATATGTTTTATATTGTTCATAATATCTACCGTAGGGTGAATAATAGCGCAAATTTCTCAAAACAGTTATTTCTGGTTGGCCTTCTGTATCTTGCAAGACAATTGAAGCTGTTTTTGATAATGGAAACCTGTTTGGATGTTTGAAATGTATAGATACGCAACAACGTCGTACATAACAAACTAAGTAGGAAATATTTGGTAAAAATGTATTAATTTTCAACATGTTGTTCAAATCTTATAGTACGTACCTTTCAAGATTTGGAATCACTTATTTTCAATGACAAAACAACGACCGGGCTTTTTCAGATCTGATTTTTTTAAGTACACTGACAATTGTAAGATGATAACAACAATAACACAATTTCAAACTAATGTGTGTTGTTTCAGTCAACACACCCTGTTTACCAGTTTAGACTAATAATTAAATAGTTAAAATTTAATAATCGGCTTACACAGCAATGGAAGGAAAGCATGTCAACATGAAGTTTGAACATTAAGCTGTTGGAATCTTAATTAACGCAAAAGCATTGAAGACATTTGAATCTTGAGGTGTGCAGTCAGAATGTGCACTACGTTAACACTTAGTTAATTATTTTACACAAAACTTTGAAAGCAATAACATTAGTTTGGTTTAAATCGGATTATTAATTTCAGAACAGGAGATCTCTGAAAAGGTTTTAGATAAATAGAAAAATAATAATTAAAATCGTCATTAAAGGGCAATAACTCCTGCAGGAGTCGTCAAATGTTTCGGTCTTTAAACAGTTTTGTTGATCTTGTATTGGTGATAATTTTGCATTTACAATTTCTATCTGTCTAGTATTGGTTATCAGTTGCACAATATAACTGTATACAAGTTAATCCATTAAAACACGCACAAAGAACCTTAAGGGCGACAGTAGTTTTCCGATGTTCAAATCTAAAAAGTCGATTTAAAAGAGAAAATCAAACAAAAACTAAGAAACATGATACAGAACGGCGGTACAAGATTCGTCGACTGGGTAAGAGTCTTCTGTTTTGCATGCTTCATCACCCATACGAATTAACACTCAGTCAAAATTTCATTATCAGGAAAAGTACACAATCGGGTTGATTACCAATTAGAACACTAACTAAGACCGCAAAGTCGCTAAATAATGGTAACACAGACACATCGTATCGTTCAACTTGTTATGGTGACCATACAAACGGATTTAGTTTTGATTTCAGTCGGTCTTCCTCATTACTCTGTAAGAGCTGTTCTGTGTTAGGAGCAATCACATATTATTGAAATTGTAAAGTGTGGATATGCAAGAGCAATGTATTAACTGATATATGTTAAAGGTAATCCGAAGGAGCGGAGGATATTTTACTTCTGAGATATTGGTAGTTAACAGTTGGAATATTGAAATCATCACGTTTTTCATTGGTTCCAGAAAGTCATCAATCTGTGTCATTTTCGAGGATATGATTAAGATGTGTCGCGAACCTTCTAATTTCGTAATATACTTTATTTTAAGGTCACTTCTATGTATAAGATTGAAGCACTTACTAGTGTTGCTTATTGCGTGGTGCATTGTCCTTGAGAAGGTTATATATGCATTCAGCGTACAAAACAGATAGGCAAGAAGTGGTGCACATAATATATTCATAATGATGGGAATATGAGATAATAACTAACCAAACTCAACAAATAGGTTGGCGATAAAAAGTTTTTGATTTTAATGGTATCATATGCGGTGTGTTTGTTTTGGGAATCAACGTGGTTATTTCTGTCTTGTGTTCAAGGATTTTACGTTAAAATCTTAATTATTAGTCAAATGAGAGTTGAAATGACTTCACTGAAATACTATTTGCAATAACGAGGAACTTCAGTGAAATAAGGGATGAATTAAATGATTTTTTTGCAGGAAGCCAAGGAATCCAAAAACCAATGTGTGATAAAAATTCCAAATCCACATATGTTTACAATTGACAATAAAAAATAAATTCCAGGACAAAAGTAGGCAATTATAAAATCATATCCGTCGCAGAATTGTCACGCAGAAAATAAACTCATAATAGATACAAGTACTCAATTTTGTATATAAGAAGTGTTTTTTTCACCATAAGGATAACACAAGTATTTTATAAAATGTCATCAATATGGTAATGGATAGGATTTTTGTCCGTTTTTGCATCGCTTATTTTTCTAAATTGCAATATTAGTTATCCTTATTAAAACTATAACATTCTTTTTTTCTATTTCATTTCAGTTGTACGTTTCACACCATTTGAGAAACAATTCTTCAAAGCAGTAATTGGCTGGCAAGTTTCATTATTACTTTCACACGTGGGAAAGTTTCAATTTTGGACATTTTTAGGTCAACTCGCCTACTCGAACGCCAAATCATGTGTGGTTAATGGATGTGATTGGCCTTGTTACTGGTTTGCAGGATATATATAAGTAAGACAAACGTAAAAATAAAACAAAAAGTTATTTTGATCTTTTCATTGTGAAATGGACATTATATCAGTTATTATGGTCGACAAGTCGAGTTAGTTTGCTTTCATATAACATGAATCATTAAGAATGTATTAGCTCATTTATCTTTAGCATCTGAGGGACGTAAAGATTTTCTGTATAACAATATCAAAATTGTTTATAAAACTATAAGCTATAATTTTTTTGCAGTGAATATTTATCTTTGTAGATTACAACTTTATGAACCGTAAATACAAAGCCGAACAAATTGGGGCGGGACAAGCACTTTTTTTGTGGAAATATTTGGATGGGCCAGATTTTTTTTTTAATATGTAAAGTGGATGGGCCAGAACCTGTTTTATAGGTGCGTAGTAAATTCCTTTTGAAGGCACACAAAACATAGTCTCAACAATAATTCTCAGTTTCGGCTAAATCCAGATAGTCATCTTTTGATTTTTTTTAGAACTTTTTCTAATCAACTTTGATTTTCATATAACTCTAACATTTTCTCATTTATATATTGATCTTACAAAATGCCAGGTTGTTTGGTAGTTTGGTGTATTGCTGTCATTCTTCTGAATTTAATAAAGAGTTAATAAAAAAAAAGGCCAAACAAAATCAGTTTAGGCTAAATTCAGTCATCTTAAAATTTTGTTATAATTTTTTCAAATCAACTTAGATTTTGATCTAAATCTACAGCTATCTCCCTTTTATGTTGATCTTATAGAATACCAGGTTGTTTAGTCCTTTGGTTTGTTGCTGTCATTTGTACGGGTTTAGTTAATACTAGTAGGTGAAAAAAGCTACAATTTTCAGTTAAGACTAAATTCAGATAGTAACCTTTATTTTTTTATATCTTTTTTTCAAATCAACTCAGATATAACAGTACAGCTGTCTAATTTATATATTGATCTTACAGAATGCCAGGTTGTTTAGTACTTTGGTTTATTGTTGTCATGTTTATGGATTTAGTTAATAGGTAAAATAAAATAGGGACGAAAGATACCAAAGGGACAGTCAAACTCCAAAACAAACTGACAACGCCATGGCTAAAAATAAAAAAAGCAAGCAAACAAACAATAGTACATATAACACAACATAGAAAACATAAGAATAAACAACACGAACCCCATCAAAAACTAGGGGTGAACATAAACTTAAAGCTACAATTTGTAGGCTCAATTTTAGGCTCAATTCAGATAGTCAACTTTAAATACTTTTGCAAATCAACGTATATAACTCTACAGCTTTCTCATTTACATATTGATCTTACAGAATACCAGGTTGATTGATAGTTTGGTGTTCTGCTGTCAAAGTTCGGTATTTAATATAAAAAAAGCTAAAATGTTCAATTAAGGAGCAAATCAGATAGTGATCTTTAAAAATTGGTATACATTTTCAATTCAACTTGGATTTTCAGGTTGTTTGATAGTTTGGTGTTTGCTGTCAAATTTCGGAATTCAATTAATAGGTGAAAAAGCTGCATCAAAGTCAAAAATATATCTGCCTAAATTGCTTAAAAACGTAAAAAGAGATACATATAACTGTTTCAAATTTAAAATGACCTTAGATTAAAAAATAAAAATAAGTACATTTAATGGTATGGTATATATTTCTTCATGTTTTATGACTTGCATGAATATGTTTAGCACTTCTTAAGCTAGCTGATATAGTATGCTATTACGTAAGTCTTGATATTTAGTTGTGATATTGTATATGAGGCTGAACATATAAAATCAAATCTATAGATACAGGAAGATGTGGTGTGAGTGCCAATGAGACAACTCTCCATCCAAATAACAATGTAAAAAAGTAAACCATTATAGGTCAATGTACGGCCTTCAATACGGAGCCTTGGCTCACACTAAACAACAAGTTATAAAGGGTCCAAAAATTACTAGTGTAGTGAAACAGGAAAACCAACTGTCTAATATAAATAAAAAACTAGAAATTAGAAACACGTATAAATTACATAAACAAACGACAACTACTTGTACATCAGATTCCTGACTTAGGACAGGTGCAAACATTTGCAACGGGATTTAACGTTTTAATGGTACCAAACCTTCTCCCTTTTTCTGAAACAATAGCATAACATCACCACAAAGAAAACCATACAATAAAACATCAATTGGCAGGCTTAACTCCATAAAAAAACGTAAATTAATACATGTATATTCATACTGGCTTTAAAAACAATAAAATGTATGCTTCTAATATATCGATACACACATAAACATATTTAAATATGTTGGATTAACTAGCACCCTTTGAATTTTGTATTTACACCAAAGTATATTCTTTAATTTCCAGACATAAACATGCAAACTTTAAAATAGAAAAAGAACCTAAATCATTTTTGATTGTCTTTAAGTTTTAGAGGGGCATGGACTTTTTTATAGAATTTTTTAGAAGGGCAAGGACTTTTTTATAGAATTTTTTAGATGACCAAGAATGTTTTTTTTTGGCAGACTTGTACAGGATGAGCATTTTTTTAAATTTTAATGAAATAACATTAAGAGTGCAATGGTCCATCCATCTGGTAAATATTGAACGGTCCCTTAGACAACAAATTTCTTAAATTGTCTATTAGATCTGATATTAAAAATTCTTATTTATGTAACGGATAAGGGAGTGAATGAATTGACTTTGACAGCAATCTTGATGAAGGGTCCTGTTGTATCGTGATAGTAATGTTTATTGTAGAGACCGAAAAGGAAACTTTTTTGCATTGACAGATCTTTGGTAAGAATTGCCAGAGTTTGTACAACCATGCCGGTACAACAATGAAAAATATTGTATTCAAATCTGCTACCATATAAGTTTGGAATATGAACCATAATTTATATTTCAATATTTATAGTATTTGAACGGATTGCTAATTGCAATTAAAGTATTTTTTATGTTTTGCTGAGTATCGAGCTTGTTTCAAGGATGTTAAGTAATTTGATTGTTTCTTTGATGTTTCTTCAATGTAACGTCTTGTGCGACTGGCGTACAACATCATTAGCATTGTGTCATTGCAATTTTTTTTTCCTTTCACAAGTTAAACATATGAGAATATATATGAGGTACTTTTCATACATTTCGTTTAAATAGTATTGGAAACTGTTCCCTCTTCTTTCTTTTTTAAGTCATTCGATCTAATTAAGAATGTTAAACTCTTTATGTTGAAGCATCTAAATAAATAGACAGAACGGTGTAAGATAAATTTCGACTATGAAAAAAGATAAACGGTAGAAATAAAAGTCAAATGATACGAAATATACCAGAGGAAATGAAAACTGACAATATGGCAAACATCATTCCACAAAACAAACGATTGAGTAACACCAACCCGACAAAAAATAACTAACTAAGAGGCAACGGAGTGTACTCTGAAGTGTTCCTGAAGAGTAAGCAGTTCCTACTCTACCAGGAGCAGTCAGAATGATGATCATGACAAGTTATCAATCCGTAATGTCACAGTAAAGGAAAATGGTCGAAATTCTTATTTCTACAAATTTAAGGTACTCAAAGTTGTATTTGACACATATATTCCATAACGTTCAATCAAATCATTGTGGTGTTAAAAAATAAACCGAATGGGAAATTTAACGATTTGGAACACTAGGAGTTCAGCATTTTTGTAATTTTACTTTTTGTTTCAATAGCTTGCAATAATTGAGGAAGAAAATGATGATAGGAAACGCATGATCTTGTTGTTGTTGTTATTGGTTTTGGAAGGCGGCTTACTTATGTAGTAATTGCGCCTTAAATTCATATAACATAATTTAAGATATTATGTATGTATGCTTTCAGTCTTTAACTTATTTTTAGTATCACGTTTTGCGAGTAATCTTATGAATCTTTGACGAACATGGTTGCTGAATTACTAGGAAATACATATATGTTGAGAGACAAAAAAAAAAAAAAAACACATATCAGAAGGTACATGTACTATGAAAATGAAAAAAAATCAAGAGCAAATGATAGTCCCTAATGAAATGTACATTATTAATTGATAGGTGTCATAAAATTGTTCAGAAAATTTATATGGTTGTTCACCTTTGTGTCGTCTGTGATATACTTATATACATGTATATAAAAAAAGTATGTTTGGAAACCGGTAACAAGACATGTGCTTGTTATATGCTACCAATGTAAGCGTCTCCCTCGATTGGTGTAGCAAATAAAGAATCCCTAAGAACAGGTTTGGTTGTAGTTTTTCCTTTTTCATAATGGTAAGTTGCATCAATTTTTTCCAAATAAATTGCCAAAGACATACTGGTATTTAGTGATTCCTCATTCCCTGACAAGAAAAAAACCACTTCTGTCATTGAACGAGAAATCATCCCTACCTATGCCCTTAATCGCCTATTTAGATTTATATATATATACAGTGTATAATATATAAATGGAGCAAAAATAGAAAAATATGAAAAAATTTAATACCAGTATATTATTTAAACAATGACATTGTTTGATTTTATTTTTAGTACAGAGAATGCCAGCGAAACAGAAGTGCTGGGATGTGCATATATATAATTATACAATAATCTGTGTGTGTTTGTCTAACTGACATCCTCTAGTACAAATTTTAGAATTTATCATTTTATTATCATAGAAAAGGATTCAAATCTAAGACTTGTTTCTATTCTAATAGTGTATGAGCGTAGTGATTGTGTTTGTTTATTTTTCTTAAACGCATGATCTAAAATATAGGTCCAGCTTAATACTCCCTCTACGACTAAAAAGTTAAATCACAAAAATACTGAAATCCGTGGAAAATTCAAAACGGAAAGTCCCTTATCAAATGGCAAAATTAAATGATAAATCACATCAAACGAATAGACAGCAACAGGTTCAATACACCAAACGTGTTGTTTCTTATTTCTTATTTATAATTGTTGATGTAAATGTCTTTTGGTTTTGATTCATCTTTTTGTCAAACAGGTTAGTTCTCAATCGACCCTTCATTGTATATTTCAGATATAAGATACGAAAATATCTGTATCTGCTGTAAACTTTTAAGTAGCTTAGTAACAAAACTTGGAATTATTCAGTGAGAGAATACCTTATAAAAATTGGAAAATAAAGTGAAACGATAACGCCAGCTGTTTGCCATTCTTCATGTTACACCCTGTGTGCCTCTAATGAATAAAAAAAATAGCCAATAAGAAGAAGTGCACGATATGTTCATTTTAAGAAAAGTGAATTCTGACTGTCTGTTGAAAAATACATCATCCATTAGAGGCTTATAAACTGTCAATGAAAACAAAAACACTAGAATTAAACACTTTAATTATTTCAGTATAAGAAAATATTTTTCTTATCAGTATCTTATAATGTACATTGTATAATATTATCAAAATAAGAAACAAAAGAAATATAAGGAACATAAAACAAACCTATGGTTGTCTAGGATTCATCTTTGAAAAAAGTAGTTTGGATAAATTTTAGGTCTTTTGAGTCCATTGTCAATATCGAATTCGCCGTATGAGTCAGGTATGAATGCACTACGAATCAATTGTGGTCTCGGACTAATTGCTGACTGACAATTCAACTTTCAAAGACCTTAATATCTATATGTATCTCTCCTTCCTTCAGGACAAATACTTGCGAAACAAATAGTTGGTCCGCAGGCAAATTATGATACAGGACTGTTGTCAATTGTAAATCCCATTCATTTGCAACTATGACAGTCATAATAACGTTCGATAACTCTGCATGTCACTGGTTCAATTAGGATTATGTAAAATTTACTTGTTTACATGTACCTGATAAATGATTTAAAGAAAACTGAAAAAATATATTTATTTCACCTCGGTTTATATCCATTCGATGTCTTCTTTTTTAATATAAAATAAAATCGCAATCAATTTAATTGATAAACATGCATAGTTATTGTCAAAACTAACATCGTGATTAGGTGCCATGTTTGTTTTCTTTGATCACGTTGATGTTATGTGCATGGGCAAAATAAGTGTGGAACATCCTCTACGTTTGAAAATTATTTGGTCGCCATTTTTCAAAATTTTCTAAAAATAACAAAAGCATTTTTAAGCTTAATCAAAAGGAACCAATGTTCGAGTATATGCTGCTTTAAGGTAAGACAATGACTGAAAACGCGAGCATCCAACAATTATTTGATTTCATTGTATAAATCTTACAAATTATATTTTTACCATGTCGCCACACGCTGTCAATGTGTTCGCCATCTTGGAAAATGGCTTACTTTTAAATCAATTTGGAAGGGACATAAAAGAAAATTAAACTATTCCATATACGATATTTCAAATATTTATGAATATAATAATAAGCACATATATTCCCACAATTATTCCATCTGTTTTGTTTAAATCGCCATTTAAGGTTTAACACGACAGACAATTCAATATGTATCGTAGTTGTATGATTTAACATTGTGAACTATCTAGGCAACAAGACAAATTTTCAAAAGCATTTGGAAGGGAGAAGATCGAAATTTAAACTTTTCCAAAAGGCATATTTATATTTCTAAATATATGAGGAATTACTATATATTCCCACACTTTTTGTATCATGAACTTAAATTAATGTATTTCATCGATCCCAGAAAGCCCCTATGCATTTCTATACATTTTACTTGGGCTTGATACGGGTGATGTGTGACGTCACCAAAATCACGTGATGACTGCTATAGTTGGACTTCATCGCCTCTTACTCAAAATATGGACAATTTTGTGTTTAGGGTGTCTTGAAATCTTTTGACAGCTTCAGAAGTGCTAATTTTTAACCTTTTCAGCTGGACAAAATCACTACTTTCCTGTAAAATTCTGGACCCAAAATATTTTACAGTGTAATGTCACCCCCCTACTTACAATTTGAGGCATTAAACATGGAGAAATAAATTTGGAAGGGGTATAACAATTATTGGCAAGTAACCCACTGTTAACACTAGGGACTATATTTGTGAACAACGAAAATCAAGGGAAGACAATTGTGGTCTCGGACCAATTAAGGGCTTTAATTTTATTATCTTTGAACTCTCAACTGTTTTTCTTAAAATGTCCAGTCCAAAGTCATGAATATGTCAGTTGTTGGTTTCCATGTATGTTGGCGTTTGTCTTTGTTCCCTTCAGTGTTTCTGTTGTTCTGTTGTTTCCCTTCTACAGTTGATGTGTTCCCTTGATTTAAGATTGTAACGCAGATTTGTTTTCTCTCAATCGATTTATTGATTTATGAACTTTTAACAGTGGTATACTGCTGTTGCCTTAATTCGTACATGTGCATAGTCGGTTTCACATTTCATTTATTTTCTAAAATATAATCCGCGTCATTCAATACTAGTTAAAAGTTTTGTTTTTAGTTGTTAATCGATTTAAGGTTAAGTTTTGTTGACAACGATAACGTAACCAGTTATAAGGTGGCAAACCAGACAATATAACAATTGAGATCTTGCACATAATCATGCAATTCGGAGGCTAGGACTGTAAGCGGTCAAAATATGAGACTTTGCAACACATTTTTGTAGTTAAACATGCTATTATCAATATTATGATATAAATATAAAGGATGTTAAACCAAAAGCTCAAACACATCAAACGAATGGATAACAACTGTCATATTCCTGATTAATTTTCATATAATATAACATATAATTTTAGTATTTCTATTTTTAATATGATGATGTTTAATATCAGCAATTAAAAAAACCTGTACCAGATGCACATTTCATCAGTAATGATCGGGGGGAAAATATTTTGAAATACAAAACTAAAAAAAATGAATGCTTATGAACCAAAATTGACAAAAGAGTATAGGAAAAATCGGGCACGAAATCAGAGCTTTGCATTGGAAATTACTAGATTTTACTAGGTCTCATTTTTGATATCATACAGGTGCAAAACTAGTTAAACACGAAAAAACAGTAAAAAGTGACCTTAAACTTTTTGAGGAAATTGCAACCAAATATGATAGAATCAGCAGGAACATATTTTTACATAAGTTTTTTTTTTATGAAATCTAAAAATATGTAGGGACAATTGACCTTCGTCCTTCAGAATATGACTAAAAGCAAAATGTCCAAAGTAAAATACACACGTTGCGGGTTTAACATATAGAGCAGGAGACCGATGATTTGTTTTCTAATCGACTAATGAGATTTGAACATTGGTAAACTACTGAAGCCTTGATTTTACAATAGAAGTAAAACAGCTATAAAACACACTGATATACAGAAGAAAACATCTGCTTGAATTCAATACAACGGTTTAACCATGTAGATGCAAACAATACGATTTATTCAGTTACATTTGGAAAGTGCTACCGGCCTCTTGTAATTTATTAACGTATTTGTAATTGGTTGTAAAACTTGTCCTTGGATTTGTTCAGCTACGTCACAAGTTCACTTTCCATGCAGCTACTGTAGTGTCTAAATTATAAATGAAAAATAACGCCTTCAGTAAAACCAGATTATTGCACTGATTCCTAAGGGAATTTCTTGTCATACAAATTCATGGTAGATTACATTGAATGGCACATCTGAACACCAAATGTATCACGAAAAATATTTCGGAAAATATTCTTTGTTTATTTTACTCTAACATAATTTTAAATGGCAACATATATTGCATGCAAACGACAGATGATAAGAAACACAGAACATTTTATGAATGATATGTTGTTATCGGGTCTCATGTCTTATTAACTTAATTGTTTTCCTTATTTTATCTCAATCGTAAATCATAAAATTATCAAAAATGTCATAAGATAGTCAATTGTTACAATATATATCTTTTCTGTAGATAAGTACAAAATATCTAATTATCTTCATGGCCATTTGATATTTTTTTACTTCCTTGTTTTGCAATAAGTAATCTTTATAAACAGATGTTTAGAACTAGTTTATAGAGCTAAATGCAACACAATTTCTTTGATTTGAAGAAAAATGCTGAAAATCTAAACTTATCTAACCAGACTAAAAAAGTAATAAATGACTTGATTACTTTTGTAAGGTTATTAAGGTTTATGAAGTAGTATCGGTCAACACCAATACATGATTAGAACATAAAAATGTAAATATATATAGTTTATAAAATATACGTTGATATTACTTATTACTCTGTTTAGCGCATACAAATTATTTTAAGAATGAGCGGCAGAGCGGTAGTTAAACTTTGGTTTGTCAGTATTATAATTGCTATGCAACTCATCTCTAAATAGAAGGACACGAGAAAATGTGATGGTACATAACTATTTATATCCTAATGTATCACGATGCAGCACATGTATTGTTTCATGAATACTATATTATCTTACTAAGGACACGAAATCAAACTGTGAACTGTGTGATGTTTCTGTAATTATTTTCTGCATAGTCGTTAATTCCACTTCACTGAAGATGATAACGTATTATACATGTCTATAGTTTACTCTTTGTTAGTTTTGTTTAGGCAAAAAATGAATTGCCTTTTCGCAAGTAATTCCTAACATTTTTTGTACTCTCTTTTTTAAGGAGGAAAATCAGACTTTTATACTTCAAATCGCAACAGTTTATTTCAAGAGATTGTTAAATTGTTGTTGCCAGTGTAAAAAAGGTAATATCACGAAAATACTTAATTCCGAGGAAAATTCAAAACGGAAAGTCCTAATAAAATGGCAATATCAAATGCTCAAACATATCAAAAGAATGGACAACAACTGCCATATTCCGGACTTGGTACATGCATTTTCTTTTGTAGAAAATGGTGGATTGGACATTGTTTTATAGCTAGCTAAACCTCTCAATTGTATGGAGATCGCATCAAATTCCATTATAATGACAAGAATGCGTGAACAAAAAAACCCAGACAAAATAGGCAAAAATGTCCAAATAATGGTACAACAGTC
Source organism: Mytilus trossulus (assembly GCF_036588685.1). Classification (NCBI taxonomy): domain Eukaryota; kingdom Metazoa; phylum Mollusca; class Bivalvia; order Mytilida; family Mytilidae; genus Mytilus; species Mytilus trossulus. Next base: position 62,482,566 of record NC_086375.1, read on the forward strand.
AATATTGTGTTATAATCTCAATCGCTAAAAAAAAATATAGGCACAAATAGGAAAATATCAAATTTAAAAATCTCATTTATTGCTGTTTTATTATACGATTTTAAGAACTGGGACCGAATCCTTACCTTGACAGGCACAGTTGTTCAGTCTGTAAACGTCACACAGGTAGATATGAAATGATATTGTCGTTCAAAGTATGAACATAATATAGTCTATAGTTCTTTTAAGCATATCCTCTGCAGAGTATTGAACTGATGAACAGTTTAAAATGTGCAATATCATGCCTTTCCATCTAGGTCATTCTCTTTTTCAAATCTCGTATGAACGGGCAATTTTAAAAGTCTTTAAATGATATTAATATCGGATTATAACGGTTTTGTATATGTGTAGAAATCCACGCATACTAAATTATTTGTATTAACACTATTCAAGAAGGTGTTTTCACAAATAAAGATCAGAAACGGGGAATGGGTGCAAGATTCCCTATCCTGAACAACGATGTGAAATACACAATACGTTTCTAGTGCCCATTACGCTTTATTTTTTTCATGCAATAATTATGGTGAAAATGCTTAAATAGTTCTGTTCTATACTGACCGACCAAATAAACCCAAAACTAGATTTTAATTCTCATTTTCAAATATACAATTTTTGTTAAACAAACTTATGAAAAGACACTTGATTCATTACTTCATTCTTTAAAAAAAAAAAAACCCATTGCAGTTCAAAAGATGAATGGATTATGTCATTTTTTGTGTTCAAATGTAGTATACACTGAAACGCTGGTGTCACCGTCGAAACGATGACTGCCTGTAACAAACGCCAAAATTATTTTGAAAAGGTCAACCAATTCGGTTTGGCATGTTTTTTGTTCTGTTTTGCAACTTCTGATTTGCCCTTGTTCCATCCATTACAGTGTATTTTTTCATTTATACGGGTAAAATTTGAAGGCATCGAAGTTTTTCTGCATTCGATTCTTTTGCATTTCAGTTTATGGTATTATGGCATAAATCTGTGTACAATGGCATTCGACAATTTGATTAGCAAATGACGATGTGGCCGTTAACATGTCTATTGACATTGCATTGTCACAACATGTTACTCATCTGGTCATTGCTGGTCATCAACAAATCTCATCTGCTTGTATCGTTGTCAGGAGGACTAAAGGACGAGTTTCTTACATCAAATTGACTGGTTACAACAAAGCCGTGTTTTCCTGTTTGCAATATTCCCATGGGCTGATTCAGATTTTTATTTCTCAGTATTGACAATATGGAGAGACAACATGTTGAAACTTTTTCAAGTGTTGCCATGGATTAAAAAGACTGTTTAACGAAGAAAGAAAACCTTAAAAAAAATATTTTATTGGTTCTTAATTTCGCTTTGAGAATTTCGAGCGACATCACTATCCGGTATAACCACAGGAAAGTCAGATGTTTGTTTTTTTTCTGAAGAGGAAGAAGTATGGTAAGCATGAATGAATAGTAGTTGTATAAGGATTAAACATGATTTGTTAAAAAAAATCAACAAAATGAGTGTAACGTTTTTAAAGTTAGTCAGTATATGAAGGGTTCTTAAGAATAAGAATAGGATAAAAGTTACATGTAGTAGATGATGTTCTAGATTTACAATAAACAACCCACCTTTAATGTAATATAACATCAGATGAAAGAGAGAAGATACAAAAGGTCGAAGAAACAACAAGAGTCAAAGAAAAAAGAAACAGAAAATTCAAAGTTTCGACAAACCACAAATAACAAAATAAAATATACGAAATGCGGAAATGATTGATTTGATTTGATTTTTTGTGTTTTAACGCCACTTTTAAGCACCGCATTTAGGCTATTTCGTGGTTGTCAGTTTTTATTGGTGGAGGGAGTCAGAGTGCCCATATAAAACACCGACCTTCGATAGGAAAACTGACAATCCTAGTCAAATACGAACTCACAACCTCAATGTTGACTGGCTACTAATTACAGCAGTGAATGCGGAAATGAAATAAAAAGAAATAATCCAAAATAATTATAGTACATTCAAATGTGACAATGTCAATGAGATTTTTTAAACACTCATAGACAAAATTAAGTAGATTTTATCATCCATTCCTATTTTTGTAACAGTTTTTAATAAAAAAAAAATTATCGATGTAAAACTGCAGAAGCATGGCTGGTCGAACATATCTATAGTTTCTATAAGAAGAAATTTCATTTTAAGATCCAAATCAACGTCCAATTACAATTATGAATTGTATTGAATAGTTGTTGTTTTAGAGTTTTAAATTCAAGATTATCCTCATTTTCGATCAAATAGCTATTGCTTTACCATATTCAGTCAGGTTTCGAAGTAGCTATCATATATAAAAAAAAATGAAGGACGAGACTTCCGCTGTCTGTTAATTATGTAATACACGTAATCGCTATATGGAGATCTGTCCCGCTTGACCCATGAAACTGTTTCGTTCGAACTTTTGACGTCATACAACAATCACTTTTTCATTGTGGCGTCAGATATTTTCTATTATGACGTCAACATTTTACTTGAACTTTTGTTATGACCGTTAATGGCGGAAAATACCGATAAGGTGTTTTGTCACTTTTTTTAAAATATATTGATAAAACATTTAACTGTCTGTCAGTGCTAAGTAATGTTGTGCTTAATTTTTTACCTGAGGTCATTATATCAAATATAGGAATTGTTAATTCTTCTTGATATTTTAGTACAGTACAAACTTTGTCTTGTTTAAACATGTTGAATTGATGAGTTTCATAGAAACTAAATTTATTGCTTTTTCATAACACAAAAACAAGGCAAATCATATCTAAAATCGTTTGTTTCTATTATTTCTAATGATTGTTATCAAATTCATTCTTTAAAACCGTTTTAAACTGCACACTACTTGTTTACATTAATTTTGAACATTAAGACATTTTTATTGTTTTAATAATTGCTTATCCGATCATTGACAATTGTTATTCAAATTCGAAATAGCAGGGATATTTTATGATCACTTTTGAAAGAACAACATAACAACTAAAATCCAGGAAAACTCATCCTTCCCAACATATCGGAACTCACATTTCTTCATATTTATGGTACTTTGCATTATTGATGTTTAAATGATTTTTCAAATTCATTCTGATGTTAAAACAACTCTATTTATACAGGTTTCATAGCTTTGTGTATATTGCATCATTAATGTATTTCAGAGCATGTTACTTCTTTTAATGCTTTAAGAATAATAAAAATTACAATTTGATAAATCAACACATGGAGAAATAAATTTAGAAAACTTGTTTTTAGAAGTTTTTATATGTGTTTGAGCTTTTGATTTTGCCATTTGATTTGGGACTTTCCTTTTTTAATTTTTCTCGGAGTTCAGTACTTTTGTGATTTTACTTTTTACAGGAGAGTATATTGTCAGATATTATTAGTTACATATTGTAATAATGAACTAATACGATATTATTATTTAAATGGTGTGTGAGTGACCTAATACGGTATAAATATAGGCAACAGCAGTATACCGCTATTCAAAAGTCGTAAATCTATGGACAAAAAAAAAAATCGGGGTTACAAATTAAACTGGGGGATACGCATTAAATATAAGTGAAGAACAACGACACAACATTAAAATGTAACAAACACAGAAACGAACTAAGCATTTGACTAAATCTGATGGGAATATCAAATATACCATCAAAACCAAATACATGAATTTGGGATAGAAAAGTACCGTAACACGTCTTATAGAAATGTGAATTCACACTCTTGTAATGTGAGCTTCGCTTCGCTCATTCACCCCATATGGAATTTATTGACCCCGTATATATCGTATTATGTCATCAGCACACTATGTAATGTAAGCAATAACTCCAAAAAGGAGTTGACTGACGATTGCAACAAGTAAAACGTATTATTAAATATTATCTTCGTGATAAGTTTTGCTGTTTTTATCTTTATATCATAGTTTTCAATATGTTAGAAAATAACTCCGAAAATTGGTATTAAACACCATTAAAAAATAACTAGTCTAGAGGTTTTCCGACAAGTTTGGTCTTTTGCTTCTCTGTGTGTGTTGAATTGTCGTTTGGTTTTTTGTTGCACTTAGTATTTCTGTCGAGTCGTTATTTTCCTCTTGTATTTGATGTGTTTGCCTCAGATTTGTTTTCTCTCATTCGATTTATGAATTTCGAACAGCGATAAACTACTGTTGCCTTTATCTATGTGCTTATTTTTAGATCTGTTGCTGATGCATTTTTCAATGTACACTGAATCTCCATCTTCTTTAGGTTTTGTTCAAAAATGTGTCAAATATCGTCATTTAAAGACAATCAATCAAATGAAGTGTCTAAAGATTTTGACACAACATAACCGATTTGAAGAACTGGTTCTTATTGAAATTTTATCTCTGTCTTTTAATGTATAGAGGAACAAAACGAATATAAAATAAGATTATCAAGCTGATAGATTACGTCTTTTTCGTTGATTTTTATTTTGACGTTTTAGATATGAAGTAAAGAATGACAAGACTTTTAAACAATGGAATGCATAAATAATAAAGAAAATTGTTTAAGTACTGTAAACCAACTCAATTTCGATAGCGAATAATTTTCGCGACTTTCGCGAGTAGAAAAATAACGCGAAACTAAATCGTCGTGAGCGAAAATGTATAACTTGGATCTCTTCTTATTAAGGTAGCACTACAGTCAGAATTTTCTGACTCCAACCAACAGTCTTTAAAGATTAATTACTCAAAAACTACTCGATGGATTTTAAAAATCTTTAACTCATTTTAAAGCTGAAATATTACTCTTTCTTAATCTATAGCTAAATTAATTTTTTTGTATAATTAATCTCAAAATATGACAAAAAAGTGGTCATCCAACTTGGATGAAAATGACACATGCAGGTCAAATGGTAGTAAAAAATTGATATCATCCCTTTAATCAACCATTCACAATAAACAAAACCGTGTCTCAGATTTTTGATACATGCCTCCAGTAAGAAGATATATTGATTTTACTGCTGGGTGCCAAACCTCATTTCACCTTTCATCTTACAAAATTGTTCTGAGAAATCACCTAAAAACTGAATTTCCCCCTTTGAACCCCTACAAATGCAACATTAATACAAAAATTCCACAGGAAACACCACAGGAGTGTTCTGACACCATTATTACATCAATAAAACCACACAGTTTGTGTCTTTGATGCTTTTATACTGTAAATTTTGCATTATTAGTGCATTGTCTAACACTAACTTAGCATTTGGCGGGAGTTTGACGTCACAGATTTGACCAACATCTGTAATGTAGTAATTAAATATAGACAAAGCTCCGCCTCTAATCAGATAGTCTAAGATAAGGGAATAACAGGATTGACCAGCTGCATATAATCATTATTTACCATCATTATTCTAGCTATAAAGAATAATTTTCATGTGTATTTCAAAAAGAAATATTCTATGAAATTAGCTAGAAAATTATAATTATGCAATAAAAGACAAGTTCATAAAAAGATCAAAACCATCCCCTTCCTAAAAATAGACTGTCTCGCATGATTTTTTTAGTTTTAAGGAATTGAAAAATTTCTCATATCAAAAAATTTATTTAAAATGCCTAAAACTCCAAACAGAAGATATGCTCATCATTTAAATTTAGAAGAGCAGAGAGGACAATTTATGCAGGCAGTAAGAAATGTTGGATAAGTTACTTTAATCATAATTTATTTATTTTTTTGTTAAAAAAAATATTAATAAGTAAAATAGTTTAAATTACATGCAAGACTTTAAAAATGTTTAAAAGGATTTTAAAGACACTTTTACACTCATATCCATAGTTTTTTTCTTTTTGGAAGATTTTTTCCTTTTATTTTTTTTCCTTTTCATATTTTTTTCTTTTTCTCCATTTACTTCCATATTATATAAATTACTTTTGTTGCAATAAATTAGATAAGATCAAACTATTTATCTTGTGGTCAGGGATTAACAGCTGGATACTGGTATCAACAGATGATTGACATACAAGCTCCTCCCAAATGATCATATATTTAGATTAATTACCATGTGCTTTTATTTACATAAGTTAATTATCAATTTACTCCCTGTTGTGATATGATAATTACTTTGTGATTTTTACAAACTGTGCAGAATGATATTTACTTCAAAATTATGTGATAAAAAAAATATCTTCAAAAAATCATTGTTAGACTGTAGTGCTACCTTAAACTACATCAAGTTAATTAGGAAATCGCAAAATTATATCGCCCGGAAGTAGACTAGCTGGCGATAAACTCGAAATAAAGTATCCGCGAAAATAAGTTGGTTTACAGAAATTACAGTATACTGCAATCAGATGTCAAACGTTGTGTCCTGACTGACAATAGAACTGAACACATATTTTTAATATCATCAAGAAACACTTCAGTTACACGCAACAAAACCGAGTGCATAGACAGCTCTATGATACGATGAATTGAATGATAAAATCATTAACATACCAGTGTAGAGAAATAAAAACAGTTCTGATTTAACGAAAACAGAAATCAGCTGAGAAAACAAATATTTGATAGACACAGTTGTGATTGCTATGGTATAGTTTTCGTTGAGGTTCGTGTTTTCAATGTTTTGTTCTTGCTTGTAGATCTTTATTAACCTTTTCGTAGTTTTTCTGTTTGGTCATTCGCTCTTTAATGACACGTGGCTTTGTTTCATTTCAGTTTAATTTGACATCACATATTTGGGATGGTGAATCTTTTTTGCAAATTAAATTGATTGAACAAGCATGCAGTCATCCTATTCATACAATGAAATATGAATCATTCGTGCTTGAAGTCCAGAGGCGAAATTGGTTCACAATAGGAATGATGATCAATTGGTAATAATCAATCGGAAAGTTCTAAAAAGTAGATAAACCGGAAGAAGGGATAGGTACTCTCGACTGTCTGTGCAGGAAAAACGAAATACGAATTCCGGAATTCGGTTTCACTAGACTCACTCACCGGAAAAGTGGTTACTTGAATTGCATGGCATTATTCTAGCATTTTCTGTGAAATAATCGTCTTGTAAAGTTTTTACGTGTCTGGCGAGTCTACGTACGTTAGTATTGTTAGAGCTGTACAAGTTTAAATTATTTATCTATAAAAGAACTATGTGACAGAAGAGGTATGGCGACAGTTGCACATGTTATGTATTTTACGGTCCTTTGTTGATATTTATTTAATTTTGGTTGTGTTCCGAGCAAAGTGAAAGTCAAAAGTGTTCATATGTTTATGAACTAAGCAAGGAAGTAAATGTCAATTGCCAAATATTATTTCTAAACACTTTGCGTCGTTTCGAACAGTAAAATATAATGCCTTAAAGACTGACGAATTTCACTACAAACAAAGATTGAAGTATCATAGATTACCTATTTTATATATAAATAATAATTTTCAGTTATACAAGAAAATATTCCAGAAAATAACACGAGGGATACAGGCATAGCAATCACGCAACAAGAAAAGGAGAAAAAACGTTACAGTAAAAAAAAAAAGGGAATTTATCAAATGGAACGAAAACTCAACTCTTTGCAGTCTTATTCAGAACGGGTAGTTGCATGTGAAAATAAAGATATAAAAATCTTGAAAAGGAAAAAACAATGTATTTTTAGTTAGTTCTCATTGGTTGATTTCAACAGTATAATAAGAGAGGTAGTGAATATTATTCAACATCAGTCAACAAATGAGTTAAATGCCTTGTTTATCTTTATAACTGTGTCCTGTTACCTTGATAATTTACTAACTATAAGTCCTTATTTTTTTTTATGTTACATGATATGTAAAAGCACTGGCCTCTATATTATTAACAACTTTTTACGGTTCAAAATCTCGAGGTGTCTGTTCCTGAACAGAGGAAAAACTAATTTTCGGAAAAATACTAACTAAAAAAATATATTTTTTTGTGTAGTTTCAATCTCTTTTTAAAGGGACAACACTAGTGTTTTGAACACAATCTCGTGCTTATGTCATGCTAGCGTTTATATATGAATTGAAGTGTTGAAGGTATACATTACCCACCAAGGAAATGTACTTATTCCTAATTAGGAAGTAATCAAATAAAACGGTATAATTAGTTGTGACGGATCGTGGACACAATTGGATCAGATATCGTCTTCAGGGACAGCTATTAACATTTAAAACATAAACTATATAAGACTTGAAATAATATGAAATCGTGCAGACAACCAGTTTTCTTCTTTTGTGTGCTATTAAATAGAAAAGGTGGAGAAAATTTAAAGATTAATATTCAAACAAACGTTTCTAAATATTTCCTTCATACAAACAGAATATAGATTGCTTAATTTTAGAAATATTTTGAATCTTTGTATCAGTAAAAGAAAGCATAACTCTGATGTAGGTTTGTCATGTTAAATCAGGAAGAATCAGGAAATAGATGCATTTAGTATGATAAAATATGCTTCAATTATAAAATAATTGAAATCATTTCATCGTTCAGTCATGAGACTCAGTAACCTTACATAACGCCATAAGTTACAAAAAATATACATATAACTAGATGACATAAGCTGTTATGGTATATTGCCTATGTATAAAACTATAAAAAAAAACGCATTACTTAATGCATATCATTTCAAATGTGAAATATTGTTTCAGCGATTGCTTGACCTCAAAATCCGTAATTGAACTAAAAGCAACAGAAGTATACCACTGTTCATCTCCACATAATATGATTTTCATTAAACGAATAAACGTTATCACTTTATAACTTAAATGGAAGCGTACCAAGCAGACGACACATTGAAGGATTAGAGTGCATTTTTAAAAAATATGAGCAAAAGTTTTTTTTTTAAAAGACAATTAAAAAAACATCAACATATTTCAAAAATAAATTTATTTGCATTTATCTGGTTCAGAAACACTGTTGCTCACGAAAAGATGCAGTTAGTTCACATAATGTCAAAATTGGCATTATGCTTTTGATGTTTCTTTTAATCATGCTAATTTTATAAAGAATTAGTTGTGATCTTACTTCTTGTACAAAATATCTTCTTTTTTGCACACGAAATGACGTCTTAAATATGCTTCATTTATATTACACCTGATATGTTGATGCTTACACCGTATAGCTAAGTAATGTTTACAAAGAAATTGCATGATCAATTACTCTATTAGTTTTATATATGTCTATTTGTTATTGATATCTGACAAATTTCAGGGGAAGATAGTTCAAACTCTAATATGCATTCATAAATCTTAGTAATATACACATTTTGACATAAATTGTTTTCATATATGGATTGATAATATAATTCGACATTTACTTAAAGAGGAATATTATTCCACGGAGTTTTAAATGTCAAAATAGATAATAACAAAATAACCATAAACTATGCACTACTTTATTAATTGGAAATGTTATGTAAGCAGCATAACTTCTTGAAGATTATTTCTACCTTTTGGGGATAAATTGCTAAAAAATAGTAAAGTGTGGTCATGATCAGGCGTACATATTGTTTTATTTACGTGAATATTTACGTAAATTATTTAAATTTGATAAATGTTCAAATTCCAATTGTGGATTTTAACATTTAACCGAAAGAAATTTATAAAAAGCTTTATTAAAACCCCCATTAGAAAACACTTCTATATACTACTGATATGAATAGTTTTACTCTACTTATATTCCACGGTCGACGAATCTCAGTTTTCAATGCTGTTTTAATCACAAGTCACTTTTTTATGAATGTAAAAATTATGTTCTAGTAAAATTTCAATCATTATGCATGTTGAAAAAAGGGACTGAAAATAAACTGACATTTCCATGGCTAAAAATAACATTTTAGATGAAAAGTTCAACTTTTTAAATTTTATTACTATACTTAAATTTTATTTTTTTTGAATATTTCACCATGTTTACTGCTTTGTATCATAGTTTCAACATTTTGCTAAAAAATGGGTGGGCTTTTGTTCTCTTTTTAAGAAATATTATGATACAATGTTTCTTCTTGATAATTTTTTTTCCGTCTCTTATACTTTATTAACACTAAAATGATTTAATATTTGGATTTGAAGTATAAGTATATGAATTATGTCATTTTGTTTATCATTGTTGACATATTCGTTTGTTTTTATAGTGATTATGGCAATAACACGATGTTGACTGCTGTACCCGTTTTATTTGACATTTTTACCTGTTATGTCTGTTTGTTTTGTTCACACATTGTTGGCAATATAATGAATGTTTCACGAGTGCCACACAAGTGAGAGGTTTAAGTTAGCCAGCTAAAACCAGGTTTCAGTCACTATTTTCTATATTAGGAAGTGTATGTACCAAGTCAAAAAATATAACAGTTGTTTTTACATTCGTTTGATACAATTGAAATTTATGATTTCGCTATTTAGTAAGGGATCCCGTTTTTAATTTGAAAGAGTTATGTAATGAATTTATTAGACTTTTTAGAAAATATGAAGAACATGTATAAAATCTAACGGGATGAGATATATTACGTTCGCAGCGGCACTTTTTTTAAATAACCTTCGGCAGAACCGCTGAAAAACAAATATTTCATAACAGAGAATGAATTAGACCTCAACCCGATAAAAGCTTTATAGCAAAAGGGAAAGTCTTAAGCATTTAAGGTCAACCTGACATGAAGGAGTTGGACCCTTAGTTAAAAAAATAATCTTTATTTATTAACAGAAAATTTAAGCAAGTGAATAGTTTAATATTGAACATCATTCATGCAACACCATATTTAATAAAAGGTCTATCATTGATGCTATTTATATAACACATTTATTAATATATAACCTTAACACTTTTGGAAAAATAAATCGTTCGCGTCTTGTTTATTGCTAGGCACTGGTTCAATGTCATTGCAACGGTATAATTTTCATAATATATAGTGTGTTATAATTATATAATATCTGTTGATTTGTTTGTACATTTCACTTTTATTCCCTATGCTGAATTAAAAAAATCAACGGCATCCACTTATATATATATTATATAACCTTAAAACTTTTGGACAAAAATCGTTCGCGTCTTGTTTAAATGTCATTGCAACGGTATAACTTTCATAATATATAGGGTGTTATAATTATATAATACCTGTTGATTTATTTGTACATTACACTTTAATTCCCTATGCTGAGTTAAACAATCAACTGCATCCACTTATATATTATATCCACGGATAAAATAGAGATAAATTTTTTTAAATAGTGAGAATTGTAGATATAAATGACATTTTTCCAACAACAAATACTCCGCAGATGATGTCACAAAATGCTGGACTTTTTGATCGACAAAAGATTTTTATTGGGTTTATGTATTGCTATTCCAACAGGTAGCCTGTTTTCAAAAGGTACTTTTTGTGCACCCCTAATGGCTGACTTGGTTTTTTTTACTCATTTGAAGTAGTATTCATATAGAAACTGCCTAAAGACAGAATAATATAGCATCTTGTTAAATACTTCATTTTTTTAGTTTTAGAAATATTGATGATGTCCTGTCGTTGAGTGCTTTCATCTCAAACGGATTTGAAATGATATATCTGAAAAACTTCATGATTTAAACATTCAAATCGTCAACTCTCAATTTCTAGTAACATACCATCTTTACCCATCGTATTGTGTTTACTTATTTCAATAAGTACGTCAAACTTATGCATATTCACACTAGTTTAAGAACTCCACCAACAGGAGGATCAAACAAAAAATGAGGAACGATAGCAATTACAATCATAACTTGGTCCACCGATACGATATGTTTGTTGCATTATTAACCAGTGACACATTTTCGCGGTCTAGTTACCAACTATACGGGAATGACTGCTCTTTGGATTTTTGAATTTGAATGTTCTATAAATTGATAATTGAGATTTAAACATTGGTTTACTACTGGTGAACTAAAAATATATTGAAAGCTTAATATTTGAGTAATATATTAAATTCTGTAAAAGGATAAACACTTTTAAGTTATTTAGAATATATTTCGGCTTATATTTGTTGTAGGTTTACACTTTTTTTTACCTTTGAAATGGTAGACGCAATAACGTAACGTGTGAACTTAAACATCACGTTAATACGTGCAAATTAAAAGATATTTCCATTAATGTAAGATATAGCTTGCAAAACTAATGGCTTTTACGTTTGTGAATCTCACTTTTGTTTAGATATAACGCCCGCACAGCTTGTTTTGCGTCTATGTTTTCAGAAATTACCATATTTCAAAAAAATATTGTTAAAAGTATAAATGTTTAATCTTTATGAATGTAATTCGACACTTTTTATAAGCTTGTTGTTTCAGTAGGCGTAATTGACTCATTGTATAACCATCACTTGATTATGATTGTGTATCTGTTAGTTAGAAAGATTAAAATTTATCATGTACGAACTCTCTAGCTTACACAAGCATCCATTGAAAAATACCAGCACATTTTTATGGTACGGTGTCATTGAAATTGTTTACTCTTTTAAACAAAATTGTTAATAACAAATGAACCCAATACAATGGAATATTACACTTTAGATAGTAGATTTTTTGTCTTTTGATTTTCCTCTAAGTTCAGTATTTTTGTGATTTTACTTTTTACAGATAAGAATATAACTTTTGCATGACAAGGTAAAAAAAGAAGTCATTAATTGTCTTTTTCAAAATGACTTTTAGATTAGGAACTACGCGAATTATGTAGTAGTAATAATATGGCTTAATTATCACGTAATGCATGTAAATTCAGACAGAAAACTAACCTAGCTCATTACTTAAAACAGTATTTTGTTTTATTCGCTTTTGGATAAGAAATAAAACTAAGACGACACAAGTTATCATGTTCAAATCGCGTCAATTGATCAAGGTATCTTTTTTCTTAATTATGAATCAACAATTTTTTTTCTATGAAAAATAAATGTAAATTCTTTTTTATTAATCTACTCTATATTCCTATACAAAATTATTTCATGGACATCGTTTTTTTTACATAGTTTTCCTTTCATTTTGAATGGCTTTTTTTCGCGGGAAAATCGCGTCATTTCTGAAATTCATAAAAAAAAACGATTTGCTTGACCTGTATTGCCTACCACAATATTAATGACGCTGAATGGAAAGTACTCAAAGAAATGGAGGCCAGAAGTGGGATTTTGAGAAGTTCTAGAATGTTTTTAGACATTCGGAAGTCGGGATTGAAACGGCCATTAAAAATTGTTATGTTTGAGCAATACTTGAGAATAACAATGAAAACTTACCTTAAGACAGTTTTTTTTTATTCTGCACTAATTTTTCTACGCTGGGAGTAGCGTAGTAACGTCATTGCGTATTTCCCCCTGTGTGTTGAGTTCAAACACAAATACCGAACGAACTAACAAGACGACCGATTTTAGACTAATATTTTTTTTAATAAATTTGAAAAAAAATTATTTCAACCAATTACTTACAACATGAACATTACTTGATTAGCATATTGATTATTTTTAAACAAATTTGAAATTTTATTTAGAACTTAGAAAATTATGTGTCGATTTTTTATTCAGCTTTCGGCAAAACTAATTTGCACCCTACGATCGTTTACACTGAATTTAGATGCTTTCCGACAAGTTTTGATTTTCATTATCACATGTGAATACATTGCAAATGAAAGCTTTTTAAAATAGTGTATCTCATTTTTTTTTATATTTAATACTTTTTGATAAATTTTATTTCAAAGTCGTGTATCGTTTCTTTTGTTGACTAGTATATGTAACACATACATAAACGACAATCACTGAATTTACAGGCTCCTGACTTGGGACAGGCACATACATAAATAATGTGGTGGGGTTAAACATGTTAGCGGGATCCCAACCCTCCCCTAACCTAGGACAGTGGTATAACAGTACAACATTAGAATGAACTATAAAAATCAGTTGAAAAAGGCTTAACTCATCAGATGGACAAAAATACAAGTGTACGGTAATGGCACGATTCAGTCTACTTAACATTATGTGATAACACCGAATGTTTTTTTTATCGTTGAACACGTATATGAAATGAGAAAAGCGACGGGTGCGACTATCAGATGATGATTCAGAAGCACAGAGATACTCTTAAATTCTTGGTTAGCCGTTATTTACTATGTTCAGTGTATTTTACTGTCTTTTCGTCGTATTCTGTCGTAGTTTATGTATGTTTTTTTTCGAGAAATGATTTTTACTTGGTATGGCATTAATCTTTAGACGTAAAAAACAATACTTTAGTTATAAATGAAGGTCAATCTAGAAAATATACAAATCATATTATTAAAACTTTTTTTTATTAGGAATTGGATTTTCAAATATGCAGGTCTCGAGCCAGCTTTTGAGCAGTACACTTGGTAGGGTTAAATTTTATAACATGCTCGCATCTTACGATTTTCTTACGATTTTCGAGAAAATAAAATTAAGTATTCTTTCTAATAATAGAAACAAAATATTTTAACATGATATAAACATCATGCCCAAAACAAATCACAAGCTACCTGTTGGAAACAAATAAGTCGTCTTTAACATATGGTAAGATAGTCTTGGGGTTAAGTGTTCATGAAAATGGTCATTCAAGAAAAGCGCTTCTAGCACAAAATCTTTATAAAATATTATTTTCAATAACATTTAAAAAAAAATAAAAAAATAACATTTTATAAAAGCAAATCGACAGAAGCGATTAATGATTGTTTTGCATCAAGATCTCTTAAATCCAAGACTTGGAAGTATAAAAGACAAAGGTCAAGACATGACA